>NW_012154408.1:520015-618107 GCF_000956105.1 Propithecus coquereli
AATTTTACCAGACCTACAAAGAAGAACTGGTGCCTATCCTGCAGAAATTATTCCACAACATTGAGAAGGAAGGAATCCTCCCCAACACATTTTATGAAGTCAACATCACCCTGATACCAAACCCAGGAAAGGCTGCAACAAAAAAAGAAAACTATGGACTGGTATCCCTTATGAATATAGATGTAAAAATTCTCAGCAAAATCCTAGCAAACCAAATTCAGATGCTTATCAAAAAAATAATCCATCATGACCAAGTGGGCTTCATCCCAGAGATGCAGGGATGGTTCAACATATGCAAATCTATAAATGTAATTCACCACATAAATAGAAGCAAAACCAAAGACCATATGATCCTCCCAATAGACGCAGAAAAAGCATTTGACAAAATTCAACATCTTTTTATGATAAGAACACTTAACAAAATAGGCATAGATGGGACTTACCTAAAAATGATACAAACCACATATGACAAACCCACAGCCAACATCATACTGAATGGGGAAAAAGTGAAAGCATTCCCACTTAGAATTGGAACCAGACAAGGTTGCCCTCTATCACCGCTTCTGTTCAACGTACTGCTAGAAGTCCTAGCCAGAGCAGTCAGACAAGAGAAGGAAATCAAGGGCATCCAAATGGGGGCAGAAAAGGTCAAACTATCTCTTTTTGCTGACGATATGATTTTATATCTAGAAAACCCCAAAGATTCTGCCATGGGACTACTGGAATTGATAAACAAATTCAGCAAAGTCTCAGGTTACAAAATGAATGTACAGAAATCAGTTGCATTCCTCTATGCCAACAACAGTCAAACTGAGAACCAAATCAAAGACTCAATACCCTTCACAATAGCAACAAAGAAAATAAAGTACCTAGGAATATATTTAACTAAGGAGGTAAAAGATCTCTACAGGGAAAACTACGAAACACTCAGGAAGGAAATAACAAAGGACATAAACAGGTGGAAAACTATACCATGCTCATGGGTCAGCAGAATCAACATTGTTAAAATGTCTATACTACTCAAAGTAATCTACAGGTTCAATGCTATCCCTATTAAAACACCAACATCATTTTTCACAGATCTAGAAAAAAATAATTCTACACTTTGCATGGAACCAGAGAAGACCCCCATAGCAAAAGCAATCTTAAGCAAAAAGAACAAATTGGAAGGCATCGATTTACCAGACTTCAAGCTACTACAAGTCTACAGTAACTAAAACAGCGTGGTACTGGCACAAGAACAGAGACATTGACCAATGGAACAGAACTAAGAACCAAGATATAAAACCATCCTCACATAGAATCTAATCTTTGACAAAGCAGACAAAAGCATACACTGGGGAAAAGAATCCTTATTCAGTAAATGGTGCTGGGAAAACTGGATAGCCACATGTAGAAGACTGAAACAGGATCTGCATCTTTCACCTCTCACAAAAATCAACTCATGGTGGATAACAGACTTAAACCTAAGGCATGAAACTATAAGAATTCTACAAGAAAATGTTGGAAAAGCTCTTATAGACATTGGCCTAGGCAAAGAATTTATGAAGAAGACCCTAAAGGCAATCACAGCAGCAACAAAAATAAATAAATGGGATCTAATCAAATTAAAAAGCTTCTGCACAGCCAAGGAAATGATCATGAGAGCAAACAGACAGCCTACAGAATGGGAGAAAATATTCACATGTTACACACCTGATAAAGGGCTGATAACTAGAATCTATGTAGAACTCAAGAAAATCAGCAAGAAAAAATCAAACAACCCTATCAAAAAGTGGGCAAAGGACATGAACAGAAACTTTTCAAAAGAAGATAGACTAATGGCTAACAAACATATGAAAAAATGCTCAACATCTCTAATCATCAGGCAAATGCAAATCAAAACCACAATGAGATATCACTTATCTCCAGTGAGAATGGGCTTTATCAAAAAGTCCCAAAACAATAAATATTGGCATGGTTGTGGAGAGATAGGAACACTCATACAATGCTGGTGGGACTGCAAACTAGTACAACCTCTATAGCAAGCAATATGGTGATACCTCAAAGAGATACAAGTAGAACTACTATTTGATCCAGCAGTCCCATTACTGGGCATCTACCCAAAAGAAAAAAAGACATTCTATTAAAGACATCTGCATTCAAATGTTTATAGCAGCACAATTCACAATTGCAAAGATGTGGAAACAACTCAAGTGCCCATCAATACATGAGTGGATCAATAAGATGTGGTATATGTATACCATGGAGTTCTACTCAGCTACAAAAAACAATGGTGATACAGCACCTCTTGTATTATCCTGGATAGAGCTGGAACCCATTCTACTAAGTGAAGTATCCCAAGAATGGAAAAACAAGCACCACATGTACTCATCATCAAATTGGTTTTAACTGATCAACACTTAAGTGCACGTATAGTGGTAACATTCATCAGGTGTCTGGAAGATTGGAGGGAGGAGGAGGGGATGGACATGCTTGAAGCTCTGACTCAGGTGGGGCAAGGGCAATATACATCACCTAAACATTTGTACCCCCGTAATATGCTGAAATAAAAAAAATTTTAAAAAATAATAAAAAATGGAAAGAAGAGCAAAGCTGGGGACATCACACCTCTTGATTGCAAAATATATTGCAAAAGTGCAGTAATTTTTTTCCTTTCCTTTCAGCATCTTTGAAGATGCATAGTTTCTGTTGAGAAGTTGTCATTCTTACTGCCCCTGAAGTAATTGTGTCTTATTTCCCCTTTGGTTATTTTAAATTGTTTTCTCTCTGTGTTTGGTTTTCAGTAGTGTGCCAGTGATGTAGCTAGATGCGTTTTTCCTTATATTTATCCTCATTTGAGGTACTCTGAGCTCCTTGAATCTCTGGGTTGATGTCTTTCATCAATTTTCAAAAATTCTTGGACACTATGTCTTTGAATGTTGCCTTTCCTCCATTCTCTCTCATCTCTCCTTCTGGGGCAGCAGTTACTTGTATATTAGATCATTTGTCTCCCTCTTGTCTCTTACATTCTTTTCTGATCTTTTCATTCTTTTTTCCATTGAGGTCTCTTTTAGTTCACAAATCCAGTCTCCTTCACTAATCTCCTTTTCTCAATGTTTTGTTGAATCCATACAATGAGTTCTTAATTTCAGATATTATATTTTTCAGTTACAAAATGTCCACTTGGTTTTTAAAAGAGAGATCCCAATTATTGAGATTCTATCTTCTCTTCTAGCTTGTCCATCCATTTCTCTATTCTCTTTAACATAGTAACAATGATTTTAGAGTCCCTCTCTGAATCACCTATGTATCTGTTTCTATTGTCTGTTTTACCTTTTGGTTTTTAATCATTCGGTCTTGTTTTTAAGCCTACATCATAATTTCTATTGAATGCTCAATATCGTAGAGGCTTTGGATGGTGTTCCCTGCCTCCCAGGAGGGCTGTTTTGCCCTAGCAAACAGGGCGGGTCTGCCACAGTTTGTCCTTACTCCTAGAACATAACCATGCCGAGGATGTGGTCCTCTTTCCCGGGCCTGATCTTGTTCCTGGGATGTGGCCCTCATAGGGCTTTGCCTGAAAGTCCATGGTGTTTCCCAAGGTCCCTTCACCTTGTTGGGTCTTCACCTTCCCCCAGATCCACACAGCCAATGAAACTTCTGTACAGTTCTTTGGCTTCCCAGTTGCTATTTTCTGCTAATTATCTTTGTTTGTTTGTTTGTTTTGAGTCTCTCTCTACTTTCAAAGGGCTTAGGCATCAGCTGATTATTTGAGAAGGATTTTGTGCAGATCTTTAGGCTCCCTGTTCTGCTTTCTCCTTTATTTCCTAGCCTCTCTGGTAGTACTGGACTCTGACTTCTCTTTCCTTAGCCCTTTCTCTCACGCTTTGTTACCCTAATCTACAATTTGGAATTCTGAGTGGAAAACATCAGGATGATTGTGGAGCTTGGGGGTGTCATTCCCTTCTCCAGGGGTCCCTCGTTGACTGTCCTCCAGAGCCTCCAAACGGCTACTGTATAAATCCATCATTACTGGACTTCCCAGCCTCCGGAATTGTGAGAAATGGTGGTATTCTGTTATAGCAGCACAAAATGGACTAGAGAGATGCCCATAGGCAGCTCAGATTTAATCATCCAGGAATGAACTCCTAACCCTAACCCACACCACGGTCTATAGTCTTCTCCTTAAACTCTTCTTCCAGTTACTCGGGCCCCAAAACCTGGGGTCATCTTTACTCCTCTCTTTTGAAATCCCAATTCCACCTATGGAACACCTCCTTCTGACAATAGCTCCCCGATCTAAGCCCCATCCTCTTTCCTGGATGATGACAGGAGCTCCCCGCCCCCCAGCTTGTCTGCTTCTGCCTTCTGCCCTAACCCCACTACTGGCTTTTCTCAATACTGCAGCCTTGAGAGCCATGTAAGTGTTGACTGTACTAAAAGCCTTCCTAAGGTTTTTTTTGTTTGTTTGTTTGTTTTTTGTGTGCAAATTGTATGAGAATTATATCTCAATAAAGTTTTTTTTTCAGCATATTATGGGGGTACAGATGTTTAGGTTATGTACATTGCCCTTCTTCCTAAGGTTTTTTTTTATCTCACTCAAAGTCAGAGCCAAAGTCTACAATGTGCCATTGACCAAAGCCCTGTGACCCTGCCCCTCCACCCTCACTTTCTAGCATTTTCCTCCAGCCTCACTGAGCCTTCTGTTTCCTCAGACACACCTCTGGGCCTCCCATGTCCCACAGGTCTTGGGCCTGATGGTACTTTTCGGTGAGCCCTTTTCTGTCTGCACTGGCGGCTTCCTGTGCCCTGCCCGCTGTAACAGTCTCTGGGTGCACTCAACCCTGGGATGGCACATAACTTGCTCACTTATTAGGGTACTGTCTTTTTCTCTCCACCAGAACATAAGCACCCTAAAGGCAATACTCTGTTACTTCGTTTCAATTTTGAACCCTTAGAGTCCAGAACAATGACTCAAAGGTGATCAATAGATACTTGCGGAATATAGAGATAAAGGCAGATGGGAGGAGAAGAAAGGAGAGAGAAAGGGAGATGACCTTTGAAAGAAAAAGAGTGCAATAAACATGAGCGAAAAAGCAACCTTCAGTTGTCAAGGGAGCTTAAAATTAAGTTCTGGGCAACTGCCAGACTGTTTCTGAGTGCTAAGAAAGGACAGCAGTGAGCCTCATGACTTCGCAAAGAGCAAGTTGTGCCACACTAGTTTTAACCTGCTTTCTGTTAGGGAAGGCTACACTGGTAGAACTTAGAAATACTGTGGATATTATGGAAATGGACTTCAGAGAGAGTTTTGTGTTATATTTTTCAGCCAAGTCAAGAAGTTAGATGAATCTACAATTGGTTGCATGATTGTAATTGAATGGATCCATCTCAGCATGGGTAGACATCTCAAAAACCACAGCTTTATCCTGAAACTGGTCAATTCAGTTCAGATCAAAAGCACCACTCCCCTGTGCCAGGGCCTGTAGAAGCCCTGGGAACACAAAGGTGGAGAGCACAGAATTTGTGCCTTCAAAGAGCTCCTTCTGCCCTACACCTTTAAATCATCAGTGTCCATGCTGACACAGCCAAATGGCCACATGTGTGAGTGACATGAAACTGGAAAGGGGACCCAGGATGTCCTCCTACCCACAGGCCCCCTTCCCTGTGACCCCGGCACAGGGCCCAAGCCCCAGCGGCCTGCTGGTCGACCACAGTTGCCAGGGAGAAGGCTGAGTCCTGGCTCTCCCCACTGTGCTCCTCTCCACTCCGATCCATGGAAAATTGTTTCCCATTTTAGTTAGCATCCTGTTTAGACCACGACTTACTTGTGGTTGTTTGTTTATTGGCCTTGATGAGTTTGGTTTGCTTTTCTCTCCTTATACTATTTGCCCATATTATGTCCTCAATTTTTCCATATCTGAATGATAATCTTCTATTCTTTTATGCACCCCTGTTTTTCCAGAGCTTTCCTCATCCCGCTTCAGTTGCTTTTTCTGCAGACCTCCTCACAGCTGGTACCTGGATCAGCAGGCAATGCCTTCTTTCTGGGGTTACGTCCTTGCGCTGTGGTCCACTGTCTTCTCTGCTGACTGGAGCCAGGAGCAGGGTCAGAAACCTCGCCTGTCCTGCACCTGCTGGGTGTCTAGTCCTCAGCTCAGAGCCTGCCCAGACTAGACACTGCATCAGTGCATGTTGTACAAGTGGACTTGAAGCCGTGCTCTCTGCAGTTGAAGAAAGTGAACCTGGAAAAGTGAACTCTGGGGTGGGTGAAATCATTGACTTCAAAGTTATGAAAGACTTTCAGGTGAAAAAAATTTAGATTTATTTTGAGTGGACCCAGATGGCAGAGCGCGAATGAGTGAATAAAAGTTGTGGGAATGTACTTCCTGCACCATGGACAGTGGTGGGCTGTGCTGTTCTGGGAGGACGGGGTGATTGGCCCCCAGGGCATAGGTGCAGAGGCACAGGAGCGGTCGGGCAGCGCAAGGGCTCCTTCCACCTGGGGCAGTGGGCACAAGAGGGCCAGAACCCCCCACAAGACTGCTTCCAAGACCAGAGTCTGCTGTCCTTTTTTAAAGAAAAATTAAAACATGTAGACTGACATTTTTGCCAGAGTTTTACTGTAATAGTAAATTTTAAGTAGCTAAGCTCTAAATCTAAACAATTGCCTGGGGGTGATGACTAAGGAGAGGGCAGAGTGGGAAGAGCAGAGACCGAGGCTGTGGGGCACAGTGAGAGTCAGGGAAGGACAGGATGGGGATGGAGGAGGGAGGATATGGAGGGCAGTGTCCAAGGGGGCATGGACTGCGACGGTGGCAGGGGAGGGAGGTGTCTCGGGGGCCCAGGTTTCCAGCCCGACTGAGCCCTCTCCTCAACACGGCTGTCAGATCACTGTCCAGCTGCATTTGCCTTCCTGCCTCAGACACCACCAGTGGCTCAGGTGACTCTCCAGGTCGCCAAGACATCCAAGTGGGTCCAGGCCACATCAGTCCAGCTGGTGGGTCATGAGGCAACAGGCCACTCTCTTCCATCTTCCTCTTCCTCTATCCCTTCAAATGCAGGCTGTAAAATTCCCAAGTTACTAGGAAAACAGCCAGCTACAACAGGGCTATTCACCTGGGAGGCCAAGCTTCCTCTGGGGTGATGTAGTTAGGCTCAGGGCACACATTGAACAAGCACAGTACTTTCTGTGTGATGGGTCAGGTTCTAAAAGCTTTATGAATATTAATTTGTCATCATAAACAAAAGAAATAAGTGTTATTGTCATTATTGTCATTGCATTTTACAAATGAAGAAACAGAGAGGTTAAGTAGCTTGCCCAAAGGCACACAGTTATCAGGTGGCAGAGCTGGGGTTTGGATTCTGGCAGTCTTGTTTAGACGCCACAGTCTCAGATGTGTCCTCTTCCCACAGTGGTCATAATAACAGGAGGTTTCTGGTACCACTCAGTCCTCCTCCATGTGCTTTTTCCCATTCTACTCATCCTAAAACTCTATCTCATTTCTCTTTGCCCCCATGCTGGGTGCATTTATTTGATTTTTTGCAGGATGAGTCATTACTTTTTGCAATAGAACACTCAAATGTAATGGCCAAGACTAATTGAAAGGAAAATTCAACAGTATGAGATTGAATGGAATATAAAAATATGTAATCAGGACTTATAGAGAATACCACTAGATTTAGATTCTTCCTCTTCTTCTTTTTTTTTTTTTTCTTTTTGATGCAGAGTCTTGCTCTGTCACCCAGGCTATTGTACAGTGGTATCATCATAGATCACTGCAACCTCAAACTACTGAGCTCAAGTGATCCTCCTGCCTCGGCCTCCCAGAGTGCTAGGATTACAGGCGTGAGCCACCACACCCAGCCCTTCCTCTTCTTTTTTTGCATTGAAATCAGGAAGTTTAATGTTGATGTTGACTTGAAGGTTAAATATCATACTGGATTTTCCATGCAATTCTGAAACCATGGGCACTTGTTTCTTTCTCAGAAGGTGAGTTAAGCTCAGCTCCATGGAGACGTGCTTGGTAGCAGGGCGGGAAATGCTTAGAAGTCACGGTGGTGGTAGCAGGTTTTCTGGGCAGTTTGCCTGGGGAGGAGTCTCAGGTCTGCACTCGCATGCTTCCCTGCAGTGCTCCTCCCCACATGACCTGTGGTGCTGCAGGAGGCTGAGGTTCGGAAGACACTACGACTTGTGCTGTGCATGTTTTTAGAGTTCAGCCACAAAACAAATCAAGCTTGGATTCTGCGGTGTCGTGTACAGGTTCCCTGTTCTATTCACTTTTAAGGCTTTTTTCACATTAAGTTTTCATAACTTAATAAACTATCAAGAGAAAACTGTGCAGCATTATACTCACTGACAAATAATACATACTTCAAGAGATTAGCATAATACCGTAAAACGACATCTTGAGTTCAACATTCAACGGAGTACAATTTACCTACCTGTTATCCATGTGTCACTTGGAATGTCTTCTATTATGCATTTCTCCTCTCGTTCCCCTACGTGGAAATAAAAAGCAGTTGAAAGTGAAAAACCAAAACATAAAAGAAATGTTAACATTTGCATTTCTGTTACTTTAGCCACTCCTGGTAGTATTTTCTCTGAAATGGATCGGTTGCAAGTGACGCTGCTTATTGAGTGTTTTTATTTCATTGGACTTTTGTAAAATTGATTTTCGTGAGAAGTGACATATGGCATCTACACCTGGGCAGGTATTTGCAGCAAATCCCACTGAACAAGATAAAAAGGCATCTGAACCTTGGGGCCTTTCCAAGCATGATGACATCAGAGTTCCTTCTGACCTGCCCCTTTTTAAAGACTTTGAGGTGTTCTGATGGGATGACTGACCTTAGGGCCCAGGGAGAAGCTCCAGAGGAAACCCTGAAGCACCAAGCA
The DNA here is from genome assembly GCF_000956105.1 of Propithecus coquereli. Classification (NCBI taxonomy): domain Eukaryota; kingdom Metazoa; phylum Chordata; class Mammalia; order Primates; family Indriidae; genus Propithecus; species Propithecus coquereli. The sequence goes on from NW_012154408.1 coordinate 528,891, forward strand.
CAGCAGATGCCAGTGCTGGAGAGTGCTGGCTGTGCCTCTGTGACCAAGAGGGAATGGCCATTTATCTGGTGGTTTCCACTGCTTGGCAGGAGGTGAGAGAGGATGAAAAATGGGGGGTGACGTAGAGGAGGGGGACTGGTGTGGGAAGGAGGAAGAGGCAGCTCGCTTCTGGACTAGGAAGAAGCAAGAGCCCTGATGGGAGTCTCCACGTCTCAGTTTCCCCAAGAAAAGAGGAATTAAAATCACTTAGTGTTCCACTTGGTCCTTTCAGCTCTGGCACCTAGTGTTTTCTTTTTAAACTTTTTATGTTGAAATATTTTTAGACTCAAAAAAAGTCGTAAAATAGTACAGAAAGGGCCTGTGCACCTATCACCCAGCTTCCCCCATGGAACATCTCACATAGCTAAGGTGACTGTGTGACTGGCAGATTTCAACACACTAGACTGCAGCTTTACATGGGATTCACCAGTTTTTGCACACATTCTTTTTATTTTTTTGGATATATGTGTACTATCATGGAAATACTTCAATAAGCAATCATGAACACTCTTTTTTTTTTTTGAGACAGTCTCACTCTACTGCCTTGAGTAGAGTGCCATGGCGTCAGCTTAGCTCACAGCAACCTCAAACTCCTGGGCTCAAGCGATCCTCCTGCCTCAGCCTCCCGAGCAGCTGGGACTACAGGCATGCGCCACCATGCCCGACTAATTTTTTCTATATATTTTTAGTTGTCTATCTAATTTCTTTCTATTTTTTTTTTTTTAGTAGAGACGGTGTCTCGCTCTTGCTCAGGCTGGTCTCGAACTCCTGAGCTCAAAGGATCCGCCCGCCTTGGCCTCCCAGGGTGCTAGGATTACAGGCATGAGCCACCGCGCCCGGCCGTGAACACTCTTGACACAAGTGGAAAAGTGGAAAAAATGCATCATCATGGCTTGGAGCAAGAGATTGGCATCTGCAGGCCAGGGTGATTGGACGATATTGCTTTTTAGTGGTGTGGGTATGGACAGGTGAGCAGACCTCAGGGCTACCACCTATAAAGCAGGGGAGTGATGGCAGCACACCCCCACAGCATTGCTGTAGGGATTGGATGACACAGAGGGGAAGTCCTTGGCTCTGTGCATTTAGTACAGGGTGCGGCTGTTGGCTTTCCTGGTGCTGCTGGAGCTGTGGCTGGATGCAGTCCTGGTACATGCAGAGGGTCAGCAGGCACACGGCCTTCCGCAGCTGTCTCTATCCATGGCCTGCCCTTAGGCCTCCCTCCTGCCTATACCTGACCCTGCCTTTGGAGTTCCTTCTCATTCCTCCTCAGAGGCTTCTGTCCCTTCCTGCGAGCTCGGCCCTCGCCCCAGCCTCCCTGTCCATGGAGGCTTTTCTCTTAAGACACCAAGCAGCATGACATTTACAAGCCTAGACTCTGGGGCCACAGTCTGGCTCACCTCCTCTGCCACTTACCTCCTTTGGGACCCTGGACAAGTTCCTTAATTTCTCTCTGACTCAGTTTCCTCATCTATAAAATAGAGATAATAATAGAACCTACCTTACCGAGTGGTTGTAAAGATCAAACGATGTGTGTAAAGTGCTAAGAACCGCCCCTGGCACATAGTAGTACACACTGTCTAAGTGTTTATATTATTACTCTGTAGCCTGGCATCTTGAGAGGGTGTCCAGAGGTGCCGTCTACACTTACAGTACTGACTATCTAAGTGTTTTCCATTATTACTACGTAGTCTGACATCTTGAAGAGGGTGTCCAGATGTGCTATCTACGTTTATAGTACTCACTAAGTGTTTGGATTATTACTCTGTAGCCTGATATCTTGAAGGGGCATCCAGATGTGCTGTCTACACTTATAGTACTCACTATCTAAGTGTTTTCCATTATTACTGTGTATCCTGACATCTGGAAGGGGCATCCAGATGTGCTGTCTACACTTATAGTACTCACTATCTAAGTGTTTTCCATTATTACTGTGTATCCTGACACCTGGAAGGGGCATCCAGATGTGCTGTCTACACTTACAGTGTGCAATAAGTGTTTGTATTATTACTCTGTAGCCTGACATCTTGAAGGGGCATCCAGATGTGCTGTCTACACTTACAGTACTCACTATCTAAGTGTTTTCCATTATTACTGTATATCCTGACATCTGGAAGGGACATTTAGATGTGCTGTCTACACTTACAGTGTGAAATAAGTGTTTGTATTATTACTCTGTAGCCTGGCATCTTGAAGAGGCATCCAGATGTGCTGTCGCCACTTATCTCCACTCACAACTAAAACGATTCTGTTATTATAGAAAATTTTGAGGACACAAAACTAGAGAATTGTGTGATGAACTCCAAACTTGTTTCATTTAACCAATACACACTTTCTTTTCCCCCCTGGAGTATGTTAAAACAGATTCTGGATCTGAGGTCATTTTCGCCTCTCAGTACTTCAATACACATCTCTAACTGGTGAGGACTTTTTTAAAAAAAACAACCACCAAGCTGTTATGTCACCTAACAAAATTAATAATAATTCCTTACCATCATTTAACACCCAGTTCATAGTCACATTTCTCTGATTGCCTTAAAAGGTCTTTTTACAGTTGATGTATTTGAATCAGTATCTACTCAGGACTCACGCATCACACTTGGCTGTGATATCTGTTAAATCTCTCTTGTTCTGTAGGGTGTCCCTTCCCCACACCAGTCTTTTTTATCCCAGTAATTTATTAGCAGCATTGGGTCATTGGTTCATGGTAATCTACGTGGCAAGTGTAGGAGAAAGTGCCCTCAGGTGTGGTCGATTCAGCCAGTTTGCTCACCAAGGCTAGGGTGGACATGTGTGATGCTGCTGCAGGCACCACACTGCCAGTGGCAAGGGGCTCGCTGCTTCTTCCTCCTGTTTCCCTGATGCTGGGTTGTGGAGCTAGAGGGTTGGCACGCTAGAATAACTGGCACGCGCTTCCTATTGCCTCACAACAGAAATCAGTGTCTACTTGTCCTGCTTTGAGTGACCAAAGCTCCGTGGGCCCACCTATCTACCTGATTCCTCATTGTCAGGTTCCCACTCAGCCTTCACCTGATGGTGTTAACATCCATTTATGCTCTCTCCCTTAATCCACTACTTCCTTAGTAGTTGCTACAAAGAAAACTTTGTCTCATTAACTGTTGGTTACCCCGAAATAATTTGTACAGGAAAGGCAGGCTACATACCTGATTCTTTCCCTAGAATTAACCAATTTTCAAAGTTAGTATGTTAGTGCCCTAATAACCTCCTGTAGGTTTCTTTAAAGTATCATTATGAATTCATGAATTGTGAATTGTTATATATTTAATGTTCTTCTGATATATTGCAGTCATTATTCTCTTTCTCTCTTTTTTCTTTTTCTTTTTTTTTTTCAGACAAGCTCTTGCTCTGTTACTCAGGCTGGAGTGCCGTGGCATCATCATAGCTCACTGCAGCCTTGAACTCCTGGACTCAAGAGATCCTCCTGCCTCAGCCTCCTGAGTAGCTGGGACTACAGGCATGTACCACCATGCCTGGATAATGTTTTTTTCTTTTGTAGGTATAAGGGTTTCTCTATGTTGCCCAGGCTAGTCTCAAATTCCTGGCCTCAAGCAATCCTCCTGCCTTGGCCTCCCAGAGTGCTAGGATTATAGGCATGAGCCACCATGCCCAGCCTGGAAGTATTTTTTTATTTGCTTATTTTTCAATTAAAATATGAGTTCATATTCTTATTTCTAATTGAAACTTAAGACTAAAGAGTTTTACTTAATTTCTTTGATTATATACTTTTATCCCCTTTATGCTAAAAATCTATTCTTAATGGCATTCACATAATTACTCATTTCCTTTATTCTTCAATATACCTATACAGGCACACCTTGGAGATACTGCAGGTTCAGTTCCAGACCACCACAATAAAGCGAATACTGTGATAAAGCTTGTCACATGAATTTTTTGGTTTCCCAGTTCATATAAAAGTTATGTTTACTCTGTGCTATAATCTATTAAGTGTGCAATAGCATTACATCTATAAGAACAATGTACATGCCTTAATTAAAAATACTTTATTGCTAAAAATGCTAATGATCATCTGAGCTGTCAGGGAGTCATAATCTTTTTTGCTGGCCAAGAATCTTGCCTCAATGTCGATGGCTGCTGACTGATCAGGGTGGGGGTTGCTGAAGGTTGGGGTGGCTGTGGCAATTCCTTAAAATAAGACAACAGTGGAGTTTGCCCCATCGATCGACTCTTCTTTGCATGAAAGATTTGTCTGTGGCATTCAATGCTGTTCGATGGCATTTTACCTATAGTACAACTTCTTTTGAAATTGGAGTTAATCCTCTCAAACCCTGCCACTTCTTTATCAACTAAGTTTATGTAATATTTTAAATCCTTTATTGTCATTTCAACAACATTCAACACATCTTCACCTGGAATGAATTCCATCTCAAGAAACTACTTTCTTTGTTCATCCATAAGAAGCAACTCCTCATCCATTCAAGTTCGATCAAGAGATAGCAGCAATTCAGTCACACCCTCAGGCTCCACTTCTAATTCCTTGTTCTCTTGCTGTTTCCACTACATCTGCAGTTACTTCCTCCACTAAAGTCTTGAACCTCTCAAAGTTATCCATGAGGACTGGGAATTTACTTCTTTCAAACTCCTGTTAAATCCTTCCATGAATCACAAATATTCTTTTTTTCTTTTTCTTTTTTTTTTTTTTGGAGACAGAGTCTTTCTCTGTCACCCAGGCTAGAGTGTGGTGGCATCATCGTAGTTCATGGCAACCTCAAACTCCGGGGCTCAAGTGATCCTCCTGCCTCAGCCTCAAAAGTAGCTGGGACTACAGGTGTGTGCCACCACACCCAACTAACTTTTTTTCTATTTTTTGTAGAGACGGATCTCACTCTTGCTTAGGCTGGTCTCAAACTCCTGAGCTCAAGCAATACTCATGCCTTGGGCTCCCAGAGTGCTAGGATTACAGGCGTGAGCCACTGTGCCCATCTCACACATCTCATGAATATTCTTAATGGCATCTAGAATGGTGAATTAATTCCAGAAGGTTTTCAATTTACTTTGCCCAGATCCATCAGAAGAATCACTATCTATGGCAACTATAGCCTTACAATATGAACTTAAATAATAAGACTTGAAAGTTGAAATTAATTCTGATCTGTGGGCTATAGAATGGGTATGGTGTTAGCAGGCATGAAGCAACATTAATCTCTTTGTACAACTCCATCAAAGCTCTTAGGTGATCAGGTGCATTATCAATGAGCAGTAGTATTTTGAAAGGAATCTTTTTTTCCTGAGCAGTAGGTCTAAATAGTGGGCTTAGAATATTCAGTGAACCATGCTATAAACAAATGTGCTGTCATACAGGTTTTGTTGTTCCATGCATAGAGCACAGGCAGAGTAGATTTAGTGTAATTCTTGAGAGCCCTAGGGTTTTTGAAATGGTAAGGGAACATTTGCTTCAACTTACAGGTACCAGCTGCATCAGCCCCTAGTTAGAGTCAGCCTGTCCTTTGAAGCTTTGAAGAAAGGCATTGACTTCTTATCTCTAGCTATGAAAGTCCTAGATGGCATCTTCTTCCAATATAAGGCTGTGTTGTCTATATTGAAAATCTGTTATTTGGTTTAGCCACCTTAATCAATGATCTTAGCTGGAACTTCTGGGTAACTTGCTGTAGCTTCTCCATCAGCACTTGCTGCTTCATCTTGCACTTTTATGTTATGGAGATGGCTTCTTAAACCTAATGAACCAACCTCTGCTATCTTCTAACTTCTCTTCTGCAGCTTCCTCACCTCTCTCAGAATCGAAGAGAGTCAGGGCCTTGCTCTGGATTAGGCTTTGGCTTGAGGGAATGTTACGGCTGGTTTGATTTTCTAACCAGACCACTAACACTTTCTTCACATCAGCAATAAGGCTGATTCACTTTCTTATCATTCGTGTGTTCACTAGGGTAACCTTTTTAATTTCCTTCAATAACTATTCCTTTGCATTCACAACTTGGCTAAATGTTTGGTGCAAGAGGCTTAGCTTTTGGCCTATCTCAGCTTTTAACATGCCTTCCTCACTAAGCCTCATCATTTCTAGCTTTTGATGTAAAGGGAGAGACATGCCACTCTTCCTTTCATTTGAACACTTACAGACCATTATAAGATTTATAATTGGCATGATTTCAATATTGTTGTGTCTCAGGGAATAGGGAGGCCTGAGGAGAGGGAGAGAGATGGGGCAATGGCCGGTCAGTGGAACAGTGAGAACACACCTTTATTGAATAAGTTTGCTGTCTTATATGGTCACAATTCATGGTGCCCCCAAATAATTACAATAGTAACCACAAATATCACTGACCACAGATCACTATAACAGATATAATAATAATAAAGTTTTAAATATGCAAGAATTACCAAAATGTGACACAGAAATATGAAGTAAGCACATGCTGTTGGAAAAATAGTGCCAACAGACTTGAGCAGTGCAGGGTTACCACAACTTTCAATTTGTAAAAAATGCAATATTTGTGAGGTGCAGTAAAGCAAAGCACAATAAAATGGGGTATGCCTGTAGTAATTTCCACAGAACCATACCAATATTGCTAATATCAAAAAGAATACTAAGTGCCATCTAAGATTTTTTTGTCATTTTCTTTGTCTTTAGTATTTCCCCAGGGATATATGCACAAAAATATCATTTAAACTTACTGAAGTAATTGTTTTCTTTTCTTATAAAGTATGGTTCATTTGTATCAGTTTGTTTTCAATATTTAGAGTCATAAATATTTCAATATTTCGGTCATTTTGTCTCTTTGTTTTATTTCAGTTTATTTTTATTTTTTGATTATGTAAAATATTTGCATGGCTCAAAATAAAATTACATGCAAGAAAAGAAACAAAGAACAGATGGGACAAATAGAATAAAAATGAAAATGGTAGATTTAAACCTAACTGTATTGATAGGTCCATTAAATGTAAATGATATAAAAGGCATAGATTATCAGACAGGTAAAAAACAAAGACCCAACAAAATGTTATTTACAAGAAATAAACTTTAAAGATAAAAACAAGATAGGTGGCCGGGCGTGGTGGCTCACGCCTGTAATCCTAGCACTTTGGGAGGCCAAGGCGGGCAGATTGTTTGAGCTCAGGAGTTCGAGACCAGCCTGAGCAAGAGCGAGACCCCATCTCTACTAAAAATAGAAAAAAATTAATCGGACAACTAAAAATATATAGAAAAAATTAGCCAGGCATGGTGGCGCATGCCTGTAGTCCTAGCTCCTGGGGAAGCTGAGGCAGTAGGATTGCTTGAGCCCAGGAGTTTGAGGTTGCTGTGAGCTAGGATGACGCCATGGCACTCTAGCCCAGGCAACACAGTGAGACTCTGTCTCAAAAAAAAGAAAAAAACAAGATAGGTTAAAAGTAAAAGAATGGAAAAATATATGCCACATAAACTCGAATCCAAGAAATTGGAGTGCCTAAATTATTGTAATATCAGACAAAGTGACTTCCAAATAAAGAATATTACTGGAGATAAACATTTAATAAAGATAAAAGGGAATCATCTTAAATGTGTGTGTACCTATAAATAAAACTTACAAATTCATGAAACAAAAATTTCCAGAACTGAAGGAGAAAGAGATAAACCTACAATTATAGTGGGAAATTTCAACACTCTTCTGTTAATAATAGAAGAAATAAGGAAAATTAGTAAGGACAGAGGAGACCTGAACAACACTGTCAACCAATGTGACCTATCTTGACCCAACTAACATGAATGGAACAGGGTACTCAGCCATGACAAAATGCACAATCTTTTCTAATGCACATGGAATATTTGCCAGGATAGGCCTTATCCTGGGCTATAAAAAAGTATCAATAAATTTAAAAGTGTTGAAATCATACAGAATATATTCCTGGTCATAACTTAATTGAAATAGAAATCAATAACAAAACATATGAAAAAATGCCAAATATTTGGAAATTAAACACATTTTAATATAAACTATGCATCAAATAAATCACAGGAAAGATAGGAAGTATTTTAACTGAATTACAGTGAAAATGTATTTGTGGTATGCAGCAAAAGCAATTTTTAAAGGGAAATTTATACCTTTATGTGCTTATATTAAAAAAGAAGAAAAGTTTAAAATTCATGACCTAAGCTTCCACCCTAGTAAACAATAAAAAGAAAAACAAATTAAACCCAAAGTAAGAAGAAGGAAGGAAATATTAAAGAGTAAAGGAAGAAATTATAAGAGTAACATTAAAGTGTGGAAATCATTGAAACAAAATGAGTAAACACTAAGGAAAGCTAATCAAACCAAAACTGGTTCTTTGACAGATTAATAAAATTGATAAAGTCTTAGCTGGACTGATCCAGGAAAAAGGAGAAAAAACACAAATTGCCAATATCAGAATGAAAGAAGGGATATCACTATAAATTCTACAAACATGAAAAGATAATAAAGGAATTTTATTATTCAATGCGGTTCTCTTGATATTAAGCTCTTTTTATTAATCTGAAATGTCCGTTTTGCCCTCATTCTTGACAGAATGAGTTATGCCAGTAAATTTGACAATTTAGGTGAAATTGACAAATTACTTGAAAGCACAAATTACCAAAACTTTCACAGGAAAAAATTGAACATCTGAATAGCAATGTATCTAGTACACAAATGGTAAATAAAAACTCCTCCCACAAAGAAAACTGTGGAGCCAATGGCCTCATTGGTGAATTCTATGAAATATTCTATAAAACATTTAAGGAAAAGTTAATGTCAGTTTTTCACAAGTCTTTCAGAGGAGAAGGAAACACGTGGATTCATTTTATGAGGCCAGCATTATCCTATACCAAAATCATACGAAGATATTGTAAAATCTAGTAACAAATGTTAGTATTTGGAACTGCCAATTCCTTGAGCTTTTAAAGATTATCAGTTCTTTGAATTTGCAAACCTAAACTTCCAGGTTAGGATTTGTTTTCCTCAGACCTGTCAATCAGTTGTCATTTTCAGCATCTCAAATTTTGCCGTTATTTTTCTCCATCCTTAGGGAATTTGTGCTTTTGTTATTTGAAAGTTTTTTTTTAATGCATTACTGTTACTTGTATCTCAGATCATCCTTCTGGGATAATTTTACTCCATCCTGAAGCACATCCTTTGGAGGTTTTCTCAGTGCAGTATTAAGCTCTTGTTAATCTGAGAATGTCTGTTTTGCTTTCATTCTGGACAGATGTTGCTGAGTTCATAACTCTGGGTTGACAATTAGTTTCTGTCAAAATTAAAAATTAAAAAGTCAAAATTAAAAACATGTTATCTAACTGCGTCCTGACTCCCTTTGCTGCTGTTTAGAAGTTGCTATCATTCGATACATGTTCCTTTATAGGCAATCTGTTCTTTTCCTCGGGGTCCTTTGAGGGTCTTCTCTTTGTGTTTAGTGTTTATCAGTTTCAATACGCTGTGCATGGGCATGGATTACTTTTATTTTTCCTTGTTGGGATATATATTGTGTTTTCTATTTCCAAAGATACCTTTTTATTTTAATCAGTTCTGTAAATTTGCACTATTTTCTCTTTAAAGATATCTCTTCTCCATTCTATTATCTCCTTTAGAGTCTCTGATTTAAAACACTTAGAACTTTTCATTTTATCTTCCATATCTTTTTGAAATGTTCTGTCTTCTTATCTCTCTGTGCTGCATTCTGGGTGATATCTTCAGATATGTCTTCCAGCTCACTAGTTCTGTCTCCAGCTATGCTAATTAGCTCTTTAAGTAACCCACTAAGGATTTGTCATTTCATAGTTTTTCCTTTCTGAATTTATCTGTTTCTGTTAATAATTGTTCCTTGTTTATTGGTCATTTTTGTTCTACCTGTTCTGTATTGTTTCTGACAAGATCTGTGATCTTGGATGTCTGAATCTGTTTGGTTTTTTTCCTGCTGACTTTCAATTATAGTGACTTGTTTTCTTATTTATTTGATCTTGGTGTCGTGTTCATAGCTTGGTTTTGATTGTTGGCGGTTGAGGGGTGCTGCGGTTCACATTAGTGGTTGGGAAGCTTCCTGTAGGGAACATGGCTTCCGGACTTCCCAATCAGAAGGGGCACCTCCCACCTTGAGGGTCCTGCTCAGCGTGGGGCACCAGGCTCACCTCTGCCTGTGCTGCTGGCCCACGCTCGCAGCAGCCCTCGGGAGCCCTGCCTCTGTCAGCTGTTCTTGAGCTCGTTGTCTTTGCCCTGACCCCAGCTCCTCCTTGTTCCAGCCTCAGTTCAGTGTTTTTGTTTGCTTATTTTTACAAGTGGGGGGAGGGAGTCCTCCCCGACATCTTATGAAAAGGACGGTGTCGTGGATGGTGTGTCTATGCAGAGTTTAGAGTCCTGGAGGAGGCAAAGGGGAAGCCGTGTGAGATCTGCTGGTGAGCGTCTGGGGCAGGGGACTGGCTGTGTGGGGCCACAGCCCTGAGTCCTGTGCACCCTCTGCTCAGATGTGGGCTTGTCAGTGGGCGTGCCAGCCACCTTCCTAAGAGTACAATAGCATTCTGTCCCCTCTCCTCCAGCGCACCAGCTAGATTCCTGAGGTAGATTCCTTCATTGGTTTACTTTCACCATCTGTCTCCCTCAAATCTCAGTGCCTAACATAACGGGACAGTCCTCCAGATGTGCGCCCTAGCGACTTCTGCAAAGGCACCCCATGTCAATGTGCAAGTTGATGGGACTACAGGCACATGCCACCATGCCCAGCTAATTTTTGTAATTTTGTAATTTTTGTAGAGATGGGGTCTCACTGTGTTGCCCAGGCTGGTCTTGAATTCCTGGCCTCAAGAGAATCTCCCACCTCAAACTCCCAAAATGCTGGGATTTCAGGTGTGAGCCATTGCATCTGGCCACCTTTTAGGGTTCTTAAGGGACTTTACAGGCTCTGTGATAGCACAGGGTCTTGTGAATCTGGTCTCACAGTCTTTGTCATTTGACTGGAGTGTTCAGTCCACCTGTTCAGGTTTGAATCCATTATCTGTGTGTTGCTCTGGCACACTTTGGATTTTGCACTCCTGGTTGGGTTAACACAATCAGCCTGCTCCCCCAAATCCCATGCCTAATCACCCCAACTTTAATGACTCAGTGAGTCTGATTTGTAATTTGCAAACTCTGCAGATTTAGGGATACCAGAGCTGGTGTTACGTATGTTTGGAGTGTTCTGATGGTTAGTTCATGTCCTGGGGAACCCCATGAGTCCTGAGAGCACAGTGTGATCTGCAGGCAGGTTTAAGGGTGCTTTCTTCCATGTGCCTCAGCACCACCTGTCCAGAAAATGTTAGGAAAATTTTTAATCAGAGGTTTTTCAGATCTTCACATAACCTCAGAACTCATACACTTGTGAGCTTGGGCTTATGCTCAGGAGTTTTCAAGGGTAGTGGGAGGGGATGGATGCAGGGTGGTGGGAGGTGGGCTTAGGGTCTGGGGGAATGCAGGTGGTGGATTCTGGGCCTGGGATCTGATTCTAGAATCATCGGGGCTGGAGGGTCTTAGCCTTCAGGAGAAAGGGTACTTTGCCAGGGTCCCCTTGGAGCGAGGAGCTGAGTTGTTGGGAGGGGCCTGGGGAGAAGAGCCATCCCCTGCACATCTGTTTTCAAACTGCTTGGACCAGGCTGGTCGCTGGGACTCTAAGGACCTCGCCCTCTGCAAAGGGCCACACATATCAAAGTGGGCCTCTTAGGAGCATCTGGACTGGCCCAAGCTCAGGTCCCCAGGAGGCATCTGCTGTAGGCTGGTCAGCAGGGCTCTGGGTCTCAGTGGCTGCAAGGCAGAGCTGTTCCCTCGGGCACCAAAGGGTTCGCCTGGCTATGAGCTCTGAGCTTCTCGCTTGCTCCTGGGGCCTCACTGTGGACACTGGGACTGTGGGGTGCGCTGGCTGCCCCTGTATTGCCCTGATGGCATGCAGTGTCTCCTGACACCCATGAAGCTCAATGGGGCCCATTGTGGGGACGGCGCATCCATTCCCCCTTGCCCAGCATTGCGAGGTGCCTATCGAATGTGTGTCCCCTGTTAACGCCCGCCCAAAGAGAGAGGCTCAAGGACAGTGGTGATATTTGTCAGGAACAGATAGTCTTCATTCAAACACAAAGAGATCAGTAACATGAAAATGCCAAATGCGGTTCCCGAAACTGCGCCCACTATGTTTGCGTCTCACACTGTTGCCCCTGCTTGGATGCTGGTGCCGGGTCTGAGGTATCTCACAGCCATGTGGGTGCCAGCTCCTGTACCAGGGAGGTCGTATTACCTGGGCACTGGTGCAGGTGCTGTCTGCACAAAAGACAGCCTCCCCGAGCAGCAATAAATTACAATGGGACCAAGTTTGGAGCAGAGCCTCGTGAGGAGTCTGAGTGCGCAGGGTAGGGTGCCCTAAGAGAAGAGACGGAGCAAGGAGCCTGTTCCCAGACCTCCCTTCCCTGCCACCAGAGGGCACTTCCTGAGTCCTCAGCCACCTGCACACTCAAGCCTGCGTGGAGCCCCCCTGCATCCCTGACCGGAGCACCCCAAGGTTCAAGGGGGCCCCAGGGGTGGCAGGGCTCTGGTCTTAGACACAGTTATCAGGGACACACTCAGCCTCTTCTTCGAGCTCGGGGCAGGGGTTCCCGTTGTTGGCAGGCTGCACGCGGACATAGCGAGTTCTGGTCTTGGCTCCCAGCTTCCCGCAGGGGCCTGCGCATAGCCCCCAGGACGACCACAGGGAGACCTCGCAGTCCAGCGGCGTCTCTGGACCTGCACCAAGCACAAGAGAGACCGATGTGTGACATGTGAACACCCTTGGAGGAGGCTCTTGGTGAAAACAGAGGGGACTCCCGCAAGGACTGTCACCCTCTGGGGCTCAAAGAGACACAAACACAGAGGAAGCCACAGGTCAGAGGTTACCACATACAACCGCCTACAAACAACCAACGCCTCGAGTCGTGTGGGTCTGCAGCGAGAGCTGGATCCGTTGCCCAATCTGGTGTCTTGGGCTTTGGGAAACTGACCCCAGGAAGAGTGGAAGATGTTCCTGCGCAGACCCTGCTCTGACAAGAGACCCCGCCTGCTGCATTTATCCTAATACAGATGCGTTTCTGAAGACGTGTTGGGCACTAGGCTGAGCTGTTTGGTTGTGGGACCTTGTCCCTCCGTGAGGCTCATTTTCAGTATTGTCGTTCTTGTTTTCCTGTGTCCGATGTGTTTCCATCAATTTAAACGTCATCAATTTTGCCCGTGCTGTGCACATGAGCACAGAGTGATGTCTTTGGTCAGCAACAGGGCAGTGGCTCCACTGGACTCTCCTCACAGACCCTGCCAGCTCCTGTGACCGTCTCTGTGGCAGCTGAAGAACGAGACTCATACAAACAAGTCACAGGTGCTTGGGGAATTCAGGAAGGAAGAGGGCAGCGGAGGGGCCAGGGCGCCTGGAACAAGGTGGGGTAGGTCTGAAAGGACCCCTAGAAGCGAGGGCAGCCAGCCTGGCAGGGGACACTTGAGCCCGCACTGCCACGTGGTAGCTGGGAGGCCCCAAGCCACATCCTAGCTCCCTGGCTGTGGTGAGGAGTCAGTGAGCAGCCGCAGGGTCCTGGGGCCACAGCACGCTTCACACGCCGACCTCCAAGCCCGGCAGGTCCCCGAGAGGAGGTGGAGGGCAGGGGTGTCCCACATGTCAGCAGGAAGCCCCCACCGCATGCCAGGCCCAGTGTGGCGGTGGAGACCCTCGTGAGCAGTAGCACCGGCTCCTTCCCTGCGTTGAGAGCGTGGCGGTGCTGGGGAGAGAGCTGCCAGGGCACAGGGAAGCGGAGCAGGCAGGGAGCTCAGAGTGCCTGGGGCACATGGAGCACAGGGGCATGTGTGGTCAGGTAGTACCCCTCAGACATCCGGAGTTCTGGGTAGAGAAGGGGCTTGGCTCTACCCTACCAGGCTGGTGCCAGCTCTTTGGTTGATATTCTCACCATATTGTCCCCAGCCAGCTCTGTGTGCCTTCTGCCCTCTCCTCTCCACATCCTGTCCCCCACTTGGGGGGACCCTGGCGTCATATGTGTGGTGGGCTCAGGGCACTGTCCCCCACACCCTCCCCTGCAGCACCCTTTCTGCTTGGCCACAGCTGACTTTATCATTCTGCTGGCTGAGGTGCTGGCCAAATGCTCCCCTGCCCACTATGGCTGGGTGCCCCCTGGAACAGGGCAGATCGCACCTCTCTGGACCATCTGCCCACAAGTGGTTCTTCCCGCCAGACTGTGCCTTGTCTGTGGCACATGTCTGGTGCTCAGAAGTGTTTGCCCATTGGATGAAAGACTGGTGCGCGTCCACCTGGAATGGTGCATCCACTCAGACAGTTGAGCAAGGACATGCCGCCTGAGCTGGGCAGGGGCAGCACTGCCCTCCAGGGCCTGCAGAGAGGCCAGCTCTGACTCAGACGAGGAGGAAGGACCCTGTGCTGGGCACAGCCTTTGGCCTGGGGTGCAGTTCCCATCAGCCGTGAGGAGCTTGCTGCCTCCTGCCCGACCTGACCCTGGAGTCCAGTTGAGGCCCACCTGAGAGGCTGGTGGTGTGTGAGGTGGCCCTGAGCCTCCCTGGACTCCGGCCAGCAAGGCAGAAGACAGCTGGGCCCATCGCTAGCAAGTCTCCTTGGCCTGCCAGGTTTTGGTTAACTCTAATTCTTCCACAGGAAACATTTGTGTGGCCTTTTGAATTAAGTCCCCTCATCTTGGGGGTCTCTCTGCAGACAGGAAGCTCATCCTGCCCCTCCAGTGTCTGCAGCAGGTGAGACTGGGAGACCCAGTGCCAAGGAGCACTGTCCCAGGACCCAGGAGACTCCAGGAGCGGCTGGTGGCTGCTTGGGAGCTGGTGGCCATCACTCAGCCGTGGTGGTAACTGCTAGATAGTACTTCTGGGGTACCCCTATGCCAAGGCGCCTATTAGCAGAACCCTGAGCTGGCTGTGGTGGCATTGGGTTCAAGACCCCCCCAACAGGAGCCCCTGCAGCACGGCTTTCACCCTGTGGGCACTGATGCCTCCGCCGACAACCTCTCTCTCTCTGCAGGGAGGGGACAGACAGGATCCGCTTTAGTGAACGTCCTCACCTCTGTCCCTGTCAGCTGTGACATACAGGTTACCTGTGGGCACATTTCTGATGGGACATTGCCCTCAAATACTCTGGGCTCTTCTCATTATTCACCTCTAGGCTGTCGTAACGTAAGATGCTTCCAACTACAAATAGTGTGGCAGTTGAATCCTCAGTTCAGTGTTTGAGTCAACCACCCTAAATCTTTTCAATTATCTTGCAGTGAATGCTATGAACCCCCCATTTGAAGTTGCTCAGAGACTTGGGTCCTTGTGACCCACACAGCAACGTTCTCCTCAGAGGGACTGTGTTGAGGATAAGACTCACCTGCACACTGCAAAGTGCCTGGCACAGAGGAGGGTCACCGTGTGCGCTGCCACGGGGGGCATCTGAGCCAGGGCTGGGGGCCCACCCCGTGCTCCCAAGGGACATGTGCCCCACAGGGCAGGACACAGAATCCTGAGCCGTGGCTTCTCCCCCACAGGACATGGCCAGAGGTGCCTCAAGTTTCCCTCTGAATCCAAGTGCCTTGGGCCCTGGCGTCATGTGTGTGGTGGGCTCGGGGCACCTTCCAAGCCCCCAGGAGTCATGAGTGTGGCGGGCTTGGGGCACCTTGCAGGCCTCCTGGGCCTACCCCTTCTCATCACCAGTGTCCTGGGCTAGCCCCTGCAGTGTGGGGTGGGAAGCTTGGCAGTTACCTGAGAGGCTGTCAACAATCTCGTTGTCCCTGCTGGCCAGGCCTGGGGCGGGGGGGATGAAGGCCCTGGGGCCCTGCCGGAGCCGCACCAGGGTCACCCTGGCGATGGGAGGCAGGGACTTCAGCCTTGGGTAATAGAAGGAGTTCGCCGGGTGACTGGGCGAGGAGGACGTTATCTGGGGTGGAGGAAGAGGGGCTTGGCACCGGGGTCTGAGAAGCCCACCTTCTCGTGTGTGCTGTCCCCACTGGGGCCAGTACCCCATGTCCAGGAGGGCGGTGCCAGAAAACAGCCCCCAACCTGGGCTCCTCTGAGTGACACACAAACCCGCACAGCCCTAGGAGTAGGCTGGCCATGCCCTCCGCCTGGTGTGTGCCAGGCAGGGACACATGCACTGCACTCATGTGCCAGGCAAGGACACATGCATACCTTAACGCAGCCCCAGAAGTGTGAGCTTGGAAACTGAGGCAATAAAAGTCAAGACCCCCCATGATGGCCTCCTCCCTGTGGTGGGGCAGGACTGCAGCCCTGCTCACTGCTGGGCACCAGAAGCAGAGCCACCTCTGGCAGGCAGAGACGCTTGGCTCTGGTCTTCCCAGAGTGGGCAGTGTCAGGCACAGCACAAGTGACAGAAGGTGGCAGGGGCTGTCAGTCACTCACCTCAGTTACTGTGTCCTGTGGGATGGTTGCAAAGTTGGGGGAGGAGAAGGTGAAGCCGCTGTCTGTCCCGGCGTCATGTGGGTAAAGGTCCATGGCCACCTGCTCCTTCCAGCGGCCTCCCTCGCACAGGTCCAGACTGTCGATGCCCACAAACCAGTCAGGGCTGGGGACTATGCGCACCACGAAGGACACCTGAGTGCAGCCACAGCTCAGCCACTTGCCCAGGCCACACACCCAGGGACCGCCCACCCCTGCTGGACTGCACTCACCAGCGAGTGTCTGGAGTGGACCTCCAGCTCTGTGGAGGTCTGCCCGGTGCCACTGGGGACAGCGGGGGCCGAGAACACTCCATGCACGCTCTGGAGCTTCTCCCCAGCGGCCTCGATCTCCCTCATCAGGGCCCAGGCCTCCCCTCGCTCTGCAAAGTCCCGCAGCCCATTGCTGACATACTCGTTCTTCCTCCACATGCTGTAGTCAGAGCTGTGAGCAGCCCCTGTGGGACGACCCGGCAGAGTCAGCAGCCAAATGTGAGAGGCAGCAGGGCCCCAGGCTTGGATCCCGGCTGGCCACCCTGAGTGGACACCATGTCATTCCTTCCCTGAGTTCCCTCGGCTGCAAGGCAGGGAACCCCATCCATCCCTGGCAGATGCAGACCATGACATCCTGTGGCTGCACACTGCCTAGATACCTGCTGGTATGACCAGTGTCCAGCCAGTCCTCCCCAGACTCTGCCACCCTGCCCTCACCACATCGCCAGAGCCCAGAACATCACTCACCTGCATGCAGTAGGCACTTAGCAAGTATTTCATGCATTGATGGCTCTTTGATGTGAGTGCCCTCCAAACTGCGGAGTGCTGTGCAGCTGCTGGGATGACAATGTCCCCATGCTGCAGCCTCCTGGGTGGAGTAGGGTCACTGCTGAACATGCCCTGAACTGGGGGTGAGGGAGGGGCTTCACTTACCCAGCAGCGAAGACCACTGCGCAGGGGGCCGGAACAGCGGATACTGCTTGGGGAAGGCCGTCTGGCTCCACTTGCCCGTGAAGGTTATGCTGTATTTGGCCAGGGGTCTGGCCATGCAGACGGACTCTCCCCCAAAAGACTGGCCGGTGGTGGAGCTGAGTGTGGCCAGGAGGAGAGTCCAGAGAGCCCTGCCCAGGGTGGAGGCCAGGCTTGGGTTTTCCATCACCTAGGAGCAGAGGGGGAGAGCGGCAACGCGCTGGCACCCTCTCCAGATGCTCCCTGCAACGCGTCAGTCCCCAGGGTTGAGACCAGAAAGGGCTCCCAGGCGGCACTATGGGTGCTGGGGGCTCTGAAGATGGTCCCGAGGTTCCTGAACATCCCTCCCTGCTCTGCAAAACTTCCCTGCTGAGCTCCGGAGACCCCCATCCTCGGGAAGTTAAGGCTAGATTTGCCCATCTGCCTGCAAGAACCGAAGGGTAACGGGCAGGGTTACAGGCTGGAGGATCACTGCGCACCCGAGCGAGTGGCAGCGGCCAAGGCCAAGGCACGGAGCTGGCGGCCTTACAGCTCTCTGGGCTGGTCTGGGCACGGCTGGGGAGGCTCTCCACTGTGCCTCTGCCCTGGAGGGAACTGTGCCCAGGACTAGATCAGCAAAGCTCGGGGTGTGGCCAGTCCCAGGGTGGGTCTCCCTCGTGGGGCGTTGCAGGTTTCTGGCCTAGGGGAAAGCGCCAGGAGGCCCTGACCCTCTCTGGGTCTGGGCACCCAGGGGAGGAAGACCACACGGTACTCACCAGGAAGGAGCAGCGGGAGGGCAGGCAGTGGAGGGTTGGGGGCAGCTGGCCAGTCCCAACTGTCCCAGTGAGAGGCTCCAGCTCCTTCTGGCAGGGTGCCCCACAGCCTGGCCTCCAGAGGGGGGCTGACAGGACGGGAGGAAGGAAGAGAAGGGAGGTCTGCCCCAGTGCGGCTCACTCTCGCCTCCCAGCAACTCTGACTGCAGAGCGAACATTCTCCCAGGCTGGATCACCCCTCCCCTCCTGCCACTGCCGCACCCCTTTCTTTGTCCGTCAGTCCCTCCCTCCACACTCCTCCCTCCTCTGTCTCCCTCCCTCCCTCTTCCTCTCTCTCTCCTTTTCCCTCAAGCCCCTTCCTGGTGTCTACCGCCCATCCTCCTTTGGTGCTAAAGGAAGCTCTGCGCTCCTAGACAGGGGAGCAGCCCAGGGCATGGGGGCTGCAGGGTTATTGTTTGCACCTTCTCTGAATTAAAGCCAGTGCTACACCTTCCTTGGCAGGCAGTGACCTGACCTGTGTCAACAGTGGGCTGGGGAAGCCCTGGGGCTTCCAGCTGGGGCATCTCTGACCCTTGGGGCCCTGGATTTCAGCCTCTTTCCCTTCATGGCCTAAAACTGCACAGAACAGCAGAGCGGTCTGCCCTGCGAGCCAGCCAGAGGGCATCCGCAGGCCATCCCTCCCAGATGGGGAGTCGGAGTGGGCTGTCCTCAGGGAGGCAGAGGCCACCCTCTCCAGGACCCCAGGCAGGGCTAGCACAGCCCTCTCCACCAGCAGTTGCCCCTCTCACCCCAGGGGAGGGGGCTCTAGCCCCTGCCTGTCTTTGGGACATGCTAACAGATTCTGAAGTTTATCCGGCTCAATGGTAGGAGAGTATTTATAGAGCCCCAGTCATGGGATCTGGAAACCAGGAGGCAGGAAGGAGAGTGGAGACCATCTTACTCAATCATTCCCAAGCCTCTGCTCAGCCGAATTACCCAGGGAGCTTCTAAGCTTACACAAAATACATTCTGATTTGGGGAACCCTGTTAATGTTTCACATATTCAGACAGAGGGAAAATGAATGGAATCAAAAAGGATAGAATGTAAACAAAAACAAATGACCTAACCTATATTTCAAATAAACAGCAGAACCACAGAGAGGTAGCTCTGAATACAGAATTTAGACTCCAGGTCCTCAGGCCAAAGGCAAATTCCAACTCAGCACTTCTCAAACTTTTTGGTCTGAGGACTCCTTCGCACCCTTAAAAAGCATTGAGGACCCCAAAGAACTTTTGTTTGTATAGGTTATACCTATCGATACTTACCCTATTCTAAATCATAACAGAAATGTCCAGAAAACTTATTAATTCACTTAAGAATAGTAAAACAAGGCTATTACATGTTCACATATATAGCATAATGTTATATGGAAAACAACTATATTTTTCAAAATAAAAAACCTTAGTGAGAAAAGTGGCAATGGTTCTCCATTTCTGCAAATCTTTTTATTGTCTGGCTTAGTAGAAGCTGGGCTCTCATATCTGTGTCTACGTTTAATCTGATAAAACATGTCGTGTTAGTTGAAGTGTATGAAGAGAATTCAGCTTTATGTGGCTATGTGGTTGGAGAAGGGAGGCGTCTTTGACAGCCTTGTCAGAAAATTGTGGCTGTGGCACGCAGCCTCTGAAAACTGCCCCATGTACCCATCAGAGCACGCGAGAAAAAGGGCGCTCTTACGGAAACGGCTTTGACCTCACCACCCCCATGGAAGGACTTCCAGGGGTCCCCACAGCACACGTGGGCAACTGCTGTTCCAAACAGACACAGGACTCTGATTCACAGGCTCTTTTTGCACAGAGGCGTGGGCTAACAGATCTGCAACTACTCTGTGTTCTAGGATCGAACCTGCGTGCCTGTGGGTCACAGGAGCCAAGTTTCTCACCGTTGAAGACGGAGTTACAGACGAGGGAAAGGGCAGGTGTGGTGAGCCGTGCATTGCTGGAGAGGAACTGCAGGTCAGTGTGAGCTTGCGCTTTCCAAGTTAGATGGCGGAGATGTATGTGCGTGTGCATGTGAGGGCGCACACCATCCTTCCCTAGCTGTGTCAGCTGAGAGAGCCTAGGAGCAGCGACATGCCCATAGCGGTGAGCATGCCTGGCCCCAGACCTTGGTTTCTAAGCACCACTCCCCACTGAAAGGCACTTGGGCTTCTTGGAGACATGGCTGATTCTGAGTTGGAGGAAAGGAAGTAGATGGGCTGGGAAAAATCTTGTGCCGGGGAGCCAGAGATGCTGAAGGCCACTCTCTGCTGTGGTTCACTCAGGTGCAGTCCGGATCTCACCCAGATCCAGCAGTGGCAGCAGCCTCAGGGCTCACCCCATTGTACAGGCCAAAGATAGCTTAAACACAGCCTGAAAACATTCTACGATAAGGACATCTGCACCCGAATGTTTATGGCAGCACAATTCACTATTGCAAGAATGTGGAAACAACCCAAGTGCCCGTCAATCCATGAATGGATTATCAAAATTTGGTATATGTTCACAATGGAATATTACTCAATCATAAGAAATGACAGTGATCTAGTACCTCTTACACTTTCCTGGATTAAACTTAAGCCCATTATCCAAAGTGGAGCACCACAAGAGCAGCAGAACGGGTCCCATTTGTACTCACCATCAAATTGGTATTAACTAATCAACACATAAATGCACATATCAGAATAACATCTATTGGATGCTGGGGAAGGGGGAGGGTGGTGGGTGGAGGGGGGAAGAGGGAGGAGGGGAGGGGTATATGTATACACAAGGAGGGCAATGCGCACTATCCGAAGGATGGACATATTTGAAACACGGACTTCGGTGGGGGGGGGAACCAAGGGCAACACACCTAACCTAATCATCTGTACCACGGGAAGGGCGGCGGGAGGAGGGGGCAGGAGGGAGGAGGGAGGAGGGGACGGGTATTTGTATACACAAGGAGTGCAATGCGCACTACCTGAAGGATGGTCATATTTGAAACACGGACTTCGGTTGGTGGGGGGGGGACCAAGGGCAACTCACGTAACCTAAACGTATGTACACCCATAATTTGCTGAAATAAAAAAAATAAAATAAAAAAAATAAAAAAAATAAAAAAAATAAAAAACACAGCCTGAGCGGCATCTGGAATCTCCCACCACTCACACTCACCTCAAGAAGACTTTGCAACCTGGGGCTCCAGCTGTGATATGTAGCTGGTGGGGATTACAGGCCTGGGGCACCTCCAGGCAGGGCCACAGCTGATTTGCCTGGGGCTGCCCCAGGAGGGTGCTGGGCTAGTTTGGAGGGCCAGATAGGAGAGGGGCCAAGGAGGAACTTCCTTTGTTGTTGGAAGTGCCCTCCTCAAAATCATGCCTGAGAATTTTTGTGGGACATAGGAAGGGTTCTTTGCTCTGCGCAGAGAGGGGCAGAGAAGGTGGCCTGGGGACAAATGGGCTTAGTTTCTGGAACCTACAGCCCCTTGGGTTGTGTTGGGCTGGGGTCTCAGGTGGAGTTGTTTCTGCGCTCAGGCAAGGATCCCCCAGCCAGTTAAGGAGTCAGTCAGCTTGCTTGACTCCGTGCTTTTATGGACTCACTGGGAACCCCTCTGACCCTCAGACTCCTCTTTAAACCTGGATGCTGTGTCCTACCCCCTGCTGAGGATCACATGAGGTAGCACTCTACAAGGTATTCCCCACACAGAAGGATTTCTGTGTGTACACGGGCAGGAGTGCTCCCACAGTACCTTCACCCATTTATTAAACATGTGGTGAACACCTCTTGCATCTCATAGATGGGGCCACAGAAGTGACCCCAATAGACCTGAGGCTGCGGTGGGCTGGAGGTGGAGAGGATACATTGTAAACTGGACTCTGTTACTCAATAAGTGTTTAGTTAGTTGGTTGACACTAGTGTCCTCACTAGAGAACACTCAGTGTCCTCTGAGGACAAGGCCTTCCTGGAGGTCACTCCTAGCCACTCACCCAAGGTGGTTTCCAGGGGAGTGTGGCACAGGGTTGTGGCTGCAGCCGGCAAAGCAGTCCTGTCCACACCCAGCCCCTGTCTCCGATGGCCCCGCAGGCCTCCCCTAGTCACTCACTAGTCCCTGACTGCCCCATGCCTGCTGTAGCTCAGGCTAGTGGAGAGGACAGTGTGAGTAATCGATGGGCCCAGCACTCCCAGGGTGTTGGCAATTTTTAAAAGGTGTCTGTTTACCAAAATGAGTTGCTAATGTTGGACTTTTGGATGACCGCAAGGTGCTATAAAGTTCCCTTCCCAACTGGGAATGGGAGGTTGGAGTTTGTGCTGCTTAAATTGGATCTGAGCAGGCGGGTGTGGGGTTTCCATGAGTCTGTCTGTGAGCTGCTCAGAGGAGGCAGCACACAGGCATGCTCAGTGAGTGCTCCCTGCCTCCCAGCCACACCCTGTTCCACCCCCAGAACCCAAGATGCCCCCAGAGTGCTGGGGTTCCAGCTAGGAGGGGGAAGGCCTTCTTTGCCGCTTGGTTCTAGCTAGCCGAGGGGGCCCTCTAGGTCTGGCATAACAACAGCTCCTTCAGGGCTTGCCTGTGCCCCTCCCTGGGGTGTGGCACAGGACCCCAGGCCTGATGGGGCAGAGCCAAGGCTCCCAGCCACATCTGCTAACTCAGACTGAGAGTTCCCACCTGTGGGGCAGGCTGTTTCCTCCAGAACAAATGCCAGGCATCGGTATCTGGCTCCCCAGGGGGACCCTGCCACATATTTAAAAACTCACATGCAGTTACCCACATATACCAGCCCACACAGGCACAACTCATCTGCTCCCGTGCTCACCCACAGACATATATCAAAGGGCCTCACTCTTGCCAGACACCACAGTCTCTGCACACCCCTGCTTTCCACAGGCTGCTTCAATCTTTGAGCTGTGGTGTTCCCAGGAATGGGGCTAGGCAGCCCCTGGCTCTCCCTAGCCCATGCCCCTTCCTCTTCAGCACCTCGCTATGCTCCCTGTGCTGGGACACCTCCACTTTGCTCATACCCCAGGGCCTTGCCCTTGCAGTGCCCTCTTCCTAAATAATAACTCTTCCCAATTGGCTTCTTCCAGTCCTACAGGTCTCAGGGAGGACACCCCCAGACCCCTAGCCAGAGGAGCACCTGGCACGTCATGGCTTTATTTTCAATCAGGGCTCCTGTAGAGAAAAAAATCTACTCTAACTACTGTAAGCAGACAGGGATTTATGACAGGGTGCTAAGTGGCTTATAGTATTGTGAGGAGGGTTGAAGAAAGACTCTGCCCTGCACTTCCAAGGACAACTTCCAAAGCTGCATAGCAGGACTGGCTGCTGGTCCTGCTCAGGAGCTGCCACCCACAGTAGCAAACAGCTGCCTCGCACTGGCCCCCTCCCTCCTGCTTATGTCCATTCCAGGATCAGGTTTCTCTGAGCACTCCTGGTGGGCAGAGCCTGAATCAGGTCAGGGTTTCTAGGGTCTTGGGCTCAGTTTTGCAGCCTCTGCAGTCCAGGAAGGCACCTGGAAGGGGGATGGGAACAGGTGCTGAGCCACAGCCCAATACAGCACCCACTCCCACCTGATCCTCCCCAACTTACTAAGCTAATGCTGAGCAGGGACCTTGCATGGCCAGCTCACCCTCTGGAAGCATGACCACTGCACCACCCCTGGCTCGCAGGAGGGTCCTGAATGCAGCACTCCCACCAAGTATCACAGTAAATCCTCCAGTTGCACATTAGAGAGGAGGCCTGGCCACAACTGGTGGGCCACAGAGCTGGGAAAAGAATCCACGGCTACCATCTGGCTATAAATACTGATTTTTTTCCTCCTCTGTGCAACAGTCCACCTCTCTTAAATATGGGCCTGTCCATTTTCAGTAGCATTTGCCAAAGTGTCTTTATTCATCCAAATTAAGATACTAGGACCTCAGCAAAAATGGCAGAGGAAGGACCTCTGAAACCTCTCTTCATCAAAGCAGTGAGAAAACTGGCAAAAATGTCAGAATAAACTTCTTCAGTACTCTTGAAATTAACCAAATCTCACAGCAATCTATGGAGAGTTATTTTACTTTATCAAGAAAACAGGCTGAACCTTGATAAGAAGAGCAAACTTTGTGGTGTTTTAAATTGCCTTAGGCCCATCCCCCACTCTCCAGTTCTGTAGTAGCCTTGAGAATTAACAGCCTACACTCAGGGCAAAAACCAATAGCCTGGCAGCCACTGGGTTGAACAGAATGGGGCAGGGGCTCTTTCAAAGCCTCATTTCCAGAAAGTCATCATTATTTGACCTAGCTGGTGGTTCCCTAGAAGACCCCACTTGCAAAACTGCCTGTACTTGACTGGATTCAGAGCTCACCCACTGCGAAAGGCCTTTCCCCAGGGGCTAGTGTTGAAAAAAATTACAGGTAACTGATGAACTTTGCAGTTGCCCAAGGTGGTAGCTAATGGTTGGAGCAAATAATAAATGAACCAAAAACATTTAAAAGAAAAAGGTGGGAAACACGATGTCCACAGGGAGCTATGAAAAATTCCAACATATTCCTGGGAATCTAGAAGGCCACACACATTCCCAGAGCTGTGCACATGCTCAAGAAAGACCCAAGAAGGCCCTAAGCTCCTACCTCTGACTGACCTTGAGGTTCTGTGCAAGCAGGAAGTGAGGGCTAAGGCAGAGTGGTTAACTGCCTCACTAAGTGTTGAAAGCATGCCCCAACACATACACAGAGCCCCAAAACAAAATTAGGAGACTTACTAGTTCTGGGCATTTAAGGAAATCTCTGTCCAATTATTAACTGACCACTTAGCTATTAATAACTGAGGAGAGACTTAATGGCCACACATGGCAAAGAATACAGATTTTACAGAATTAATTCAGAAAAGTTACTAAACAAACTACAGCAAGCATCAAGAGCAGCAAACCCCAGGGAGGTGGGAGAATATGATTTCCAGAGTTGCCACATTATATTGTTTAAAATGTCCATTTTTCAACAAAAATTATGAGACACATGAAAACACAAGAAAGTATGCCCCATACATGTGTAAGAAAGCAATCAATAGTAACTGTCACTGAGGAAGCCCAGATGTTGGACGTACTAGACAAAGACTTTAAATTAACTGTCTTAAATATGTTCAAAGAACTAAAGAAAAACATATCTAAATAATTAAAGTATGAGAGTGATGTTTCACCAAATAGAGAAGATCAGTAAAGGATAGAAATTATAGAGGAGAACCAAATAGATATTCTGGAGTTGAAAAGTATAATAACTAAATTTAAAAATTCACTAGAGGGTCTCAAGAAGAATATTTGAGCAGAAGGAATAAAAAAGAAGTAAAAAGGAAATATGTCGATTGAAATTATCCAGTCTGAGAAAGAAAAAAAAAGAAGAAAACTAAAACTGAAGAGAGACTCAGAGACCTGTGGAACACCATTAAACATATTAACAAATGCATAATTGAAGTTACAGAAGGAGAGGAGGGAGATAAAGGGGCAGAAAAATTATTAAAAGTAATAATGGCTGAAACTTCCCAAAGTTAATGAAAAACATTAATCTACACATCCAAGAAGCTTAAGCAATTCCAAGTATGGAACATGCAAAGAAAGATCCACTCTGAGAAACATCATTATCAAATGGTCAAGTCCAGGCACAAAGAGAGAATATTGAAAACAGCAATAGAGAACCAATTCATCACATACAGGGCATCCTCAGTTAGATTAACACCTGACTTTTCACCAGAAACCATGGAGACCAGTAGGCAGTGGGATGACATACTCAAAGTGCTGGGGGAAAAATACTGTCAACCAAGAAGTCTATATATAAAAAGACTGTCCTCAGTAAAAAAGGAGAAATTAAGACATTCTCAAGTAATCTCAAGTAATCAAAACCAAAATTTATCACTAGGAACCTGCCCTTCAGGAGATACTAAAGAGAGTACTTTAGACTGAAGTGAAAGGACACAAGACAGTAACTTAAAACCACATGAAGGAATAAAGAGCACTGGTAAAGGCAATGACATAGGTATAAAAGACAGTATAGGAAGATTCTGGGAAGATGGTGGAGTGGGAAGCATCAGGAATCTGTCTACCTACCGAGACAACAACTGCACTGGCAGAATGTGGGTGATGTAACTATTTTGGAACTCTGGAGTCTATTGAAGGATTACAACTTCCAGGAAGGCTTGGATGATAAAGTATAGTTGTTTTTGTCACAGTAGCAGCTGCCAACCACCACCACCCCAGCCTGAAGGCAGGCAGCTGTACTTATGTTCCTGGAGCAGTTTGCACACAATTCACAGAAGCCAGGGTGGCAAAAACGGACCCTGTCCTTCAGATATCTTGGGTCTGTGTTCTTATCACTGATTGTTATTCTGATAACAGAGGTGTAGACAAAGAGGCAGGTGGCCATTGTTTTACTTCCCCATTGTTGCAAGTCCCCCCCTACTGCCCCAGCTGAAGTGATTTCCAAGGGATTTAAAGGGCCTGTGCCCTCCCCCACTTAATTTGTCTCTTTTTCCCTTTTGGGGAGCTTAGTCTTAACAACTAAGACATTCGAAAATGACTGCATATACAGGGAAAATTAGAAAGTGATATCGCATGCCAGGGAAAGGCACAGGCTCTGAAAAGACCTGAGGAGACCTTAAATTTTCACCTAAGGCTGCTCCTTGACACAGAGAAAGCCTACAAAAATAACAACAAAACCACTAACAAAACTTGTGGAAGGGGGAGAACCTGATTACCAAGGTTATGATATTATTAGATTCAAATATCCAGTTTTCAAGAAAAAAATCACAAGGCATACAAAGAAACAGGAAAATATGGCCCATTTAAAGAAAAATAAATAAATAAATCAACAGAAACTATCTCTAAAAAAAGAACTGATGACAGATCTACTAGACAAAGACTTTAAAATAACTACCTAAAAGATACTCAGAGGACTAGAAAAAGATGTGGAGAAAGTCAATAAAATGATGAATGAATAAAATGGAAATATCAATAAAGACATATAAAACCTAAAAAGAAACCACAAAGAAATTCTGGAGCTTAAAAGTACAATAATGGAAATAAAATTTACTAGAGGGATTTAAAGGCAGATTTGAGTAGGTGGAAGAAAAAAAATCAGCGAACTTAATATAGGATAATGGAAATTATTCAGTCAAAGGAACAGAAAAAGTACTGAAGAAAAGTGAACAAAGCCTTTATGGTGACCTGTGGACACCATAAAGCAGACCAAGACATGCATGTGGGAGTCCAGAAGGAGAAGAGAGACAGAAAGGGGAAAGAGAACATTTGAAAAAATAATATCTGAAAGCTTCCCAAATCTGATGAAAGACATGTATATTAACATCCAAGAAGTTCAAAGAACCCCAAGTATGATGAACTCACAGACACTCATACAAAAACACATTATAATCAAATTTTGAAAGACAGATAAAAAGACAGAATCTTGAAAGCAATAAGAGAAGTGACTCATCACATACAAGGGATTATCAATAAGACTATCAGCAGATATCTCATAAAAAAAACTTTGGAAGCCAGAAGGCAGTGGGCTGATATATTCTGACTGCTGAAGAACAAAACTGTCAACCAGCAAAACTGTTCTTCAAAAGTGAGAGAGAAATTAAGACATTAAATAAACAATGGGTGAGGGAGTTTATTACCATTAGACCTGCCCTGCAAGAAATGCTCGAGGACATGCTAAAGGGTGAAATGAAAAGACACTAGACAGTAACTTGAAGTTGTATAAAGAAATAAAAAACTCAATAAAAGTAAATATATCAGCAATTATAAAAGTTAATATTATAGTAATGATGGCTTATAACTCCACTTTTTTGTTTTTTAAATGATTTAAGAGAATACATTAAAAAACAATTATTAGTCAAAAAGCTAGTGTTATTGTCACTTTGGTTTGTAACACCACATTTTGTTTTGTACATAATTTAAAAGACAAAGGTAATGTATTTAAAATAATTATTAATTTATGTTTTGGGGCACATCATGTATGAAGATGTAATTTTATGACAACTAAAAGAGGTAGGATAAAGCTGTAAAGGAGCAGAATATTTGTATGTTCTCGAAGTGAAGCTAGTATAAATTTAAATTAAAATGTTATAACATTAGGATGTTAAATGTAATCCCCATGGTAACCACAAAGGAAATAGCTATATAATGCACACAAAAGGAAATGAGATATTAATTTACAAATTTTACTTTTAAAAACTAAACATAAAAGAAGACAGTAATGTAGAAAATGAGGGAAAAAAACTATAAAGCATATAGTAAAAAAAAGTAGTAAAATGGCGGAAGTAAATCCTTCATTATCAGTAATTACTTTAAATGAAAATGGACTAAACTCTCCAATCAAAAGACAGAAATTTTCAGAATGAATGAAAACACATAATTCAACTCTATGCTATCCATAAGAGTCTCACTTGAGATTCAAAGACACAAATACAATGAGAGTGAAAGGGTGAAAAAAAAGTATACCATGCAAATAGTAACCAAAAGAAAACAGGAGTGGGTATATTAATATCAGACAAAAATAGACTTAAAGAAGCTTACAAGAGACAAAGGACATTATGTATTAATAAAAGGTTCAATACAGCAAGAAGATACAACAATTACAAACATTCACACACCTATTAACAGGCCATCAAAATATATAAATCCAAAGTTGACCAAATCGAAGGGAGAAATAGACAGTCTACAATAATAGTTGGAGACTTTGATACCCCACTCTCAATAATGCATAGAAAAATCAGACAGAAGATAAGTAAGGAAACAGAGGACTTAACCAGATGAACCAACTGGATCTGACAGGCATATACAGAACACTTTACCCAAACAACAGCATGAATATTCTTCTCGACTGCACATAGGATGTTTTCCAGATTAGACCGTATATTAGGCTACCAATTAAGTCTCAATAGATTTAATAAGGTTGGTATTGTACAAACTATCTTCTCTGACCACAGTGGGATATAGTTAGAACCAATAACAGAAATAAAACTGGAAAATTCATAAATTTGTGGAAAGTAAACAACACACTCTTAAACAGCAAATGGATCAAAGAATAAATCACAAGAGAAATGAGGAAATACTTAGAGATGAATGAAAATTAAAACACAACATATTATGCCAACATTGATGGGATGCAGTGAAAGCAGTGCTAAGGGAAAATTTATAGCTATAAATATTTACATTAAAAATCAAGAAAGGCCAGGCGTGGTGGCTCACGCCTGTAATCCTAGCACTCTGGGAGGCCAAGGTGGGTGGATCGTTTGAGCTCAGGAGTTTGAGACCAGCCTGAGCAAGAGCGAGACCCCGTCTCTACTAAAAATAGAAAAAAATTAACCAGGTGTCATGGTGCACACCTGTAGTCCCAACTATTTGGGAACCTGAGGCAGGAGGATTGCTTGAGCCCAGGAGTTTGAGGTTGCTGTGAGCTAAGCTGATGCCACGGCACTCTAGCCCGGGCAACAGAGTGAGACTCTGTCTCAAAAAAAAAAAAAAGAAAAAATCAAGAAAGATCTCAAATCAACAACCTAACCTAACTTTACAACTTAAGGAACTAGAAAAAGAGAACCAAACTAAACCCAAAGCTAACAGAAGGAAGAAAATACTAAAAATTATAGCAGAAATAAATGAAATATAGTATAGAAAAACAATAGAGCAAGTCAATGAAACCAACAGGTGGTTCTTTGAAATGATCAACAAAATGAAAATGGATCACTGTAATACACCACATTAACAAAATGAAGAAAATCCACATAATTATCTCAATTGATGCAAAAAACACATTTGACAAAATTCAGCACACATTCATTATTTTTTTTAAAAAAACCCACAAACTGGCAATAGAAGGAATTACTTCAACATAATAACATCCATATATGAAAGACTCACAGCAAACATCATACTCAATAGTGAAAGACTGAAAGCTTTTCCTCCAAGATCAAGAACAAGGGAAGGATACTTGCATTCACCACTTTTATTCAACATATACTAGAAGTTCTAGCCAGAGCAATTAGGGAAGAAAAAGAAATCGAAGGCATCCAAATTGGAAAGGAAGAAGTAAAATTGTTCCTGTTTGCAGATGATATGATCATATATGTAGAAAACCCTAAAGATTACATACATGTACACATATACACAAGCAGTAGAAGTAACAGATGAATCCAGCAAATTAGCAGGATACAAAGTCAACAACCCCCAAATCAATTGCATTTCTACACACTTACAATAAGCAACCTGAAAATGAAATTATGAAAACAATTCCACTTACAATAGTATCAAAAAGAATAAAATACTTAGTAATTAACTTAACCAAGTAAGTGAAAGACTTGTTCAATGAAAACTACAAAACATTGCTGAAAGAAATTAAAGAAGATATAAGTAAATAGAAACACATCCTATGTTCATGGATTGGAACACTTCATTTTGGTAAGATGTCCATACTACCCAAAACAATCTACATATTCGGTGCAATCCCTATCAAAATCCCAATGATGTTTTGGCAAAAATTGAAGAACTCATCCTAAAATTCAAATAGAATACCAAGGATATTAAGTAGCAAAAATAATAAAATAAAATAAAAGTCTTTAAAAGAAGAACAAAGCTAGAGGACTCACAATTTCTGATTTCAAAACCTACTACAAAGCTATAGTAATAAATAATCTAATAATCTAGAAAATTGACTGCAAGGCTACAGTAATCAAGAGTACAGTAATCTACCATCTATCTTTATGGCAAAAATAAACCCTCACATGTATGGCCAAATGATACTTTACAAAGGTGCCAAGACCATTCAGTGGGGGAAAGAACAGTTTTTTCAACAAACAGTCCTGGGAGAACTGAACATCCTCATGCAGAAGAATGAAGTTGGACCCTTACCTCATACCATATACAAAAATTAACTCATAGTGGGTCAAAGAACTAAATGTAATACCTAAAATTATAAATTTCTTAAAGAAAACATAAGGCAAAGCTTTACAGCTTTGGATTTGGCAATCATTTTTTGGATATGACAAAGCACAGGCATCAAAAGAAAAAATAGATGAAGTGGACGTCATGAAAATTAAAATATTTGTGTATCAAAATACAATATCAACAAAGTAAATGACAACTCACAAAATGGGAGAATATATTTGCAAATTGTCTATCTGATAAGTGATTAATATCTGGAATATACAGAGAACTCCTAAAACTCAACAACAAAAAGACAAAATATTCAATGCAAAAATGAGCAAAGGACTTGAATAGACATTTCTCTAAAGATGATATACAAATGGCCAATGAGTACATGAAAAGATGCACAACATCACTTATCACTAGGGAAATGAAAATTAAAACTGTAAGATACCACCCCACACCCATTAAGATTACGACTATAAACAAAAACAAAATAATAGGCATTGTCAAGGGTGTGGAGAAATTGAAACCCATGTGAACTATTGGGGGAATATAAAATGATACAGCTGCTACAAAAAAATAGTATAATAGTTCCTTGAAAATTTTTAAATACAATTTGCATATGATCCCACAATTTCACCTGTGGGTATATAGCCAAAATAATTAAAATCAGGTTCCTGAAGAGATATTTGTACACCTACATTCACAGCAGCATTATTTATAATAACTAAAATTCATCAAGTGTCCACAACAGATGAATGGACAAGCACAATGTGGTCTATTCATATAATAAAATATAATTCAGCCTTTAAAAAGCAAGGATATTCTGACACATGCTACAACATCTATAAATCTTGAGGACATTATGCTAAGTAAAATAACCTAGTCACAAAAAGACAAATATATGATTCCACTTACATGAGGATCTTTGAATAGTCAAAATCAGAGATAGACAGTAGATTGGTGGTTGCCAGGGGATAGAGGAAGGAGAAATTGGGAGTTATTTTTTAATGAGTGTAGAGTTTCAGTTTTACAAGATGAAAAGAGTTATGAAGATGGATGGTGGTGATCGTTATACAACATTATTAATGTGTTTAAAACCAGTGAACTGTACACTTAAAAAAGATTAAGATGATAAATTTTATGTTATGTGTATTTTACCACAATAAAAAAATTGGGGGAAAATATTTTTAGAAGACAATATAAAAGTAATTGGTGTTTGTAGCCCTTTTTTCTATCTGATTTAAAAGACAACTGCATAGAGTGATAACTATACATCTGGACAATGTATAAAATGTATAAAGATTTAATTTATATGACGACGATAGCACAAAGGAGGGAGGAGAGAACAGTTGCATGTGAGCAAAGTTTTTGTGTACTACTGAAATTAAATTATGACTAATCTGAGATCAGTTATTATAAATTAAGATATTAATGTGGTTCCTGTGGCAAGCACTAAAAAAACCCTCAAAAGATATAGTAAAAGAAATGACAAATGTATTAAACTGAGACACTAGAAAATATCTATTAATATTTAACACAAAAGAAGGCAGTAATGGAAATAGAGGAACAAAAAAGACATAACACATATGGAAAACAAAGAGCAGATGGCAAACCTAAATCCTACCATATCAATTAAGGATTCAATGCCAATTAAATATTATTAATAATTAAACACTTCAGTTAAAAGGCAATGATAGGCTGGGTACAGCGGCTCACGCCTGTAATCCCAGAACTTTTGGATGCTGAGGTGGGAGAGTTGCTTGAGGACAGGAATTTGAGACCAGCCTGGGCAACATAGCAAGACCCATCTCTATAAAAATTTAAAAATTTAGCTAGCACATGCCTGTAGTCCTAGCTACTTGGGAGGCTAAGACAGGAGGATTGCCTGAGCCCAGAAGTTCAAGGCTGCAGTGAGCTATGATGACACCACTATGCTCTAGCCAGGGCGACAGAGTGAGATCCTGTCTCTTAAAGAAAAAAAAAAAGGCAGCAAATAGAAAAATGGATTCTTTAAAAACCGTGATCTAACTATATGCTGTCTGCAAAAGACATACATTCAAAGACACAAATAAGTTGAAAGTAAAAGAATGAAAAAAGATATACTATGCGAACAGTAAGTAGAAGAGAGCTGGAGTGACTAAACCAATAAGAGACAATATAGACTTTAGGACAAAAATTGTTACTACAGACAAAGAAGACATTTTATAGTGATAAAAGGGTAAATTCATCAAGAAGATATAACCATTATAAACATATATGCATCTGACAAAAGAACCCCAAAATATATGAGCAAAAACTGAAATAATGAAGGGTGAAATGGACCATTCAACAATTGTTGGAGACTTTCAACTTTCAATAGCTTATGTTCAGTAACGCATAGAGCAACACAACAGAAGATCAAAAGGAAATAGAAGATGTCCACAATGCTATAAACCGACTAGACCTAGCAGACATCTATAGAACACTCCACCCAACAACATTCTACAGAATAAACTGAATGTTGTCAAAAATTAAGTCTCAATAAACTTAAAATGATTGAAATCATGGGAAGTATATTTTCTTACCACGATGGAATTAAATTAGAAATCAATAACAGAAATAAATTTGGGTAATTTAAAAATATGTTGAAATGAAACATTATGCTCCTTAGTAACCAATGGATCAAAGAAGAAATCACAGGAGAAGTTAGAAAATACCTTGAGATAAATAGAAATGAAAACACAACATGCTAAAATTTATGGAAAGAAAAGCAGTGCCTAGAGAGAAATTTATAGCTGACACATATTAAATAATAAGAATGATCTCAAATCAATAATAACCTAACCTTCCATCTAAAGAAACAAGAAAAGGAGAGAAAACTAAATCCAAAGCAAGCAGAAGGAAATAATAGATATTATTAGAGCAGAAATAAATGACAATAGAAAAATAATTGAAAAAAATCAATGAAAACAAAAGTTGATTCTTGGAAAAGATCAAGAAAATTGAACAGCTAGATCAAGAAAAAAAAGAAAGAAGATCAAATTACTAAGTCAGGAATGAAATAGGGGACATTACTAAAGAACCTGCAGAACAAAAAGATTTGTGAGAGAATCCTAGGAACAACTAGATACCCACAAATTAGATAATCTAGATGAAATGGACAAGTTTCTAGGACAAAAGCTATTGAAATTGACTCAAGAAGAAAGAGAAAATGTGAACAGAGCTAATAATACAAACACAGAGATTGAAGTAGCAATTATTAATCAAAAAAACTTTCCACAAAGAAAAGCCCAGGATCAGATAGATTCACTGGTGAATTTTACCAAGTATTTGGAGGAGAATTAACACAAATCCTTCTTAAACTCTTCCAAAAAAATAGAAAAGGGAATAGTTTCTAACTCATTTTATGAGGCCAGTATTATTACCCTGATACCAAAACTAGACACAATCATCACAAGGAATGAAACCTATAGACCAATATCTCTTACAAATATAGATACGAAAATGTTCAACAAAACTTTAGCAAACTGAATCCAACAATATTTTTTTTAAAAAAGATTATGCGCAATGATGCAGGTTTGGTTCAATACGAAAAACAATCAACATAACTCACCGTATTAATAAATAAAAGACAGGCCGGGCACGGTGGCTCACGCCTATAATCCTAGCTCTCTGGGAGGCTGAGGTGGGCGGATTGTTTGAGCTCAGGAGTTCGAAACCAGCCTGAGCAAGAGCGAGACCCCGTCTCTACTAAAATTAGAAAGAAATTAATTGGACAACTAAAAATATATAGAAAAAGTTAGCCGGGCATGGTGGCGCATGCCTGTAGTCCCAGCTACTCGGGAGGCTGAGGCAGAAGGATGGCTTGAGCCCAGGAGTTTGAGGTTGCTGTGAGCTAGGCTGACACCACGGCACTCACTCTAGCCCGGGCAACAAAGCGAGACTCCGTCTCAAAAATAAATAAATAAATAAAATAAAAGACAAAACTACATGATCATTTGAATAAAAGCAGAAGGAGCATTTGATGAAATTCAACATTCTTTCTTTACAAAAATGCTTAGCAAACTAAGAGTAGAAAGGAACTTCCTCAACCTGATAAAGGGCATCTATGAAAAAAACTACAGCTAACATCATATTTAATGGTGAAAGATTGAAAGTTTTCCCCCTAAGGTCAGCAACAAGACAAGGTTGCCGGCTCCCATCATGTCTATTCGACACTGTGCTGGATGTCTCAGCCAGAGCAATTAGGCAAGAAAATGAAATTAAAGGCAGCCATGTTGGCAAGGAAGAAGTAAAACTATTTCTATTTGCAGATGACATGATTTCATACATACAAATCCTAAGAAATCCATACAAAAAATATTAGAACTAATAAATGAATTCAGCAAGGCTGCAGATACAAGATTAACATACAAAAATCAGTTGTATTTCTATACACTAACAATGATCAATCTAGAAATGAAATTGGGAAAACAATTCCATATAATAGCATCAAAAAGAATAAAATACTTAGGAATAAATTTAACCAAAGAAGTGCAAGACTTGTATGCTAAACATTACAAAAAAATTGTTAGAAGAAATTAAAGAAGACCTGAATAAATGGAAAGACATTTTGTGTTCATCAATTAGAAGAATTAATATTGTTAAGATGGCAATATTCCCCAAATTCATCTGCAGATCTGATGCAGTCCTTATCAAAATTCCAAATGCTTTTTTAATTTTTTTAGAAATGAAAAGGCCGATTCTAAAATTAACATGGAATTGCAGTTAGCAAAACTACCTTATAAAACAAGAACTAAGTTGGAGGATTCACACTTACCAATTTCAAAAATGACTACAAACGGCACGGTGGCTCACGCCTGTAATCCTAGCTCTCTGGGAGGCCGAGGCAGGCGGATTGTTTGAGCTCAGGAGTTCGAGACCAGCCTGAGCAAGAGCGAGACCCCGTCTCTACTAAAAAAATAGAAAGAAATTATCTGGACGACTAAAAATATATAGAAAAAATTAGTCGGACATGGTGGCTCATGCCTGTAGTCCCAGCTACTCGGGAGGTTGAGGCAGTAGGATTGCTTGAGCCTAGGAGTTTGAGGTTGCTGTGAGCTAGGCTATTGCCACGGCACTCACTCTAGCCAGGGCAACAGAGTGAGACTTTGTCTCAAAAAAAAAAAAAATCACTACAAAGCTACAGTAATCAAGACAGTGTGGCTTAGGGATAGACATTTGGACCAATGGAATAGAATTCAGAGTCTAGAAATAAACCCCTACATTTATGGTCAATTAGTTTCAACAAAGGTGCCAAGATAATTCACTGGAGGAAAGAATGGCCTCTTCAACAAATGGTGCTGAAGACAACTGGATATCCACTTGCAAAAGAATGAAGTCAGATTCCTACCTCACACAATATATAAAAATTAACTCAAAATTGATCCAAGACCTAAAAGTAAAAGCCGTAGGTTTTGGCGCACAGGGGTAGACAGACCTGGCTGAAGGGTTGGCCTCTCAGCTTTATTTTTTTGCTTTTTTTTTTGTGAGACAGTCTCGCTCCGTGACCCAGGCTACAGTGCAATGGTGTCATCATAGCTCACTGCAAGCTCAAACTCCTGGGCTCAAGTGATCCTCTTGCCTTGGTCTCCGAAAGTGCTAGGGCCCAGAGACGTTATTCACCTGACATCAGTGCCTGGAGTGTCTCCTCCTAGGGGTGAGGGCACCCCTCCTCTTACACCCTCTCTGGGATCCCATCAGACAGAGCTTGGTGTCTTGGAACCCAGCTCTGAAATCCACTGGGAAGGTGTGGGGGCAGGAGAGAGCTCTGCACGGAGAGAGGCCACCTTGGGCTGTGTACACACTGCCTGGAGGGGACACAGAAGCCACAGTTTGAAGGCTTCCCCGACACACATTCTAGGCAGAGATTTGGGACCCTGTGGATGGAGGCTGCAGGAAGCTCCCACAAGTCACCAAGGTTTGCAGCAATTCCTGCATTCTGCGTCCTGGCTACAGGGGCTCCCAAGACAGCCAACCCTTCCCTGTGGGCCTGTGCACCTGGGCCTCCAAGCAACTCCCAGGCTGGGGCCCCTGTTTCCAGGGCTCTCACGGGGCAGAGCGGTGCCACGTGGGCACTCCCTGTCTGCTTCTCCTCAGTGAGGATGGCCAGAGGGACCCCTGAGCCAGAGTCAGGGGTGAGAATTCTAGGCCCTTCTGCAGCTCCCCGTGTGCATGATCCTGTATGGGCCACACCCTCTCAAGGCCTCAGTTTCTTCCTCTGTGGAATGTGGGATGAGGCGGGGCTCCCCAGCTGGCCCTCAGCCCCTCCAGCCCCGACATGCTTTAGCACAGAGATAATCCCTCTCCTCGTGACCCTGTAGGCCAGCCAGGCGGCTTTGCTGAGCACGGGACTCCGTCCAAGCTGTGAGTCAGCCCCCAGGGTCCAGCTTTGGCAGCCCCTCGCTGGCCAGTGGGGTTGGCTGTGGGTCCCAGGAAAGGGATTCGTAATTTAGGGGTTATGCTTTAATTTTCAGATTTTCTTCTTCCCAGTGGATTTTCTTGCTCTTGTTCTCCAAGATGCTATTATTGCATCTCCAAGATGCAAAAAAGTCCTTTGCTGGAAACGGGCCCGGTCTGCAGTTTGTGGATATGCATTAGGGTGAGGAGGCTGAGAAACCTCTGCCCAGGGTGGCCAGGGGGAGCTAGCAAAGGGGGAAAGCAGGAGGCACCCCCAGGGAGGAGAGGATCAAGCTTGGGACACACCTCTCCTTTCCTAATCTCTTTAACTCAGACTTACAGCCTGGACCCTGGGGAAGGGGGTGGTGGTGGCACAGCTCTCCCCCTGGGAGTCTCTGCTCCCGGGCCAGCCCCGTCCCATTCCATCCAGCACTTGCCCTCGCAGACGCTGGCAGCAAGGAGATGTCACCTGGGAGGGAGGCTTGCCTGGGCTGCGGCTGGGACTCCAGCCCTCAGGCTGGGCTCTGCCAGGAGCCCGATGCCTTTGGGGCAGGGCCAGCCCCACTCAGGCCCAGCACTGTGTGGAGGTGCAGAGGCTGCTGGGGTCTCTTCTGTGTTTCCACCTCATCTGGCACAGAGGGGCACGGGATGGAGACATCTGGGCACCCACCAGGCCCTGACACACCCATATACGTGTACACACATGCGCACACCTGACATGCATGTTCACTGTGCCATGCACACACCCCACACACAGGTGCGCACATGACATGCCCAGTGCATGCAGGCGTGCACACCTGAAGTACACTCATGGCCTGTGTCCAAGGAGGACCCACAGCTGCTCTTGAGGGTGCATCAACTAATGGCGGCCTCAGGTTCTGCAGAGAGCGCCGGACCTGCCTGTCTGTTCAGCAGCTCGGTGGGCACTGGAAGGCGTGGCAGCCCCTCATCACCCTTGCCCAAGCCCACCCCGTGCCCCTCACCCCACACCCTCATCACTCCATGCCCCTCCCATCCATCCCCCACCCAGCTATTCTGCAGGGAGGGGCTGGCCTTCTCCTCAGAGCCCCCATCTTGGGTGGGGAGAGCGGCAGGAGCACACCAAGGATGTGGGAGGGGCCCGCTCCCTCCTCAGGGAGAGAGGCTAATGTGCTCCCGCCAGGCCTGCATCCCCAGAACTTCCCAGCAACAACATGGACCCTCTTCTCATGGGACCTGCCCCACCCTGGTGATGGGACAAGTATGAGGGCAGAAGCATGGCCATTGCCCCTGCCTCCTGTGGACGGAGCCTGGGCAGCTCCCAGGGCCCGAGCCACTGTCCTGCGTCCTCACGCACCCTGCGACCATGAGCACCAGAGTGGACTTGCTGGCCCCTTGGGGAATCTTGGGGACAAGAAACAGCTGGGGCCCTGAAGCCTGGGCTGCCACCGGCCTCCCCCCTCCAACCCCAGGAAGGTAGACGGGGCCCTTCCAGGGTCTTCAGTGCAGTGCAGTGTCTAGGTCTGTCCCAGGCCTGTGTCTTTGGGGAGGTGGTGCAGCCTCCCCAGTATCAGTCAGGATGCAGGAAAAAGGACCAACTCAGAGGGTTCAGCTGGAGGGTCCCCAACAAAGGGGCCACTTTCAAAGGTGGTTAAAGGAGCCATCCCTGAGGGTGGGGGGCCCAGAACCAGCCCCAGTGGGAAGAGAGGCCTGGAAGGGCCAGGCAGGGAGGGGAGCGGCCCAGCAGGAGTGCCAGGGGAGGGGCACACACAGCACCCCCCAAGCTCCCCTCCTCCTCCTGGCAGGGTCTGCCCAGCCCCGCTGCCGGCCCAGCCAGGCCAGAGCACTGAGGGAAGCCTCCCTCCCTCCCTCCCATCTAGGACCTGCTTCCCAGCCTGGAAAATGTGAGCAGGCCCCCAGCTTGGGCCCAGATGCCCTGGCTCCAGCCGCTCTGGCGGCCTACTTTCCACTGGGTGCAGGGGGAATGTAGGTCAGCGTTTCCCTGCCTGGCCTGAGCCAGAGCCATGGAAGGAAAAACACTCAGCCTGGGGCTGCTGGGAAGAGGCTCAAGGCTGTGGGGAGGACATTCCAGCCACCAGCTCCTGCTCAGCGGGCGGGGAGGGAGCCCTGGACATAGCCCAGTCCCTGGATGTCTCTGAGGCTAGCTCCAGGGCCTGCCCAGTAGTTCATTCTCCCAGTCTGTCACTTGGTTCCAGCTGCGATCCCAGGACCAGGTCAGGCTGGTGTGTGGTCCGTCCCAAAGAAGGCGCTTCACTCTCCGCTTCTCATGTCTTCCCCAGAGGCAACTGGACCGAGCCTGCTGGCCTCTTGGTGGGTGCCCCAACAGACCACACACAGCTTGGTGGACCTGGCAGCCCCTTGCCCCTCAGACAGTGGAAAGCCCACGACTGTCCGACTGTCTGTCAGCGCCTGCACCTCCCAGAGCCCTCCCCTGCTCAGGCTGCGGGTGCCAAATCTCCCCCACCGCTGCAGGTTCCAGGCATCACTCCAGGGGCTCCAAATGCGAAGGGCATTCCTGGAGTTGTGCCCCCTGCAGGACCCTGGTGGCCATGGACAGCAGGGCTGAAGGGTGGGCTCTGAGCAGAATCACTATGGCAGTGCCCAGCAGGCAGAGGCGGTAAAGACTGGATGGGACCCCAGGCCCAGGGACACCCCTGTGGCAGCTGTTGACACATAGTTGTTGGTGGGGCACTGGCTCCCCTTCCTACTAGGAATTTCTAAAGGAAATTTTAAAGCATAGAAAATAAGTTTTGTTCTTAACGACTTCAGAAAAGATCAACCCTCTCCCTTCCACCTCAACCACCTAAAAGGGAGAATGAGTGAGGGGCGCCCGCCCTCGAACTGTCTCCTCTGGCCTGTGCGGGGATGGGGCCTGTGTCGGGACAAGGGCAGGTGGCACCCTCAGCCCCGAGTGGTGGGTGGCCCCCCTTGGCCAACTGAGGTGGGCTCAGGCGTCTTCCGGGCAGAGCCAAGCAGCAGACAAGGGTGCCCCTCCAACCCAGAGGGCCTCCAGGGACAAGGCTCCCACAAACAGGTCCCAAACACCACATCCCCAACCAACTCTACCGCCAAGGTACTTTAAAAAAAATTATTTCTGAAATCATTTTAGACTTTAAAAAGTTGCCAAATCAGTAGAGTTCCCATATATGCTTCACTCAACTTCCTCCAGTGTTAACATTTTAGCCCCAGTGCAATGGTCAAAACCAGGATATTAACACTGGTACCGTATTATGAAGGAAGCTCCAGACCTCACTCAAATTTCAGCAGTTTTTCCACTAACGGCCTGTTCCGAGACTTGTCACCCCCTCAGTCTGGCACAGATCCTTGGGTTTTGCTAGTCCTTTGTGACCTTAAGGGTCAGGCCTGGTGTTGGATGTCCTGAAGCTTCGGTTTGTTGTTTCCCCACAGTTGGAGTGAGGAAGTACACTGGTCCTTCTTGGGTGTCACATCAGAAGCCACATTGTGGCTATGTCTGCACCTGGCAGGCCTGGGAGATGTCCCCAAGATTGGCCCCCTGGGGAGGGGAGACACCGTGTCCACCCCCACTCCAGGGAGTCCCACCCTCTGTAGGGGAGGGGTGGGCCTGGGAGCCATCAGGATGCTATATCTAGGACATCCCTGGCAACAGAGAATGGTCAGGTCCCTTGAGCCTGGGACAGGAGGGGGCTTCTGTCCCTTTGGTCCTGTTCCAGCACCCTCATCATCATTCCCGCCCTGTGGGGATCACTTTCCAGGGGAAGCAGGGCTGGGCCTGCACAGTGCTGGGTCCAGCTGGCCTGGCACTGGAGAGGCCCTCCACCCCACTTGTTGCAGTCAGTGGTTCCCCCTTCACTATGATGGCCTGAACTGGGGTCCTGTGACCAATGCAAGAACAGAGGGATGTGAGGCGTTCCTAGCGTCCTCACCCCTGAGGAGGCACGTGGAGACTGGAGGCTGTCCGTGCTCAAGCTACCCTATCCCCTCCTCCCCGACTCGCCTCTGCCTCCTTGTCTGTGACCATGAGTTGCGTCTATCGGGGTGCCCGGCATCCAGCAGTGCTCGGCCAGTGTTGGTGGGAAGGCACAGCCTTCTCTAACTTCTCTCACTGGGCACACCCAGAGGAGGCCTCAAGTTCTGGGGTCAGAGGGACCAGGAGAAATCCCAGCTTGTCACAGCTGTGTGTCCTCAAGGGACATAGATAGCACAGGGGTCTGTACATCTCTAGGGCCATGTGCACTCGGTGAGAACTTCTCACCTCTGCCATTAGGCTGTGAAAATAGCTGTGGGAAAGGGCACAGGAGGGTGCACAGTTGAGCCGTCCAAGACCCATGAGCCCTCGAGAGCATGCCAAGGGTGCACGAGGCAATGCGCAGAAGCGCTGAGCAGAGCGCCACTGCGGTTTCCACAGCTGCTGCCTGCCATGTAGCCCGTTCGGGCCCCTGCCTGTCTCCTCGCTTGCTAAACCCCATGGATGGATGGTTCAGCCAGGGCAAAGGTGATGTGTGTGTGTGCTTGCTGGCAGAAAGAGCGTGTTACTTCCAGAGAGAACATGTTAATGAGGCCTGGAGTTCTCAACTGCACCCCAAGAAGCAGGGGATAGTGAAATGTCATCCACGAATCATGGAGGGAGAAGACTCTACCCCAGGCAGCCCATGCCAGCCCAGAAATGCCACCTGTGCGCATGAAAGCAGATACTAGAGCGTGTGTTGTCCATATACCCTATCCAGCGAAAATGCTGGAAAAAACAGTCAACTGACCATGACCAAAACAGAGGATATGACATTGATGCAACATGAGGCTGAGAGGAGAGGAAACAGGGCGGAGCCGGGAGCTGTGCCGAACGTCAGTGCACAGCAGTACGCGCACTAGACAGGGCGGCCGGGTGCTGGGAATGACCGGGGTGTGAGTCATGAGCCCGTACGTGCCACACAGCGCGGGAGCGAACACATAAAGCTGACTGCAAGTCAGCACAAAGGGGACTTGAGGGACGCGCAGCTACAGGAGCACTCGCTGTGCCTCTTCACAGCTGGGTCCACGGCAACAGAAAAATGCAAACGGACGTAGACTTGATCTTCACATTCCTCACAGAGAAAATAAAGCACTTTTTATAAGTCTGTGTCATGTATTGGCTGCTAAGAAAACCTCCATGAACTAAAAAGTAGATTAATTTAAATGATTTTATTATAATCCAAAAAAATTTAAAATAAATAAAAAGTGCCATCACTTCCTCTCAAAACTTAACTACTCAGAAACTAAGGAACATATTCCCGGGTGACCCTTAGATAAACGGGGAATCAAATCTGCACGTGGCTCTCTGAAAGCTGGGAGAATATAAATGTCTAACCAGAGCTGGGGCTCAGCCACCGCAGTGCTCAGAGCCTCCGATGCATCTGTTATTCTCACAGGAAAGAACAAACACGAAGGTTCGTGCCCATCTTGAGAAAGTAGAATGAAAGCAGTAAAATACATTTTAAGAAGTAGAAAGGGCATTATGAAGATAAAGCCATAAATTAATGAAGTATAATAGAAAACAAGTAACAAGGAAAAATGATTGTTTCTTATAAAATAAATAGACATGACTATTTTGATTTAGAATTTGAGTACATTGAAATTTAGAAACCCACAGATGATTAGGAATAAGAAAGGAGACTCAAGTAAGGAAAAGACTCATGACACCACTCAATATTCTGGGCAGCTGTTTGGATCCTGAAGCAAACAGGTAATTTTCTAGTGGATATAAATTGCCAAAATAACTTCAAATGAGAGGAAAACATGAATACGTGGTTACAAGACACTGAAAAGGTGATTAAAAATGAACAAATAAAGGAAAACACTAGGAACAGATGTTCACAGCTGAGTATGATCTAATTTTAAGTTGGGAAAAAAGTCATCCCAGTGTTATTTTAACCTTTCCA
Organism: Propithecus coquereli; assembly: GCF_000956105.1. Taxonomy (NCBI): domain Eukaryota; kingdom Metazoa; phylum Chordata; class Mammalia; order Primates; family Indriidae; genus Propithecus; species Propithecus coquereli. Next base: position 572,269 of record NW_012154408.1, read on the forward strand.
AGGCATAAAAATATGGAAACTCTGTAATTCATCTCATGAAACCAGTATAATTTAATGTAAAAACCTCATGTAGAACAAAAAGAGAAAACTATAGACAAATATCACTTTTAAATGAAAATGCAAAAAATATCTACATAAGACATTAGCAAATAGAACCCAATAAAATATCTGCAGAATTATGTATTATGACCAAGTAGATGTAGAGAGGCTCAATGATTAAGTCATTTCATTATCAAATAAGCACAGAAAATTCAAAGAACCAAAGCAATAGACACAGAAATTTGACCAAGTCCAGCAATCATTATTAATAACAACACTAATTAAAATAGAAAAAAATACAAAAGGCTCTACGTACAACCATGGCCAAGATCATTCTACATGGAAAGCAAACTGTTTCAACAAATGCAGGAATGACTGATGATACCTGCTGTTGTCATTACTATTCAACATTTTCACAGAGGTTCTGGCAAATACAACAAGATAAGAAAATCAAATAATGATATAAACATCAGAAAAAATAGATAAAATGATTTATTTTTGCTGATGACATGATTATAAACCTAAAGACTCCCCTATACCTGAGTTTAAAAACTAAAAATCAGTAAGAAAATTTAATACAAGACGAGTATACAAAAATTAGTAACCTTCCACTCCTCTAGCAATAAGCACCTGGAAATAAAAACAGTCTAAATATCCCATCCCCCGCAGTGACTGTGTGGGGAGGGTGCAGGCCAAGAGCTGTAACGCCCGGCTCCCACGGTCCAGTGACCGGAGGAACACAGGCGCTCATTTCTCTCCCACGGGGTTGGGGGGCAGACAGCTGGTCCCACATGTTTTGGGACCAGGTTGCTTCCACCTCACTTCCCCTCCAGCCTTTAGGGGCGTCGTTGCTGGCTGCAGGGTAAGCTAGGCTGCAGAAATGCCCACATCCAGCCCTCAAGAGGGGCAAAGACGGGGAGAGGCAGGTGCCACATTTCCTAAGGCCACGTCTTAAGTGGCCCATGTTGCCCCATTTGCATTCTCCTGGTTGGCACTTGGTCAGGGTCTGGCCTGACTGGAATGCCATCTTGCCACATGCATGGGGAGGGCACCATTACCACAGGAGAAGGGACTGGGCCTGGTCTTCCCAGGATGGGAAAAACCATACAATACTTTTGACAAAACAGATGGGGATTTGACTTGAGAAGAACCGTGAACTCGGCACACGTCAAACAGAAAGGCTGAACAAGTGGAGGCTCTGCTTGTTCTTGGGAGGACTGAACCCTGTAGATGTTCATTCTCCTGATGAGGGAGTGTCCACTTCCAGTCAGAATCCCAACTTTCAAATTTGATGAAATAACCTTAAAGTTACTGTGGAAGAGTAAGTGCATAGTACGTGAAAAGTGAGAAAGAGGGCCAGCGTGGGCCCTGGTTCAAATCCTGGCTCTGCCAGTTACCAGTGACTTAGCCTCTCTGCGCCTCAGTTTCCACTTCTGGCAATGGGGATGTTGGGAGTGAGTTAACATGAGAAGTGCCCACAACGGCAGCGGATGCCTGGTAAGCACTTAACATGTTGGCTGGTTTCAAGAGTGCTCTTTCCAGGCATCTCAACACACTTAACACCACCGAGGTCCAATCCATGTGCCGCTGACAGGGATTGTAAATCGTCCAGTGCCACGGATCAGAGTCCAGAGCCCCAAGGTGCTTATGAATTACAAAGGTGGAATTTAAAGTCAGTGGGGAGCTGGTAGTCTGATTAGGTTGTAAGTGGATGGCGCATCCTGGAGTGAGCAGAGCCAGAGGGGGCCTGGGAGCCGCGTGGCCCCTGCTAGGAGGGGCCTCAACTATAGAGAAAGCAGCCCTGGGGTCCAGAGCCCAAATGGCCCCAAGGGCCCCGAGAGAAGCTTCTAGCGTGGGCAGGGGTGGCTCCGCGCCCCTGAGAACCAACTGACCAGCTCTGAGCTCTCATGACATGGTAGCAATCTGGCAGGAATGTGTAACCATGAGCTAACTGCTCTGGGAGTGTGCTTCCCTGGGCGGCCCCTGTGACAGCTGTTCCCCCTCACAGCTGAGCTGCCATGGCTCCTTCCTTTCCAGCAGGCAGCCAGGGCTACAGCCGCTGCAGCCAGGTGTGGACACCCCCACCTGCTGTGTGGACATTGCCAAGAAGGAACAGGGTGAGGAGGGGCACCCCTCAAAGGCTCTTGACCTCTCTGGTGTCTGCCTTTGTGGTGACCCTCTCAGGGACCCTCAGCTCCCCAGGCAGATCCTCAGTGCCACCAGCCAGGCATGGACACCTCCCTGACCACTAATCTAAGCCCCAGGTGATGCTTCTGCCCTGGACTGAGGTGTCCCAGCTCCTTCTTGGGTCCCGCCGATCATGCATCTGCATGCCCAATATTCTGGAAGGTTCCAATTCATCCTGCAGGCCTGTCCCAGCCCTGCCTGGCCCCCAGGCTAAGGCTTGTGGCTCCCCCTGCAAGGTCTGCCTGGGAGGCCGTGTGAACGCCCCTGCCTCCCACGGCAGCTGGACCCAGGCTCCCCACCAGCCACATGTGGACCCCCAGCCACCCCACCCCATCAGGATGTGGCCAGTGGACGAAGGATGGGGCTCCTTTGGGGGCAGCATCCACTCAAGCTGGGGCAGCAGGCGGCTCACTGTCTCCACCTCAGGATGTCTGGGGTGGGCCTGGACAGGGGGATGCTGGGGCTCTGCTCCCCACCCTGTTGGCCTTCTGCTGCAGTGTGGACCACCCTTGCCCTCCAGAGCATCCCTTCTGCCAGCCACGCAAAAGACCCTGGCAGCTCCCAGCCCACTTGCTTCTGGCGCTGTCCAGCCCTAGGTGCAGCCCTCTGGATGGGGGCCTGCGTGCGCTAGCAGTCCAGACGGGCGCTCATGACCAGACGATGTCAAGAATAGCCCAGCAACACACACGGGAGGGAGGAGGCCCTGAGAGAGCAAGTGGTGACAGGAGGAAGGGCAGAGGGACCCCACAGTCACTTGCGAGATTGCCCTGCCCCACCCTCCCCGGGGAGGGTCTGCCTCACTGGGGACCCGCACGGTTTCCGTTTTCCTGGTGTGGCTTTTCCTAGGCCTCCACAACTGCCACCGAGAGAGACGCGGGAAGCATACTGGCTGTTCTGAAAAAATAGCTTTATTGAGATATAATTCATATGCCATAAAAGTCACCCTTTTAAAGTGTATAGTTCAGAGGTTTTTAGTAGATTAACAATGTCATACAATCACCATAGTCTCATTCCAGAACATTCTCATCACCCCCGAAAGAAACCCTATGCCTGTTCGTAGCCACTCCCTGCTATGGTTTGAATAAATGTGTCTCGGTTCGTTTCATGCTGCTGTAACAGAACACCGCAGGCTGTCATCTATAAATAGAAATTTGTTTGCCGCCTTTCTAGAGGCTGGGAAGTCTAAGTCCTTGGCAGAGTCAGTGTCGGGCGAGGCCATCCTCCTCTTCCTCCAAGATGACACCTTGCACACCCACACAGCACTTTTCACAGTGGCATTGATCCCTTCCTGAGTTCCCATTAGGCCCCACCTCCCCACACTGTCGCTTTGGGGATTGAGTTTCCACATGAGTCTTGGAGGGGACAAAAGCATTCAAAGCACGGCATTGCACCCTGGCCCCCAAAACTCATGTCCATCTCACTTACTAAATGCATTCACCATCCCAATAGCCCCAAAGTCTCCCCTCATCCCAGCACCACCCCAGAACTCCAAGTCCAGTCTCACCTGGATCAGATGCAGGTGAGACTCAAGGCAGCTCTGTCTCCAGGTAACTCCCCTCCAGCCACGCACTTCCGAGATGCAGTGGTGGGACAGGACAGGATAGACATTCCCTTTCCAAAGGGAGACCTGGGCAAGGAGAAAGGGCACCTGGTCCCAGGTAAGCCTGAAGCCCCACAGGTCAGATGACAGCAAGTCCTAGGGCTAGGGGATCATCTTCCTTGACTCCAAGTCCCAACTTCCAGACACTCTGGGGCACGGGTGGCCCCAAGGCCCAGGCCCCGGGCAGCCCCACCACAGGCTCTGCTGGGCTCAGCCCACCCAGCAGCTCTCACAGGCTGGGGCCTCGCTGTGGTTCTGCAGTTCTGGGGTCTCAGGGGTCCCCACTCCCATGGCTCCACTAGGCATTGCCCTGGTCAGGAATCTGCAACAGGTCTGCCCCTGTGGCAATTCCTGGCCTAGGCCCCAGGGCTGTTGGTGACATCCTTTGAAATCTGGGTGGAGGCTGCCATGGCCTCAAACTCTGCACTCTGTGTGTCTGCAGAATTAGTGCCACATGGATGCCGCCATGGCTCACCGCTTGCACCCTCTGGAGCTGCAGGTCAAGCCACACCTGGGCCTGGTTGCGGTGAGTGCTGCTGGGAGTGAAGACCCAGGCAGGCAGGGAGCCCTGGGGTTCCAAGGCTGCCCTGGGGGCCCATCCCCTGAAATTGTTCTACCCTCAAGGCCCTTATAAAAGGGCTGGAGGGAACTGCTACACCCTTTGCCCTTCTGCCTTCGCCAGGTGAGGAGGCCACAGCAAGAAAACTTGACTGATGGAGCAGGCCTCACCAGACGGCGCCTTGATCTGGGACTCCCAGCCTCCAGAACTGTGAGCGGTAGATGTCTATTGTTTATACGTTACCCAGTCCACAGCATTTTGTTATAGCAGCAGGAAAGGACTAAGACTCTCCCTATTCCCCCACCTCCTGGCACCACCAGTCTCCTTCCCATGTCTGAATTTGCCTGCTGGACATTTGATCATGTGATATGCGCCCTTCCCTGTCTGGCTTCTTTAACTCAGCATGTTTTCAAGGCTCATCCACTTTGTAGCCTGAGTCAGAACTTCATTCCTTTCTATGGATGAATAATATTCCATTGTATGGAAAAGCCACAATTTGCTTATCTATGGACATCAGCTATGTCCACCTTTTGGGTATTGCGAACAATGCTGCTGCGAACATTTGTATATAAGCTTTTGTGCAGACACGTTTTTGATTCTCTTGGGCATTGCCTAGGGGTGGAATTGCTGGTTGTGTGGCAGTTCCGCTTAACCTGAGAAGAGCTGCCACCCATTCCCACCAGCCGCGCACCAGGGCTCCAGTTTCTCCACCCCGACACTGGTTATTTTTGGACACAGCCATCCTGGTGGTGTGAAGTGTGTCTCATTGTGGTTTCGATTGCGTTTCCCTTATGGCTGATGTTGAGCACCCCTTCATGAGCTTGTTGTCCTGTTGTATAAATGCTTTGAAAAAAATGTCTGTTCAAATCCTTGCTCATTTTAAATTCAGTTGTTTATCTTTTCATTGTTGAGCTGTGAGAGTTCTTAAGCACGTTGGTTTTTAGTGCCTCCCCTGCAGAGGATACACACCACTTCTGCTCACTGTCATCGGCCACAATTACCCACACGACCTACCCCGCCGTGAAGGAGTGCCTGGAGTGTCCGATGGGCATCAGCCACCTCTGCCACATGGCTGTAGAGACAGACCTAAGAGTGGGTGGCCTGGCACTATTTATTTAACTACTTACCCTTCTCCTACAGATTTGAAATGTCACCTTCACAGTGACATTGTGCCTTGTGAATGCAGGTCTACTTACCCTCTGTCCATGCCCCGGCACCACACAGGGGTGGCCAGTGGTGGCCTCTCAGTGTATGTTAAGATCTGGGAGAGATAGTTTCCCTTATTGTTCTTTTATTCCAGAATTTCCTTAGCTTTCATACTTGTTTATGGCTCCACATTAACCTTACAATCAATTTACCTAGTTATGGGGAAGTTCTTGGGTGTTTTCGTTGGCTTCTGCCTTGTCGATAGGCTGGCTCAGGCTGGGATGGTGCCGTGGCGCAGCGGAGCATCCCACCCAAGCGGGATGAGCCATCGTGATGCTGGGCCTGCGGCCCCCGGTCACTTCTCAGGGTTTACCACACAGCTCTGGCTGTCTGCTCCGAGACAGCTGTGCCTGTGTTGTAGACAGGGCCTTCTCTTCTCCAGCTCTTCTGATTGGAAGTGTTTGAATTTGAAAGATAACTGATTTCTGGATGTTAATTTTGGGCATAGCCACTCTCCTAAATTCACCTTTGTCTTCTAATAGTTTTTCTGAGGCCTGCTCGAAGTGACGGCAGCATGTGTCTTCGTGGGGCTCTTGGCCAGGTGAGACCTGCCCTGCCACTGGGGCTAAGGCAGGGCCCCAATGTCCCCCAGCGCTGCCTGGGCCGTGCTCTGGGCATAGCCCCTGGGGGCACGTGGACTGCTGACGCCGTGGTGGAGACAGCAGCAGCTGCGGTTGAGGTCCTAGGGAAGAGGCCGCACTCTGGGCACCTGGACTCAGGAGGTCGTGCTGGGCTTGCTGTGGGAGCACCTCCGAGTTGGGGTCTTCTCTGAGAAATTCCACCCCTGGGCCAATGCCTGCTCCCTGGGCCCACGTCTTTACCAAAACTTCGGTGCTCCCTGTGGAGCTATGGGTCTTGTTGAGAGAGCGCAGCACCTGGCACTTGGGGGTATTCAGTGAGCAGTGGAATTCAGGGTCTCGCTCGGGGAGCCCGGCCCCCAGCACCCACTATCCCTAGACGCTCGGTTGGAGCTGACTCATCTCCAGCCCCAGCGGTATTTGCTGGCGGTGCCTGTGGGACGGCGCCTCCAAGAGGGTGGGGTGCCGGTGGGGGGACATCTGGTTTTAATCAGGGAGACACTGGCGTCTCTGCGCCACCAGCTCCTCCAGGCATGCCTGTCCTTGCTCACCAGGACGCCCCACCCACGGACGCCCACCCAGGTCCCTGGGCCAGCGGAGCCCCTCAGCTGACAACTCGGCATCCTCCATCTGACAGCGTGGGAGGCTCAGGGATTGGGGTCCCCAAAGGGAGCAGGGTCCCTGATGCAGGAAGTAACACTCCACCCCTAACTCCCCAGCCCCCAGCTTTCCTGGACCCCTCCCAGCCTCTGTCTCCCTCCAGCTGGGAGCCTGTGCCTGCCGAGTGCGGAGGTCTGCACCCAGCCTGTGGCTCACTCCGGGTGTCGGCTCCTCCTGCCCACATTCCTTCCTCCAGCACGGGGCTGGGGTGTCAGGGTGGCCCTACCCTTCCCCAGGCCAGCATGGGCCATAGATGAGAGGATGTCTGCATCCCACCTCAGGAGCCGGGGGCAGTGGCCAGTCCTCAGCCACCTCTCAGGGCACCCAGGGCTGAGGGCTGGGCTAGTCCAGCCTCCAGGACTAGACAGGGCTCTGCCCAGGCTTGGGCAGTGCCAGTGACTCCTTCCTCCCGTGGAGCACCTGGCCACGTGTCTTCCCTGCCCACTGGTCACCCCCTGCTGACCAGGGCTGTCACTTAGCCTTGTCCCCCAACAACTTTCCAGGGCAGAGGCCAGCAGCCATGTCACTGGGCTGGTGCATGGCCCAGATGTGAGATGCAGCTGATATGAGGACACCCCTACCGCTGGGCACTGGGCAGACCTGATCCATCCCCACTCACCTGTTCCTCATGCTTGCCTCCCACATTAGCAGTGTGGGGTGCCTGGAGGTGGGGGACGTAGCCATGAACACACAAACCAAAGTGCCCTCCCTGGGCGCCATGGTCTGGTCATGGGGGGCAGAGACCAGTAGATGGGAAGAGCTGTGAAGAGACGGAAGGGGGCTGAGGGCCCAGGGGCAGGGACCCACTGCACCATCAGCAAATGCATCCCTGGGTAGTCTGAGACATGTCCAGTCCCCTGCAGGAGGGCTGGGTGTGCCCAGTGGAGGGCAGCAGGTTCAGTGGGGGGCAGTGACCTGCAGGCCCAGTGAGGCCCTTGGAAGAGAAGGGGCTTCTTCTGGGTTCAGCATGGTGCTGATCACTGTGCAGACACTGGGCACCATGGGGGGTGTGTGACCACCCACTGCACAGATGGGTTGCCTGGGGCAGTCGAAGAGCATGTTCTTCTCCTGCATGGACCCAGACTGGCCTGGGGGCCCTGAGGGCCCTGAGGCAGGCACAGTCTTGGTGCAGCAAGGGCAGGACGAATGACGGACGAACCCCAGGCCATGCAGCTTCAGGGTAAGGGGAGGCCCGGGACAAGTGTGGGGGTGCCAGGGCCTGGTGTCCTCGAGACAGCTGGGCTGCTCTGTGCCAAGGTGCCCAGAACAAACCATCTGGCCACCCAGAGCGGGAATGGTGGTCCCTGGGCCTGGGCCCCAGGAGAGCTCCCAGCCAGTTGGCCCTTCTGCCCTGTTGTTCCTCTGCACCTGCCATGGTGGGCAAGTGACATATTAAAACCCAAGTGCTCACGCATCGAGACCATACCACCCCAGGCGCCCTGTAAGGGATAGAGGCCAGAGAGCTGTGGGTGTGGGGTCTGCAGGGCCCCCGCACCCTCGGGGGCTGGGCTTCACCAGGCACTGCACCCTCCGCCTAACCAGCCAAGGCTGGTGGTGACAGTGTGACCCCCCTGGGGCCTTGGATCACTGGTCACTTCATCCTGTGTATGAAACCCTTGGGCTGCTGTCGGAAAGCTGGGGGCAGGCGGTGGCCGTGCCATCCAGGTGAGTGGTCAGGGAGCAGAGGTGGACTTACGAGGCGTTGCCACTGGCCAGGCCAACCCATCCTGCTCAGGCTGCCAGCGAGGCGGCTGGGGCTCCATGCTGAGGTGAGATGGGGAGAGGCCCGTGGGGCCTGCAGGGGTGGGGGCAGTGCTAGCCAGAGGGGCCAGAGGGCCTCTTCCAGGCGCCGGGCTCGAGGCCCAGTGGCCAGATGGTTTTCTTCACTGCGGGGAGCGCTGGCAGCAGGGGGAGAAGGCCTGGAAGAGACTGTGCAGCTGGCTGGCCTCTCGAGTCTTCTCTGCTGATGTTGTTTTTTGCTGGAAAACCAATTCTGCAAGTCCAGCTGAGCTCCGGCCGAGAGTAGCCGAGGGCAGGGGCAGCAGGTGCTTCCCAGCCTCCTTGGGGCCCACTCTGAGCCCACAGTGAGGGGAGGGGGCCATCCTGGGTAGGCCCAGGAGGACCTGGCTCTCGCCCTGTCCCCTACCCAGAGGGAGGACTGCAGGAGGCCACAGCTCAGGTGTCTGCCCGCCGCCAGGAGAGAGGACATCTCTAGCAGAACAGTGGGCCGAGGGGGGGCCTGCGCCCTGCTGTGCACCCGTCTCAGTCCTAGCTGCCGGCCTCTCCTGAGTCCTTTTTTTGCCTCTTGGTTTGTGCTTTTGCCATCCCGTTGAATGAGCCATCTGGCCTCTGGAGCTGCCTTGTGACACCAGCTCTTGTGTCCCCCACCAAAGGGTGTAGGGGTGGATCTGTGCCCCTCAGCCACGCTTCAAGTCCACACACGCATGCCAACATACGCTTACACGCGCACGCACGCACCGGCCCGCTCTCCCGCGCTCCGTTCCTCAGCCCAGCCACCTCCTTGCCCATCTCCGCGTCAGAACCAGACTGTTGTCACTGTGCTTGCTTTTCAGTATGCCTTAGTTTTATAAGCCCTATGCTGTTCCATGTAAATTTGGGGGTAAAACTGTTGAATTTGTTAAAAATAAACCTCTGGAATTCTTTCTGACTGGGATTATGATGAAATTCTAAGTTAATTTGGAGAAAACGTGTATTGTACAATGTGGACACCCCCACCCACAAACCTGACTGCCTCCAGTCACTCTGACAGCCCTGCTCAGAGCTCAGCACCTGGTCTGTTAGTTCCCAGGCTGCTCTCCACACCTGCTGCTGGGCTGGGTAGTACCAGGTCCTGACCTGTTTCATCCATTCATTTTGGAGTCAGCGTAGCGGGTCACACCCCATGTCTTATGCAAAGCAAATGGAAGACGGGTGTGGGGGAGAGAAGAGAGCAGGGAATGTTCCAGTGCTCTGCAGTCACTGGGTAAAGCAGTTTGCAGCTACCAGCCCAGGTGCTTGTGCAACACAGCCTTGCCAGTCTTCTGATTTGTTCTAGTCGTTTCCTGATTTTGTTGGGTTTTCTGCACAGATGACGATATTCGAACCTCTTATTCCATTCCTGCCTTAGAGGCTTGGCCATGCCCTCCGGTATGTTAGACTCCAGGGAGACAAACGTTGATGCCCATTTCACAGACAAGGAGACTGAGGCTGAAGAGGGGAGCCTCACCTCTGCCTCCTGCTGACCGGGTCCTCAGCACCCTCCAGGGGCCTTGCAGGTGGGGCCACTCCCAGGACAGCCCCGCCTTCAAACAGTGGAGGAGGCGTCAATGGAAGACTCATGTTACGGCTCAGAACACCGTTCTGATGGCTTTCTTTGTCCTTACATCTTGGATTCAGTCATACTTCCGCGTCAGGCTCCCTGGCCGCCTGCCTTTCCTCAGGGGAAAGTAAACGTCTGACTTGGAAACACTGAGACTGAGTGTGAGGCCTTGGGCCTGTGTCCAGAGCACATTCCTGGTGCCCCCGCCCGGCCTTGCGGGAGGGGTGGGGCTAGGGGGGCGCCCAGCTCCAAGGGGAGGGAGGCCAGCTCCCCCCTGCTGTCCTGAGGGCGGACCAGGGCCCGGGACCCTCCCCAGGGCTCAGGCTAGAGGTCAAGGTGGAACTCCTGGTCTTCCCAGGGGCCCTCCACAGCCATCCTTCCAGCCGGAGACCCTGGGAGTCACCTCTCATACCCACACCCGCGCCAGCAAGGCGGGGGCTGAGCTATTAATACAACAGGCACCCAGAGCCCGCCCTTCTCACCCAGCCCGGGCCACCTAGGGGCAGAGACGGGCTGGTTGTGTTTGGTGGGCAGCTGCACCCACCTCCTGGGCGGGGGCAGAGGCCTTGGCCACAGTGAGGTGGGGCTGCCCTCAGGGCTGGCTGCCTAAAACTGGGGCCAGCGGCCACGCCTGACAGAGATGGGGTGGGGCCCAAAGAGAGCGTCCCACCAGAGGCACTGGCCCATCTTCTCCTCTGCTCCAGACCACGGCAGGAGCCGACACGTTAGGGGATGACACAGCATCCAGGGGAGGGTCCTGAGGAGGGGTCTCAGGTCCCCTCAGCACCAGCACGTCACCTGGATCTGCCCAGCAGAAGTCTGAGCCATCTGGAAACACTCCTCTTGGGTGTCTGTATGGTAATTTTTTCACTTAGGGACTTGGTATCAAAGTTCATGTAATCTCATAAAATTTTATCTTGTCATTGTTTTTCTAGTTGTATAAGATATGCATAAATCTAAATTTTAGCCTTTATTCTTTGTAATATCTGTATTTAACGCTCCAGGTTTTCTTCTAAGTTTCAAGTCAAAAGTTTAGTTGTGGGGCCGTCTTGAGGACCCGCGTAACCCAGGGAACACTCAGGGCTCTGCCTGCCCACAGCAAGTGCCCCGCACACCACAGCTGCACTGGCTGCCCCGCCTGTCTGTCAGGCACCACGCACTCCCGCGGAGCTCGGCCTGGCCCTGCCCTGTGGGTAACACCCTGTCTCAGGTCATGGCTCTGCAGGGCCCTGGCCCTGGCTCTGCTATCAGCATGACCCGAATTTGCCAATTCAGGAAGTGTCATGAGTTCTTGGGAGGATAAATAAAAATAGAACCACAAGTGGGCACGGGCTACAGGGAAGATCCCCTATTCGGAATGGAGAGACCCCAGGGGGTGGTGGCTGGGCAGACATTGGCTTCTCCAAGACAGAAGCTGGAAGATGACAGGCTGACGTGGGCGCCGTGGGAGGAAACGACTCCTGATCTGGAATTCTGTGCCCAGCCAACACTCACTCAGGTGCACGGGCAAAACTAAGGCATTTTTACCAGAAGCAAATAGGTATTTGTAGGCTGTGTGACCCTGGAAGAACCATGTGTAAAGACCACTAAAGAGCCAGCCTTGGAAGCACAAAGCTGCCCCAAAAAGCAGAATGAAGGCAGAAGAGGAAACTTCGTGAAGCCACTGGAGAACCCGAGGCATGACCCCCGCGGGCACTGCAGTGGTGGCTTGGGGGCGGCCCAGGCAACTCTTACTGGCGCTGGCCAGCCTCTGGGGGCGGGCGAGGCCCCACCCTGCCCTAGGCAGCACACCGTCCAAGGAGAGAGATGAGCAAGTGCAGCCACATGTGGAGGCCACACGGGTGATGCTTGGGCTGCACTTGGAAGAGTCAGAGTCAGACTCTGCGCTGGGAGGCCAGTGGGCTGAGGACGACGCAAGGAGAGCTTGGGGGCACGTTGAGTGCCGTGGGGCTCCAGGGAGGGCTCTGAACAGGGGGACGAGACCCCTGATGTGTCTCTCAGCAGTGGCCCTGAGGGAGGTGCAGGGGACTCTGCCAATGGGCACTGACTGGGCTTCCAAAGGAAGCTCCTGAAAACCAGGAGGCTGGGATTCTAAAGAGGACATGAGGACACAAACGGGATGACCTTGAGCTCAGGTGAGGAATGACCCCTTTTGGCTTTTCTGCAAATTTCTGTAGGTCGTCTAACCAGTGGTCTTGGCAGCTTCCCATGTCCGTCTGCAGAGGACTTGACATCTATATGTCCTCCTCCTCTGGCCTGTGCCTTCCCAGGTCGCAGGCCTGCCTGAGGGAGGTGTGCCAAAAAGGGAGGGGTGGGACATTTTGTGGGACAGGACAATGGCCAGTCAGGCCTTTATCCAAGCAGAAAACAGCACTCACAACCGTATGGCCTGGGCCGGCGCACTCTTCCCTCCCTCACACGCAGCGGGCAGGGGGACAGGCCCGGCACACACAGGGACCCCCCGGTCCGCCTCTGCCCTTCTCCTTGGTCTCCCGGGCTGCCTGCTTCCCAGAGTCTGAGTTCAGGCCCCGCAGGACTAAGAGCCACCAGTGTCCTCATGAGACAAAGTCACTACAACAAATGCTAGGCACGTCGGCTCTTTCTGGGATTTTTATTTCTTTAAAATAATTCATACAAATGGTTACAGTCACAAACATGATTTTAACCAAAATATTGCTAGCCTAACACATCAGCAGGACGGCACCGGTGCAGGTGGGGACGCTGCCGTCCCTCCGCATCCCCCAGGACAGACGTCGACGGGCAGCGAGCACACTTGTGTGTCACCCACACGCTCCTCTCTCTGAGCTGCCTTGTGATGCCATCTCCATTTGGAACAAGGGGGTTCATGCCAAAATTAGGAAAGACAGCTTTTGTTTTTCTAAATTATTCTAAAAATAAGACAAGCAGGTAGAAAAAACAATGCACTGTGTGGCATAAAAAGAAACACGAGAAGGATTCATTGTCCTGAGAAGTTTGCCAACTGCCTCATTCCGGGGCACGTTCCAACATATAAAAAGAAAAAATAATCTCAAATCCACTTGCTGAATGCTCCCTCAGGTTTTCTTTTTGTTGACAGCTAAGCAAACAAATCCTTTGTAATGTTCTAAAAACTGTACACAGACAAGAACATTCATGATAGAATTAACTACTAACTTCTTTTGCTTAACGAGGAACGCAAAGGACACAGGACAGTGAGCCAGCCCACGGGACGGGACAACTACAGTGGACACGGGGGAGGGCCAGCGCCACCCCTGCCTCCCACACAGCCCGGACCAGTCTCTGGAGTGCTGCAGCCACCACGAAGGCGCCGCCTCTGCCTGCTCCAGTCCGAGAGTTGCAGGGCCCTCTGCCCAAGCGCTGGGCCTGGTGATCTCTCTTCTGGGCTACAACTGGTCACTCGCGTGGTCTCTATCCGCCTCGGGCTTGACAGTTTGGCCAGGAGAAGGGGCATGGGGTGGGTGGGCCACAGGGGGCAGGCCGTGGGACAGGGACATGGCGCTAGGGACAATGCCTTCCACAGCGGCCGGGATGCCAGTGGGGGCCACACCCACCACGCCCGGGGGGTACCTGCTGGGAGAGGGGGTCTGTATGTGATGCCCGCTTGCCACTCACCCGAGGCGTGACACCCAGGGAGGCCAGAGTGGCAGGTGGCTGCTCCCGCAGAGAACTGGCAGTGGGCAGTGAGACTCACCAGCACAGACGCTGCCCACCCGCGTGAGCCACTCCCTGGTGTAGGGAGCTGTGAGGCCTCACCCAGGGCCCCGGCCAGTGGTGGCCTCTGCCTGGTGGTCCTGCATTCACCAGGCCCTGACGGCCGCCCCAGCCCAGGTTCCTTCCCAGAGCCCCTGGTCCTGATGGGCCTTCAGTTAAGAGGCCTGCACCATTCCACCCTGATCCTTCATGCCCAGCAGGGCCCAGGTGGGTCCTGGCCTGAGAGTCCCACCATAGGGCCAGAGTACCCCTCGGCCAAGGGCCATGACAGAGGCTTCCCCATGCCCCTTCCACTCACCTGTAGGCGGCCCCATTGAGCTCAGGGTGCACGACGGCTGGGTCCATGCTGGCCCAGTGGGTGGCAGCCGTCAGGTGGTCCTTGTTGACGCAGTTTTTCAGGCTGTCTGGGATCCGGCCTGGGAGATGCAGCAGAAAGGTTAAGACAGCTGCCGCTTTGAGGGGACCCAGGACACGCGCTGCTCCACAGGCACTGGGGCTGCAAGGGCCCCTCGGCTGCGCATTCCCCGTCCCAGTTGCCAGGCTCACTCCCTCAGGCACAGCAAGGTCCTGTCTGTCAAGGCGCCATCACCCTCACAGCCTAGGAACCCCACGGAGCACAGCTTGCTGAGGGCCTGTCTGCTAAGCCTGGGAATTCCAGGCCGCAGCGTGCAGGGCTCGGCCCAGTAGGTCTTCATGTGCAAGACACAACGCACGGCTCCAACCCGGCTCTCACTCCGAGAGGGCCATATCCCCTGCGCCGGCATAAACGGACTTGGTGGAACACGAGGCGCCCCCTCAGATGCCTGGCAAATGGGTGCCTCCAAAAGAGCCTCAGAGAGCACCAAGTGGTGGCAGGAAGGACGCCCACAGCCCACCTGGCCACCCGGCACCCACCTGTGATGGCTCTCCGGATCTCCCGGGCTGCCTCCTCGCGCATCTCAATGGATGCCTGCTCGCTGTACCATGCGGCATGAGGGGTGCAGATGAGGTTGGGCGCGTCCTTCAGGGGGCCCTGGCTAAAGCTAAGGACAGCGCACATGGTGAGAGAGGCCCGAGCGCTCTGGCCGGGGTGGGCCCTGGGACACCACAGACCCATCAGCCCAGGCAGGCCGAGAGCAGCAGCAGGACCACCACGCCCGCCAGGCGCTCTGGGCAGCAGCGGGGGCTCGGGGATCCCATGGAGGGGTCTCCTCCGGCAGAAGTGTCTGCAGCCCCCAGGAGCTGCGGACTCCCAGACACCCCTACACACACACACACACACACACACACACACACACACACACTTTGCCTCCTCAGGGGCTGAACACAAACCCAGGCCTGTCTGCGGCCCCCAGGAAGGGCTTTGCAGCTGAGGGGCCTCCGGAAGTACCCGTGGCACTGATCTGAACCGTCCTGGCCCACAGCACTGCCCGCCCACCGAGCTTCAGCCTGGCTGAGGCCCCAGGAGGAAGGTCAGCCCAGAGTGGCCGCAGGCTGGATGCGAAGCCCAGCGCGGCTGTACCTGAGCCCTTGGCAGCCTGAGGCCGGGGCAGGTTTCCCACGTGGAAACCACTCGTGGACGCGGGGGCCTCAAGCGCTCCCAGCCCCTCGCAGCGCTGTGGCCGAGGCAGGCCTGGCACCTGGAGGCTCTGCTTTTCCCCAATGCAGTGGCAGAGAGAGGCCTAAGCCCAGGAACTGCCATGCCCAGGAGAGGCCCCATCGCCAGGTCGCAGCCTAGCAGGACTGTGGGCACAGCCCGCCTTGGGGGACCACTCAGGCCAGGAAGAGCGGAGGCACCTGAAGGGCTCCGACTCGTGGACATCCAGGGCCGCGCCGCGGATCCGCCCTTCTTTCAGGGCCTGGGCCAGCGCCTTCTCGTCCACCAGGCCGCCTCTGGCTGTGTTCACCAGGAAGGCCCCTTGTCTCATCTGGGAAGACACAACAACAACGCAGAGTAGTTAACACAGGGGCCTCCTCACCTACTCCAGGGGCGCCTCTGCAAGCAGGCACCACCTCCCACCCGCCAGGCAGGGTGCCGCGCAGAGAGCGGGCAGCCATGGGAGCGAGAGGGAGCGGCCTTGGCTCTAGGACTGGAGGCTGGGCAGGCCACGCAGGCCCAGCCCGTCCTGGAGAGCCACGGCCTGCAGTAGATGCTCCAACTTGCGGCTCAACTTCCTGCTGCCCCAGCACTGCCTCATGGCCCGCTAGGTGGGAGCTCAGGACCTCACAGTACGCCCCAAACTCCCTGGGATGACAGACAAGAGCCCCAAGGGTGTGGTCTTCAACATGCCAACCTTGCCAGGGAGCCTTTGTTCTGAGGGGCTGCAGAGGAACCCTCTTTATTCCAACACAGGCTCATTTTTTATTTATTTTTACAAAAGGCCCTTAGAGTTGGTTCCCCCCACTTTGTAGTAAGGGGTTTCCTGTGACCCCCATTTCATCCCAAGCAAGTTCACCCAGCCATGTGGTTGGACGCTAGCCTCCTGGGTCAGAATGGCTTTTCCTCGTGAGTTCCTGCCTATTGCAGCCTCGCACCCAGTTCTTGTGGACGGCACAACTCTGAAGAGCACCCAAATGCCACGCCCTGTCCCCTAAGAGCCTCCAAACCCCCTAGCTCTATGAGGGGGAGGCGGCCCTACAGAGGAAGGGCGGCGGGTGCATGGCCTCATCCTCCGTGTAGCTGTGGGGGTCGGGGGCAGGCAGGTGGCCCCACCATGTGTATGCAGACACACACGTGCACACACAGGTACGCACACGTACCTGCATACATACACACCACAACATGCATGCACATGACCCCTGGACAGGCATGGAGAGACCCAGCAACCGGAGCGGAAACACGAGGGCCGAGATCTCGTGCTTCAAGCGCACTGTGCTGAGGCCAAGGCTAACTTTTTGGAGCAACATTTCTGGCTATGGATTTAAACCTTAACCTGGTGACACAGCACTGAAGGGCACATCAGCTAACCCCACACCCTCAGGCCACTGCATCCGTCCCCATTTTCGAGGACAAGGGAACTTTAGGGGGATTTCACATTTAAAGGTAAGTGAGTGGTTCTGCCCTTGCCATAGCCAGAAGAGCATCTGGGGAGCCCCGAGCAGAACTCAGAACACAGAAAAAGGCGTCTGCAGACAGAGCTCCCAGAGCATGGCTGGAGGACCCCGAGGTGCTGCTTAGGGAAGGCAGGACCTCGCCCCCAGGTGCAGCTGGGGTTGGGAGGGACCTGCTGTCCCCTTGGCCACCTCGCCACAGAGGGCAGGGCACCAGCAGGGGCCTGTCTGTCACCCACCACCTGGCCCAGTGCTGGCCAGAGCAGGATGGCCCTGGGCGACTAGTCCTCTGTCCTCACCTACGGCCCCCATGGAGGGAGCCACGCACAGTCCCAGCCATGCGCACCTGCTTCACGGTGAAGTCGTTGATGAGGTGGTGGTTGTGCTCGTTTAGGCCGCAGTGCAGGGTCACGCAGTCACTGTGGAAGAGTAGGTCCTGCAGAGTGCTCACGCGCTGCAGCCCTAGGGCGCGCTCAACACCGTCCGACAGGTACGGGTCATAGAAGAGGACGTTGAAGCCGAAGGCCTTGGCCCGCAGCGCAACCGCCTGCCCCACACGACCTGGCGGGGTCGAGACACAGCATGAAACCCATGTCCCCAGCCAGGACGTCTGAGGGGGCTCCTGTGCCTCAGTGTGCCTGTCCCCCAAGGAGCGACCCCAGACCCTGCGGCTGTGGCCAAGTGCTGCAGTGTACACACACATGCCGCCTGAGGCATATGCTCCCCGATGCTGGGCCATCTGCCAAGTGGGACCATGCCATGGCGGGGAAGGGGAGACAAGAGGCCCTTGGCCCTGGCTCACACCACCCCCTGCAGCCTGTCCGCGGCGTGCGACATGAGCAGCCAGTGGTGCCCACACAGCCTGCACTGCACGTGCCCTGCGCACCGAGGCCACAGGGCTCACTCCTCCAGGTCCCTCCTCTGGCCTACTTCCAAGTCCCCGCATCACATCTTTGGCATCTCAATCCTGGCAGGAAGGGAACCTCTGGACCAGGGAGTGCCCTGTGGGGTTCACATCCCATTAGATGGGGAGGCAGAGAAAGCCCATCACAGGTGGATGTGCCTGTCCCCCTCAGGTCCCGGCCACGGCCCCATTGGTGCCCAGCCCCGTCTGCCCTGCTGTCCAAGGCACTGTGGAGCTAGGCTCCTTCCCAGGGAAGGGCTGTGAGGTGCACACACCCACTGCACATTGGCTGTGCCTGGTCCAACTTGAGGAGGCCAGACACAGCTGAGAAGGACACAGGACATCGTAGACTAAGAACGTCATCTGTCCTGCATCACATGAGAAGAGAACTGCTCTGGAAGGAATGGAGCATGGGAGGAGGCCAGGTGGGTGGCCAGGGCAGGCCTCCTAGAGCAGGCAGAGTCTGTGGGAGACATGAAGGTGACAGGAAGGGAGCAGCAGGAACAGCCAGTGCAAATGCCCCAGGGCAGCAGCCTGAGTACTGAAGAGACCAGGCAGCCAGGCAATGAGATGGAGGGCTGGGGAGGCAGCACACAGCTCAAGGCCAAAAGTACCCTTCCAGCCACTCCCTGGGGAACAGGCTTAGGGACAGGGCTAGGACACCAGTCAGAAGAGCCAAGGACTTGGTCCAAACTAAATTCTAGAAAGGGATGAGCCTGTTCTATTCCTGAGGACAAAACTGGGTGTGGGAACAGACCAGTCACAGGTGGGAGCACCCTGCAGGAGCGTGAACTCCAGAGAAGCTCCCCAGGCACAGGGACAGCCCTGCTGCCCGCCAACCTCCCCCAACGGTTTCTCCTGAGCATGCAGGGGGAGCTGAGGGCTGAGTAGGAAAGGAAGGAGCAGGGAAAGACACAAAGAGACAGAGAGACAAAAAAGAGATCTCCCACAGTGTAGAAAGCTGAGGGCTGGGCAGAAAGCTGGAAGAGACCCTGCTGTCTCATGACGCTTAAACGGAAAGCCCAGATGTCATCTGGAGTTGCCGGTGAGTGTAAGCTACCTAGAGCTACAGGCCAGCACCAGCCTAGCTGAACTCAGCTCACCCAAGCTGCTTGACAAAGGAGAGAAGTGACCATTCTTAAAAGATCACATCTGAAATGAAGCATTCACTGGATGGACCTAACAGCAGGAAAAGGATGAGTGAGCTCAAAGACAGGAGCTCAAAGCCAGTAGACATTATCCAAACTAAAGCAGAGACAAAAGAATTGGAAAAAAAAAAATGTTTAAAGAAGAAAAATAAACAGACTGTCAGAGATTTATAAGATAATAATAATAAATAGTCTAAAATATGTATAAATGGAGTCCCAGAAGGAAAGGAAAGAAAGAAAATGGGAAAGAAGAAATAAGTGAGAAGTTAATAGCTGAGAATTTTCAAAATTGATGAAAGCCATCAACCCACAGATCCCAAGAACTCAGAAAATTCCAAGCAGTAAATACAAAGAAAAGCATACCCAGGAATGTCACAGTCAACCAGCTAAAAACCAAACATGTAGAAATGATTTTAAAAACAGCCATAGAAAACAGATACAGCCCATTCAGAGTAAAAATGGTAACAATGATGGCTGACTTCTGAGAAACAATGGAAGCCAGAGGACAATGGAATGACATCTGTAAAATGCTCAAAGACAAAGTCCACCTAGAATTCTATACCAAGAGGGAATATCCTTCAAAAATAAAGGTAAAATACATTTTTAGACAAACAAAAATTGAGAGAGTTTGTCACTAGTAAGCCTCATTTCTAAAGATACTTTAGGCCACAGGTCAATGGTACCAGATGGGAGCCAGGATTTGGAAGGGATAAAGATGACAAGAAATGGTAAACATGTAGGTAAATACTAAAAAAAAAAAAAAAAATCACTGACAAACTTCCATAAAAGACTACTATACATGGCAGCAGGAAACAGGCACTTCCAGCACAAAGAACAAGAGGGAGTAAAAGGAACCACCACACTGTTTTAAGGTTCTTCCATTCTTCATGAATATGTATTAATATTGACAACTCGAGGAAGACTGTAATAAAAATGTGCATCATAATCTTTAAAGTAAAAACAAAAAATAGCACTGAACAGTACAGATTGAAAAGCGATGAAGGACATACAACGGAATAATTTCTTAAAAATTTGATTAACGTAAAAGGCAGCTGGAAAGAAGAAACAAGGGAAAAGAGGATAGGACAAATAGAAAATACAGAGCAAGATGGCAGACTGAAATCCAAATGTATCAGTAATTACATTAAAAATAAAACAAACACTGTTAATTAAAAGGCAAAGATCGTCAGATGTAATAAAAACGACCCAGCTATATGCTGTTAATAAAAGACACAGTTGAAAGTAAAAGGATGAAGAAAGATATGCCACACAAACACTAATGAAAAGAAAGCTAGGGTGGCAATATTAACAACAGACAATTAGGCCACAAAAAGACCAATGACAAATATCACACTTAATGGAGAAATATCAGAAACTTTTTCTCCAAGGCCAGGAATAAGACAATAATGCCACACTAACTGCTTCTATTCAACATTGTACTGGCAACCACAGCTAATGACAACAGGCAAAAATAAAGAAATAAAAGGCGTACAGATCAGAAAGGAAAAAGTAAACTTGTGTTTATCTGCAGATGACAAAACAATGTATGCAGAAAATCCAAGTGAATCAACAAACTAGAATTTAGTAAGACTGCGGGATATGAGGTCAGTTTACAAAAATCAAAAGTATTTTTAAATACTAATAACCAACCCCTGGAAAACAAAATTACAACATATCATTTATAATAGCATTAAAAATACCAAATAAATAACAATATATTTAGTGAACTATGTTAAAACCTTTTACACACTGGTAATTACCAAACATTGGTAAGAAAACTTAAAATAAATGGAGAGATGTCATGTTTGTGTGCTGGAAGACTCAGTATTGTTAAGAGGTCAGCATTCCCCAAACTGATGTACGGACTCAACAATATGTAAACTGACAAGCTGATTCTAAACTGGAAATGGAAACGCACAGGACTGCAACAGCCAACACGATCTTGAAGAACAAAGTGAAAGGACATAAACGACCAGATTTCAAGACTTACTACGGTTAAGACGGGTGGAGTTGGTGAGAATGGAGACAAACAGATCAGTGGAACAGAAGAGCCCAAAGACACCCTTTTCCTATGTGGCCAACTGATTTTCAACAAAGGCGCCACGTGCCAAGGCAACGCGACAGGGAGGATGACCTCTCCAACACACAGTGCTGGAGCACCTTGTTTCTAGTAGAAAAGAGTGAACCTTGACTCCAACCTCACGCCATGCACAAACTGTAATTCCAGATGGGCCCTAGACCTGTATGTAAAAGCTACAGCTATGAAGCTTCTAGAAGAAAACACAGAGTATCTTCATGACCCTGGGGTAGGCAGAGATTCCTTAGGACACAAAAGCCATTAACCTAGAAAAAAATGAGTGATAACCTGGGCTTCACCAAAACTGAAAACTTGTTCTCATCACAGAAAGAAAGTGAAAAGTCAAGCCACAGACTGGGAGAAAACATCTGCAGCGCACATACACCTGACAAGCACTTGATCCAGGCTATACGAGAAATTCACACAAACCAACACTAAAAAGACACCCGAACACAAGAAAAACACCTGAAGGGTACACTTCACTTCACAACAAAGGAGCTCCAAATGCCCAAGAAGTGTATGAAAAGGTGTTTCACTTCCCTTAGTTATCAGGAAACTACAAATTATTAGGTTAAGCATGAAATGTCCGATTTCCTTAAGTACTAAGTTTGACAGCTGATATCTCTGACATTTCACTTTGACACTTCTTGTTTTATTTTTATTGTGAAGGTACATCCTCAGTCTTTCAAACGCACGTTTTCGCTTGTGATTATCTTTCCAATTTTTTTAGAGCTATTTTTACGAAACCATGGCTAAGTCAAAAATTGATGTTATTTTCAAATATGAGTTCCATCGTGGAATGGGTGCAGCTCAGACAGCTCAGTATCAATCAAGTGTTTGGGAAGGATGTGGCTAATGAACGCACAGTACGTCGATGGTTTGATAAGCTCCATTCTGGTGATTTTAATCTTGAAAATGAGCCACGTGGGTGACCTGAGACCAAGGTGGATAATGATGAGCTAAAAGCTATAGTGGAAGTGAATCCATCTCAACCTACATGTGAATTAGCAGCAAGGTTTGTCGTTACTATTCCAACAATATTGGACCATTGGAAACAAATGGGCAAGGTAAAGAAGCTGGATAGATGGGGGTTCTGCATGAATGAAATGAGCATCAGAAGAGAAATCATCTCGAAGCTTGTCTTTCTTTAAGGTCACGACATAAGGGCGAATCATTTCTACACCCTATTGTTATATGTGATGAAAAATGGATTCTTCTTGACAATCGCAAGCACAATGGTTGGGTAAAGATGAAGTGCCAAAACACAATCCAAAACCGAATATTCATCAAAAAAAGCTAATGGTATCTGGTCCAGTGCTGGTATTATCTACTACAGCTTCATGAAACCCGGTCAATCGATTACAGCAGATGTCTACTGCAACCAGTTGGATGAAATGATGAGAATCCTTGCAGTTAAGCAGCTGAGATTGGTCAATAGAGACAGGCCAATCCTCTTGCAAGACAATGCTCAACCACATGGCACACACAACACTGCTCAAGCTACAGCAGCTGGACTTGGAAACTCTCTGTCATCCACCGTGTTCACCAGATCTTGCACCAACTGACTACCCCTTCCAGGCTTTGGACCACTTCTTGCAAGAAAAAATATTAATTCTCAACAAGCTCTGGAAAAAGCCTTTCATGATTTCATCACCATTCACTCTCTTCACTACTCGCATAAATAAGCTACCGTTAGGATGGCAAAACTGTGTCGATAGTTTAGGTGCATATTTTGATTAATTGTACTGCTTCTTATTTAAGATACAATAAACTTCTGATTCGAAATTAGATATTTCATATTTAATGACCTAAATAAAAATGAGATATCACTAAATATCTGCTGGAATGGCTAAGATTGTGAAGACCGACAATACTAAGTGTTGACAAGGACATGGAACTACAGGAACACTCCCATGTTGACGACGAGAGTGCAAAGCCACACAACTGTCTGAAGAATGGCTTAGCAATTTCTTGCAAGTTAAACAAAGCTCTACTCTGTGACTCAGCAATTCCAATGCTCTTGGGTATAAATCCAAGAGAAATGAGTATTATGTGCACAAAGCCTTGTACAAACGTGCTCGCAGCAGCTTTATTTGTAATAGCCAAAAACTTAAAACAAAAAGTCCATCCACAAAAGGCTGGATAAATGAACTGTGGTATATTCACACAATGAAATCCCATTCATCAATAAGACTGAAGACAGACATGAAAAGTTACACACTCTACAATTTCATTTCAGCAGAACTGATGAAACTGCCCTATGGCGCTGGAAACCAGGATTCCAGCTATCGCAGGCCACAGACAGCGCTTTGAACAGAGAAGGGTAGAAGGGCACTGTCTCGTGTAGCAGGAATGTGCCGTGTCAATCCTAGTGGTAGTTCCTTGTGCGTAAACATGTAAGATGTTTTCCAGTGTGCACTTAAGATAGTGCGTTTTGCAGAAAGAAGGGAAGGAGGGAGGGAGAAAAATCGTGGGCACTAGTAAACCCACACAGAACAGAGGAAACAGCTGGTTCACTGGACCGTGCATGGGTAACACCAACACAGCAAGCCACGCAAAGTATTCACTACTTACACTCATAGGCAATCACCACGTAATGACAACTGTGAAATCAATCATGCGTATTCCATACTAAGAACAACCTGAACACAGTATGTGCAAAGGGAAGGAGCAGGAGAGCTGGGGGGCCCCTCGGAGGGGGCATGAGGGGCTAGCGCCCAGGGAGGGTGGCCACGCCCAGGGCTCTCCTAGGGAGGGTGTGGACGGGGGCTTCAGAGACAGGCTGAGAGGGCTGGAGGCGTCCCCACAGGTGCTCTGCAGTCAGAAGTACCTGGCAGGTGGTCAAGGCAGGGGCCATCCCTGCATCCTTGGACGGTGGGACCTGCTCTTTTTGGCACCCCAGACACCAGGAGGGAGCTCTGACCTGGCTACAATGGGGCCACCATAAGGTCACGGCAGAGTGAGAGGATCACGCCAAGGGCCAGGAGCTGAGGAGCAGCCTAGAGAGGAGACCAGGAGCAGCAGCACCCCGCAGGCAGGTGGCACACGAGGACCCCCACCTCACTGCACCCCCATGGGCTGGCTCTGATTTGACAGGAAGTTAACGAGAGTAGAGGCTGGAAACACCCCTGGGCACCCTGAAACCCCCACAGCAGAAAGGCTGGGCCAGCCTGCAGGTGGCCGGGCCCCCAGGCCTCTCCAGCCAACAGCCCATGGCAAGCCCAAGGACGTGGGCGGCCCCCACCCTGTCCTCCCACAAACCACACATGCCAGGGGCTGGTGGCCATAACCCTGAGGCAGGAGCCATCCAGTCCTCAGACTGGTGGAGGTTTGGGGGATGGGCACACCCAGGGCTCTGGCCAGCCCCTGGGTCCGTGTGGTGACACCAGCAGGACGGTAAAAGGCACATCCAGTGAGAGACAACCCGGGTCCCACGCACGCCCTCCACTGATGTAGGCATCCTCGGCACCAAGAAGACCTGACACCCTCCCGTTCCCGGAATGCTGGCGGGCAGGGCAGGCGGGAGGTCAGTGGGTGGCTGCCTGGACACGCACGGGGTCAGGGAAATGCGGAGGGGCCGGCCAGGGCAAGTCCCAGGCACAGCAAGTTGCTGTGGGCCCTCACGGGGCGCTTCTGGCACAGCTCTCGGGGAGCAGTGTTCTGGGAGGCAGATGGCACCTGGTGGTCTCAGGTAGTGCCCAGTGGTCTTTGGAAAAGGGGCCCATGCCCACTTCGTGAACCCTTAATCATCTCCCACTGGCCCCCCCAAGATGCTCTTCCTGAGCCCCTCCCTGGGGACCCTTCTCGGGCCCCTTCCGGCTCCATTCTCCCTTGACACATCTGTTCCAGGGACGCACACACAGCTTGCTTATCTACTCTCGGCCTGGGTCCTGGCCCATGTGGGGGACTGCAAGTGTGGACCCAGCACGGTGCCCGGCCCGGGACAGGAGCCTGCACGGCAAGCGAGTGGGTGAATGAGTGACCAAGTGAAAAAGGAGGAGGAGGAAATGAACCAACCCCCACCCGGGGACAGGGCTCAGGGGGCAGCGGGGCGGCTGCCAGGAAAAGCCCAGCAGGGGACGATGGGAGGAGGCCCCAAGGCCACCAGGGTGAGCTCGGGCAGGACCGTACACATTTGGTGTCTGTGCCTGAGAGTGACATCCACGTCTGCAGTCCACGTGACTCACGTTGGTTGAGACATCTGTGCATGGTGTCCATTTGTGACATCCATGTGTGCCCGTGTGTGACGTTCATGCATTGAGCTATCTGTGTGTGATGTATGTGTGTGTAAGGAGTACACCTGGTATCCCCCGGCCCGTACCCCACTGTCCATCCTCAGTCCTGTTCTGGGGGCTTGGGGACGACTCCTGCAGCCACAACCCACCCGGGCCTCATCTTCTCCTGAGCACGAGCTGAGGGGCGGCAACAGTGGGCGCCGGGCTGAGCCACATGTGCTGAGCCGGGGCTGGCTTACGCACCTAGTCCAATGATGCCCAAGGTCTCCCCACGGATCCTGGCAGCTCCGGAAGCCACTTCACGGATCTGCTCGACACTCTGGACCCGCGTGCCTTCCCGCAGCGCCTGGTGCAGCCAGGTGGTCCTCCGGTACAGGTTCAGGATGTGGCACATGGTCGAGTCGGCCGTCTCCTCCACAGATGCTGCCGGCACGTTGCAGACGGCAATGCCTGTGGGCACAGGACACGCATGGTGGTCACCACACACTGGGGCCCCAACCTCCAGGGTGAGCACCCAGGGCTGCCTGTGCTGGAGCTGGTCTTTGGTGTGATCCTCCACCAGTGACAAGCCAAAAGACAAGCCACCCCGGAGGCCACGAAACAAACATGTGTCACTCAGACTTGATGGCAAAGCAGAGTGACTGACCCAGCCCTGTATGCATCAGGGTTGGGCCCATGTCCACTCCTAGTATATGTCACAGCACACACACATGGTGACCACTCAGTGTGCAGATGAGGCTCGGGGACAGGCAGGGAGGCTGCCCTGACCACCCCCACAAACACAGCTTTGGGAGCTGGGGACATGCAGGTGGCCAAGCAGAAGCTGACATGCCCCCCAATTCCTCCCACCTGGACCTCCTGGTGCCCCACCCTCCTGAAGAGCCACTGTCTGCCTCCCCAGGATGCCCCAGGCCAGGTGGGGCCACCGCCGTGCCCCGAGCAGAAGCTCCGGGCACCTGGGAAGGTGAAGCTGTCTTGCTCCTGCTCCATCTGAGCCACAGTGCTGCCTCTCCCGACAGTTGGGCCCAGCGTGTCCTTGTGGACCCCTCCCTGTCCCAGGGCCAACCCTTCCCCTTTCAACCCCATCTCTCTCCTGAGCCCTGGCACCTCTCTGCCCTCATCCTCACTTGCCCTGCCCCAGGACCCCCCCTCTGGTGATGAGGTGCCAGGAGGCCAGGATGGGCCGTGTTGTCCTGTGAACCGCCCCATGGGCCAGGGTGGGGCCTGCCGAGGGGGTGGCACATATGGGGCTGCAGAGGATCCAGGACAGGATCCCGCACGGCACTCCAGGAACAACTCACTGTGCCGTAACACAGAAACGAGGGGGTCTGAAAGAGGACCCAGCCATGCAGCCCAAGGAATCTGGGATCAAAACTGCCACCTAGGGTGGACCCAGTCCCAAGACTTCAGACCCCTGCTGGCTAAGCCTTGAAGGGACGAGGCACCAGGCTGTCCTGGCTCAGGACAGGGCCCTGGCCTGTGGAGCCACATGGACACAGAGGTGGCACATAGTGGGAGACCCCTACGCAGAAAGCACCAGGTGTGCCGCCCAACACCGCGGCCCTCCCTGGGATGCTGCCTGCAGATCACGGCGGGGACAGGGCCAGCACGAGGTTTCAGCGGTGCCAGCCAGCAGCGGCAGGCAGCTGGTGCAGGCACGAAAGAACCCCCAGAACGAAGGTGTGACTTCCCACACCACCTGCGCTTCCCACAGAAACGAGATGGTCTGACCTTGCAACACCTTAAGCTGCATCCTCGCAAAAGAGAGCAGAGCCAAACACTAGAGACGCGTGTGCCAACCATGGGCCCTCGAAGAGCACAGCCCCACCCCAGCAGCCTGTTACCAGCTAAAAGGAGCAGAAAGGAGGCTGCGCAGACCAGGGTGTCACAGCGAACAGCAGGCTGTACTCAACACGGGACGGCTAAGCGCTACTTTGCTGTTTGTTTCAGTGTGTGCACACATGTGCAGGCATGAGGACCGTGTGTGTGCACTGCGTGTGCTGTGTACCTGCACATGTGCGTGTCTCAGGGTACCACACATTGCCTTCCCCCCTGTCTTGAAAACAGAGACCCATGAACCCCAACAGGGACGTGCTGGCAGCCCTGCCCCTCACCCTAGGGCCAAGCGAGGGGCCAGATGGATTGAGTGATGCCCAAAAGACACGGGACCAGTGCCCCGGGGTGAAGCTTTCTGAAAAAAGCTGCCGCCACCTCACCCCTGCCGCAGATGGGAACTGCAAACTACCTGCAGCCAATCAGGCAGCCTGCCACGGGATTCTTGTCATAAAGCAGAACCTCAACAGATGAAGCAAAACATGACAGGGTCCTGCCGTGGAGACGCAGCATGGACGCTGCAGGCAGAGAAAGCCCCGGAACCACCCTACCTAAGTCCCCAGCTGACTTGATGTCGATGTTGTCAAAACCACTGCCAATCCGGACGATTATTCGGAGGGCTTTGAACTTCTCCAGGTCCTCTCTGGTCAGCGTGATGGTGTGGTACATCAGGGCCCCCACAGCCTCATTCAGGACCTGGAGCAGGGAGAAAACACAGCGCTGAGCGTCAGGGCCAGTCCGCAGCCACCGACACCGTGCTGGCTCAGGCTGGGCTGCGCCCACGCCGGGAAACTAGCCTGTTGCCTTCAGGCTCTAGCACCTCGAGAACCAGCCCGGACCCTAGGAGTGGGCTGTGTGGATGCCTCCCCCAGCGCCGCCCCTGAGGTTCCGGCAGCTTCCATGCAGCCTCCACCACGGCGTGCGCTTGTGAGTCCTCACCGCTCAGCAACTGCCAGGCCCAAGCCGGTCTCCTTCAGCTTTGGCAGCTGGGCGCGCCCCACTCACATCCGCTCAGCCTCACCAAGGAAACTGTGGGTCCTCACCCCCAAAAGATGAGGACACAGGAGCAACCCAGCCACAAGGACACCCCAGCCAGGAGGACAAAACCACAGAAGTGCAAACGTGGCCCCAAGACCCCCGACGGCCCCTTAGAAACACTGCTCACAATGACCCAGATGAGACGTGAAGCCCAAGGCCTGGTGACACCGGAGGTCCTAGGGCTCAGGTGCAAGGCCCAAGGTCCCGTGACACCGGAGGTCCCAGAGCACGGGGCACAGGCACACACAGCACGGCCAGTGTGCACAGCCCAGCTCTCAAGACCATCGAGTTACTTGTTTCCAGTTTCCGTAGGAGACAGCACCAGGGCTACGCCGGCCTCCCCGCCCCATCCCAGGCCGGCTACCACGTGGTCAGAGCTGCCTCTGCCCCACCGAGGGTCGGCAGCTCCTGGGGCGCCCATGTCCCAGCGGGGAGTGAGGAAAGAGGCACAGGCTACCCACCAGACCTCAGGTGGTCTCACAAGTGGAGGAAGAGCCCCAAGGAGGGTGGCGCACAGCTGTGCCCCACGCACACAGGCTCCGGAGGGGACACTGCAGGGATGGGCCCCGAGTCCGGGCTGTGCTCACGTGTATATATGGGAGTCCTGGGGCCTGGACTTGAGTGGCGCAGCAGGCAGCCACGGAGGTGCTGACTGCCCACCTGTTCCCTCTCGCTTAGCTGGACACAATCCATCCCTTTGAGGCTGGCACGGCCGCCCTTCCCTCCTCCCGGCTGTCAGGGGCTGCACAGACCAGGGCATGCAGGGTCTAGGCAGCAAAGCAGGGAGCCTGGGTCTGTGGCCACCGGCCAGCCAGGACATCCTCCATAAGGAAGGGAAGGCTGGGCACTGCCAGAGTCCACCCCTGCACTGAAGAGCTGAAACTCTTAGCTCTGGGAGGCAGGGCATCCTCCGCAGGGACGCACAGATGGGCAGGTAGCTCTCAGTGGTTCACAGATAGGGCTGACAGCTGCCCTGGCCTCCTGGGAGGACTTCAGGCCACACAGCTCAATCAGACCTAATAAGGTGAGGACACCAACACTGGAGCAGCATCAAGAGCCCACGAGAGGTACAAGGGACTGCCCGGGAGCATGTGAGCACACGGACAGGCAGCAGGCAGCTGGTGCACAGCTAGGCGGTGGGGGCGAGGCTGGACCAGGCCACCCTGGGCTGTGTGGACTAGAGACAGGGTGACCACAACGTCGGGGAGGGGACACCCTGGGCACCTCAGAAGCAGGTGGGGCAGGGGCCAGTCACTTGTAAGTGAAGGTCTGCTGGCGCCCACTATGGGCAGGTGGGGCTTTGCACACCAGAAGTGGGGAGAAATGGACAGTGGCCAGGGAGCCCTGGAGTCGGGGACAGACTTGTAGCAGACGTGCGCTCCGGTGGGCCCCCCCACTGAGGTGTGTGGAGGAGTCCCGGCTGCAGACAGGCGGACAGACAGACCCATGCTTCCCGGACTCAAGTGCAGGTGACAGCCTGCTTTTCATCCTGAGCATTTAACACTGGCCATCAACAGTCTTCAGAAACTGGATTCTTAATCGTGCCATGGTACGTCCCAACACAGAGGGTCGATCAGGTCTATCTGAACATCCCTGCTGCTGGGGCCTGCAGGTTGCTTCCAATGTTGGCGCTTTTGCGATAAAAATCTTTTTTATTGATAAGTTCTTAGAAATAGAAACTAGTGAGTCAGCTGGAAGTTCCCAGCGGCACTGACCAAGGGCTTGTGGACTTCTGGTCAGTGCCAGGCATTCCAGAAGCCCAGTGCAAGCTGGCATCCATTATCACAGCTTTAATAACTTGCCCCCATACATTTCTTGATAAATTTTTTTCATGTCCTCACCCTTCTTTCTACTGAATGTATTTTAATAACATAGTACTGGGTGAAGATGTTCTCAGAGCAGGAATTTGAACACTACTCAGAGACCCTAATACCACAGCCCTGCACATGCCAGGCTGGCCTATGCTCAGCTGCAGGACAAAGGCTACTGGGGCATGGGCTTTGCCAAATGGCGGCTGTGCTGTCCAGAGGTCTGCAGGCCAGGACACCTCAGCTGCTCCATCAGCCTCCAGGTCCATTCCCTTTGCAGGTCCCTTATGTTCCCCTTCATAGTTATAAAGTGGCTGCTCCAGCCCCGGGTATTGCAACAACCTCCCAGGGAGTAAGTCTGTAGAACATAGGTGCAGCCAGGTGTGTCCCTTTAGGTCATGAACCAGTAGCCTCCCAGAAACCACCCTCCACCAGTTGTGTGGCCAGGCTGGTGGCCTGACCCCTCTGCTCAACTCCAGAACAGGGTAACACAGGTCCCAGCCTCGCGGAATGCTCACAGCAGGCCTGGAGAAGGCAGAGTGCCCATTGAGGGTCAGCTGCCATTTGGCTGGAAACAAACCCCCTAGATGCTCCCAGGGGCAGCAGTTTCTGAGTGAACTCACTGGCCACCCACCTCAAACCAAAGCTGGAGTTTGGCTGGTCAAGATGTCCCCTGGCAGGCCGGGCCGGGGCCCCGCACACCCACCTCCTGCCCTGTGGAAAGCACGTGGCCGGTGCAGCTCCACAACCCGCCTCTCCTGCCTGTTCTGAGCACTCCTGCGCTGTCCTTAGCTTGCCAGACGCGTGCACAGGCGTGGCTTATTCTGTGAAACTGCTGCTCACACGATGTCACCCCCGTCTGGATGTTTCTCCATGACAGAGTGGAGCTGGGCTGAAGACTCTGCATGCTTCAAATTTTCACAGAAACTGTCAATGCACCATCAAAAAAAACCTGGCAGTGGCGGTTTCTGCTCCTCACGAGAAATGCGCTCTCGCTGCACCGTGGCCGACGCAGGCCTTACCCAGCCCTGACCTGGTGGTGACTTCCGCGCCTGCCAAGGACCAGGGAGGGGGTGTGCTTAATGGAGAGCGCCGTTTTTACCCAAATACCGCCTCCCTTGCCTGTTTTCTGTTGGGATTTTTCTTTTTCCTATTTATTGGCAAGAGTCTTTCAATATCTTAGATATTAACCTTTAGGTTGTTACACAAATTGAAAATACCCAACCGCCATCTCTCACTTGTTTTTATTTTTTTAACACATTTTTCTACGTCATTGTTTCTAATTGTCATTTAATCGGACTGACCTTTCCTTTCCAGTGCCACATTTTCCATGTAACTTATTACATCTTCTGCTTTGTTATGGCCTCAAGGTAATAAACATTCTCCTTCAAATCTCTCCTCATACTTTCAGAACTTTGCCAAACACATGGCCGTCCGTCCAGACGGTGCGCTGCAGCCTGAGGTGGCTGTCTCCCCACGGCCGTCCCAGCGGCCCCATCAGGTGGGCTGTTTCTGGTCCTGTCCTGTCCACTGTGGCACTGACACTGCCTGACGGTTCCTCCTCGGGTTCTGGACGCGCCCTGAGGCTCAGGTGGACACAGCGCAGCCTGCTAAGCAAGGGGCCACCACACGATGACAGGGTCTCTGTCCTCTTGGCTTATGCCTCGGTACTGAGGTCAGAGCCATGGCAGCTCATCTCTCTGTCGGCCACCACCTCCGGGGACCGTCTTCCACCCCACCACTCCTACACCACCGGTTTTGTGTTTTCCTGGATTCGTGCCATTCCACTGCCTGCACATCCGCAGCACCGCTACAAGGCAGGGACCTTCCGGCAGCCTTCCCACCCCACCCTGGCCTGCAGATGCTTCCAGTTTCACCCAGGTCCATTTGCCTCCTCAGAAGCCCCTTCCCAGAAAGGCCCCGCGGCCCCACCTGCACCAGCTCTGATGTGGAAGCACCGTTTCTGGTCCCCAGGCCTTCCTTCCCAGCTGCTTGGCGGTCTGATCAGATGTGCAATCCCGGACTGTGCGTGGTTTTCCCACAGAAGTTCTGATGCCGGCAGTGTGGGCCGGGCGGTCCGGTCTCCTGACCCTGAACAGCAGAGCATCTCGGGTGCCCTCTGACGTTCTTCCTAGGATTGTGGCAAGAGAGCTGAAATCCCCACTTAGCTCTGGAGTTTTTCCTCATCATCTTGTTGCATTAAGAACATCACCTTCTGTCCTACAGCACCCAGATAACATCCGACATCCAACCAGCTGTAAGGGAAGTTTCTGCTCCTAGCAGCAGAAATTCCTGAGTAGTAAGGACACAATTCCCTCCCACACCAGCGCCTGGAGACATCTCCACAGCCATCGGGGTCCCAGGCTCCTGCCTCGCTGCTCCCCATCCCCTCACGGTCCAGGGTAGCTGCCCAGGCTCCACCCATCACATCGGGTTTCCAGTCTGCAAAGAGAAGGAAGAGGGATCTGCACACAAAACTTCTGCTTACCTCTCCCTTGTCGGAACTTAGTCACTTGGCCACACCTAGTGGCAAGAAAGCTTGGGAAACAAAGTCCCTACTCAAGACTACGTGCTATACAGACACGGGGACTTGAGGGCGTGGCTGGCACCAGCGGACTCTGGCACAGAGCTCCCAGGAGGCCTTTCCATCTCAGTTTTCCCCTCTTTCCTCTGAGATTCCAGCTCTTTCCTCTGAGATTCCTTGACTATCTCCAAGCTTCCTACTACAATTACATTTTCACTCATATTTTTCATTTCCAAGGGCTCTTTCTAGTTCTCTGATGATTCTTTTCCACTGCGCCTGCTCCGTACAATGAGGCGTTACTGCACCTCTCTCCGCAATACGAATTAGCAGTTCTTAATGTTTCTTTTAGTCAAAGAATAAAACAGGATGCCATCTGCCTGTCAGGTGGGGACAGTCTGCTGTCCCTCTGAGGCCCCGCCCCTGCCCTCATCCCCGAGCCAGGTCTCTGTCCACTTATTTACTTGCACCTTACATGAACACAGAGACAGAGTCTCACTCCGTCACCTCAGCTGGAATGCGGTGGCGTCATCATAGCTCACAGCAGCCTCAAACTCCTGGGCTCCAGTGACCCTCCTGCCTCAGCCTCCCGAGTAGCTGGGACTACAGAGCCGTGCCACCATGCCCAGCCTAAGGCAGTTTTGACATATTATGATTTTAGAATAAAACATCTGTTTTGTCTTAGTTTTCAAATTTATTGGCAAAACTTCAGTATTACTTATGATTTTGAAAATTTTCTATCTGTATGTCTTTTTCATTCCATGTATTGTTTTTAATTTGAAATTGTTTAAGATTCACAAGAGGTTGCCAAAATAGTCCAGAGGGCTCCTGTGTGCTTGCTCCACTCCCCACGAGGACCTCGTCCACAGCCAGGTCACTGTTCAAACCCAACGCCGGTGCCACACACAGGCTCAGGTGTGCGTCCTGCTTGGTTTCTCCGTTTTTCCCTCGCGTGCGTGCGCGTGTACCGGCCTCTGTAACTTATCACACATCGATCTGAGTAGCTGCCACTATGGCAGGACACAGAACTGTCCGAAGGCCACACAGAAGCACTTCTCCTTAACTCTTCCGAGCCCCCCGCTTCCCTCAACCCACCCCGGCAACTGTTTCTCGACATCACCTCCTTACTGGAGAATGAAGGGAATGAAACACAACCTAACCCTTCAAAATTAGTCTTTTTCACTGGCAGAACGCCACAGAGACCCACCCAACGCGCTGCAAGTATCAACAGTTTGTTCCTGTCCTTGCTAAGTAGGATTCCACAGCATCTGCTGTGAACCATCACGTGCAGGTTTGTGCAGATGTGAGCGCCACTTCCCTAGGAGCGTGGTCGCCGGGTCGAATTGGCAGTGCACGTTTAACCCTGAAAGAAACCGCCAAAGCCCCTCCAGAGCGGCTGTCCCAGGGCAGGTGCCCAGCAGATTCACTGCACGTGCTCTTCCGTCAGTTTTGGAGATCCTCTGCCACTGTCTCACCACATTTTGTTTCCTGGCCCCTTCCCACCATTGTTCCCTGGGGTTTCCATGAAAGCTGCCTGCTCCTCACTGTGCCCTCCTCCCCACCCTCCGTCCCTCTGTCACCCTGCCATGTCTGGACTGAGACTCCTCCCCGCCCTCCTGGCTGCTGATGCCCAGATGGCTGTGAAATCTGCCCCACAAGTCCTACTTCTGGCTTTGGCAATTTGTAATCTGTAATTACATCCTGTAATTTTTCCTCCTCTAGATCTGCTACCTTACTCTGTAGAGTTACCAGCTTTCATCTCTTCGGCTGTGGTGTCGGCAGTCGTCCCAAGGCGGCAGCTGGAGCCCCTGGCGGTCGTGCTGCCTATCTGCTCCTGCTGGGCTTGGCTCACGGCATCTTCTCTACTTGCCTGCCTGGTTACCTGTGACTGCACGTGCCCCCACTGCATCTTCCTCTACAGAGGGCTGCCCTGCCAGGCACCTGGGGCACAGCAGTGCAGGGTCACCCATGATCCAAGCGCAAGGTCTGTTGTGGATGTTAACAGGCTGCTGCACGAGCTGGCATGGCCTGTTCATTCCCACAAGTTCTGGGCCTCTCCTGGTGGCAGCCTGTGACCGGCCCGGCCCTGTTCTGTCCGCTCTTCGTGGCTTGTTAGATTTTTAAAGAACTTTGTCTGGCTTCTTCATCTGCCATCAGTAGAAAGGCTGTTACTGAATCCCTGGGCCATGACTCCAAGTAGTACAGACTGGCCTATTTCTCATCACTGGGGAGCCCTGGAGTTCCCCGACCAGACACCAAGTGTGAAAGCTGCCCAAAAGCTACCCAGCGCGCACATGAGCCCGGGAGGTGCCGCAGCAATGCTGAGACCGCTGGGTGAAGAACAATGCTCACCGGGCTCAGGAGGAAGCAGAGCATTCTGGCCTCCAGCAACTTGGGCCAACATCCCAAGGACGTGCTTCCTGGGAAAATACTGGTTATGAAGAAAACAAACCGAGAAGCCAGCCCCATGTCCAGCCGCCACCTCCTGACAAGGCTGAGCTGACTATGGCAGGGGCCACTCCTGTCCCCAGTGGCACTCAGACTGACCATAGCCAGAGGCCAGCGCCACATGCATGCTTGGCCATGGCCCAAGGACCCGTTCGCACTCTGTACCCCCCTCCTCATGCCCACACGAAG
Organism: Propithecus coquereli; assembly: GCF_000956105.1. Taxonomy (NCBI): domain Eukaryota; kingdom Metazoa; phylum Chordata; class Mammalia; order Primates; family Indriidae; genus Propithecus; species Propithecus coquereli. The sequence continues at coordinate 607,359 of NW_012154408.1, forward strand.
GTCTGCCAGCCCAGGTGAAGGTGCAGGGTGTTACCTTCTCATGGATCTCCTGCGTGGACTGCGCGTCACAGAAGGCCACGGTGGCCACGTCTTTCAAAATGGGCATCTCCACTGTACAGTCCCGGCCGTCAAGCAGCGCCACCAGGGGCCGTGGGTGCAGGGGCCCGTTCATGATCGGAGGTCGGACGCCTGCAAGACAGGAGCAGAAGGCTCAGCTCCTGTAGCACCGCAGACCAGGCCAAGCCTGCTACGCTGCTGCCCACTGCCCACAGGGGCTAAAGAGGGCCCTCCCCGAGGACCTTCTACTCTGAATGTCCAGTCATGTGGACCTCTATAAAAAGTAAATTAAAAATTGGTGGGAAAGACAACCTGGCCTTTGCTACAGCTCGCTGAGACCTGCATGGACACAGACCGATGGCAACTGTCCCCTAGGGCAAATGCTGGGGATCCTCAGAGACCTTGGGGCAGCTCTGGGAGGTGGGGAGCTGTGCTCCGCCTAGCTGCAGGGCCACCCTGTGAACATGGGAATGTGCAGATTACACGCAAGGGCCTTAGGGAAACACCCCAGTGTGGCTGCCCAGGCCACCTGGCGGATCCCAAGTGTGCTTTCGCAAGAGCCCTGCCTGGCACCGTTTCTGTTTGTAGATTTGAAAAGGCAAAAAATAGTGCAAAGGGAGAAAAGGGTTAAACCCTATTAAAATATACTCAGAATCCCTGACCCTCCCAGAGCAAGAGGTTGAGAATTATTAAAAACCAACTCTTTCCAAATGTGACACAACTAAACCTCACTCGGGGTCCAGCTGGAAAAATAAGGGCTTCGAGGTATAGCACGAGCCCACCCGTCCTGTGCCGGGCAGACAGCACTGTGGCCACCATCACCCCGCACCTCGGGTGGCCAGGCAGCACTGGATCTGGGGTGGGGGCCCAGTCATCCACCCCCTGGAGCCTCACAGACTCACTCCCAGAGACTGAGCAGCCCTAGCAACAGCCGGCCAGTGGGAGAGGCAGTGGAGGGGGCACAGGACGAGGACCAAGAAGCAGAGTGACCGAGCAGGCTCTGCCACAGACCACAGCCGCAGGAGGCCCTGATGGCTGCCCCAGGTGGCCACGCCGCATACTCAACTGGGTCTCCGGCCCTGGCCCGCCTGTGCATGTGCAGAGTTCGGCGGGCGCCCGAGCTGTCAGCGGCTGGGGAGCAGGGAAGTGCCTCTCAGGATCGAGTCACAAGAAAGCACTGTCCTGTGGGCAGGCCCGGCGCAGCTGTGCACATGGCCGCCGTCCACATGCAGCATCAGTCACACCGAGGGTGCTTCCAGGCCAGAGTGGACGCCTGCTAGAGATGGTGCACAGGTCTCCACTGACCACCCAAAGCTAGAATGCAGCTGGGTTTGGGTTTGAGGCTGCCAGGCCAAGGCTCCAGGCGCAGTGGGGCCCATACCCCTGTGCTGGCCGCCACACACGGCTCCTCCCGAGGTCCTCAAGCTCCAGCTTGTCCCAGAAGATGCTGGCCATTCCACCCACTTGCCTCCTCCAACGGTCAAGGTGCTGGGACCCACCCAGGCCAGCTGCTCCCCAGGTGTGGGATCTGCAGTCGAAACGAGGAGGCGCTGGCAGCCTGTGGTTTGCCTTTCCCTCCAGTTCTCTCTAGACGAGCGCCCACCGCGGTGCGATGCTCAGTACCCACTATGGACACGGCCAGCTGTCTCCACTATGCCAGACGGCAGGGACATGTACACATGCAAACATGGCTTGGAAAGGAGTTACACCTCACATTGAACGCCATGTGTTTAGCATGGAGTGAGTTTATTATTGGCATTTTTAAGTGAATTGATAAACACCCACTCTTACATTCCTCAGCTTCAGTTTCTGATGAGGCTAACGTGGACAGATATAACACATGTGCCCAGACCTCTCAGGGTCCTCAGCAGAGTGTTTGAACCCACACCCGCACAAGGCAGCAGACGCCTCACCTGTGGACCTCGGAGTTCAACCTGGCAGGAACCCAATGCTCAGCTTCACCCTGCAAACAACTTGGCCACATGAGAACTGCCTGGGGAGAACGCCCAGGTGCTGGTGTGGCCAGGGCCCAGTCCCTCATTGGAAGGAAGGGGAGGGGCCCTGCAGTCCAGGGGGAGCAGTTCAGAATGCCAGGCCCCACCATGTGGTGCCTCCTACCACCACCCACAGAGCTGCCCCAGACCACCAAGCCAGGGGTCTCCCAGATGACATGTCCTTGGGCCCTTGGTGGGCTCGGGGGACATGCCCAGGGAGGTGGCCAGGCGTGACTAACCCACGTTGGACTAAGTCTCGCAGTAGCAGCACCGTAACCTAGGACTGTGTTCACTGACTCTGCACTTCCAAGGCCTGAGAACACAAAAGGGGCAAAAGGAGCAAACTCAACCACAACCTGCGGTCCTGCCCTTCTTGTTCCCCGGCCGAATGGCAGGTGGCTGGGATTTCCCCATCTTCATCTGGGGCTCAGCAAGGCCCCAAGGCCCCACCCCTGGTCTACTACAGGCAAGACCTGGCCTCAGCACCCACCTGCACGCCTCTCTGGGGATCCCTTCTGACAGAAGCCAACAGCAGATGCTGTGTGAAGGCCTAACCGAGGCTGCGCTCTGCTGCCTGCTGCTGGCGGCCCACTGGAAACACAGGGAAACCCCCCTCGGGGGACAACCCATGTCCCTGCCCAGCGTACACAAGCTGTGGCAGCAGTCGGGCCTGACACCCACACAGCCAGGCCCCCCAACATTAAGGACAGTGAGGTCACACGTCCCCAATGTTCCTCCTTCACATGTTCGCAGAGAGACCGGCTTCAACCTGCTCAGACTCCAGGACCCCTACCAACCTGACATTTCTTAATATGGGCTCGGTTTCCACGACCATGAATTCGACTTTTCAAAGCTTTTTATCTTCAGAATCCCCAGGCAGAACCGCGTCCTGTCTCGGAGCCTCATCCCACGTCTTTAATTGTCTCGAGCCAAAGCACTCACGCTTCTGATCCACGGCAACCACTGAAGCCTGCGTCGGGTTCAAAGTCTTACTAAAAATCAAACACAAGAGACACATTAAAACACCATCGAGGGCCAACTAAAACTCTCAAGCTCCAGGAAACGCCACCAAAAAAGTGAACCTTTTTGCTGCTCTGCTAACACCCAAGGCGCCGGCTGGGACCTACCTGGAACCCAAGGGCTGCTGCCGGCCAAGGGCCCCTGGCTCCTGCCACAGACAGGTGAGATGCCCACCCTGTATTTGTGGTTCCAGGCCTGAGGCTGGCCCCCAAGGTCACCCGGACATGGGAACAGCCACCCCCATAGCCTCTGGCCCCATCCAGACCCCCCAGCATCCAAGAACCAGGAGCTGAAGGCACAGAGTATGCAGCTGCCTAGGCTGGGGCAAGGAAACTGCAGAGATGGGTCTGCCTGCTGGTTCTGGAAGCTTCTATGCCATGTTGCCAATTCCTGGGGTTCTGTGACCAGGCAGGGACACTGGACTTCCAAGGAGGCTGCCCGGAGCAGGGCCTCGGGATGCCAGCTCCCCAGTGTTCCACCCACATTGCCCACCCAGGCCCTGCACTAAGCCACCTGCCATGCCTGCATGCAGTGTCCCAGCAACAGTCAATAGATTCTCCCCAAAACAATGCTCAGCACAGGGAGCTGAGGGCGTGGGCCATGACACCCAGACACACACAGGGCAAGGAGCACCTGGGGGCCTTCCTGCCCGGCAGGCAGCCAAGACCTGTCAGGGATGCAGCTGGGAGGTTGGGGGTAGAAGTGAGTGCCGATTACCCGGCCCTCGGAAGAGTTCCTGAGCTGCCCAAGCGCCTGCTCCCCAACCCTGGCATGAGCGCTCCATACAGGGGCTGACCCTAATGCAGGAGGAAGGGATCCTGCCTCCAGGCCAGGCCGCATGACCTGTGCTGAGGCCTCCTGCACTACTAGGCTGCATGCCCAACACCGGTACCCTGCACGAAATAGAAACTAAAAGGACAAGAGAAAACTGCATGAGTGTACGCACCCCGCTCCCCATCAGAGCCAGCTCTGCCAGAAGACAAAGCACTGCACTATCCACGCCTGTTCAGACTCATCAATATGGTTTGCTCTAGCCCGGTACTGGTCGATGCTCATCAGTACTCATCAATACAGCTTATTCTAGCCCGGTACTGGTCAGTGTTCATCAGTACTCATCAACAGAGCTTATCCTAGCCTAGTACTGGTCAGTGCTCATCAATACTCATCAATATAGCTTATTCTAGCCCGGTACTGGTCAGTGCTCATCAATACTCATCAATACAGCTCACTGTAGCCCGGTACTAGTCAGAGCTCATCAATACTAGTCAATACTCATCAATACGGCTCACTCTAGCCCAGAAATAGTCAGTGCTCGTCAATACTCATCAATACTGCTCAATGCTCATCAGAACTGGCCAATGCTTGCCAGACTAGCCGCTCTGAGGGAAAGTCCAGGTGGGAAAGCCCACCCCAGCCGCCCAGAGCTCCTCAGGCAAACCTGCAGAAGGAGGGAGGGCTGAGGACTCCGGGCGAGGGACGCCCCGAGCCACGCAGAGCTCCCCGGGCTGTGGGGCTACACCCTGCACTGCAGGGGCCCAGAGCTACTTGCTCCCCTAAAAACACCAGAGGTTCAGGGTAGATGGGGGCCCCCATCCTGGAAATACCCTGGGGCAGGTGGGGGGCAGGTGCGGCCTCCTCTACAACGGGACAGCTCTCTCCACCACCTGCCCACCCTTGGGCCACGACTCACCCACGAGGCAGCCCCCATGCCCGGCAAGGCCTCCCTGCTGATGGCTGTTGTCCAGTACTGTGGCCCCAACTTGGCACAAGGCCCAGAGGCCCTCGGCCACCTTGCCTCACCTGAGAACTGGCCTCCCATGGGCCTTCCAGGGGTCAAGGACTCTGCACCTGCTGAGGATGGACCCACCTGTACCTGCCCCACTCTGAGGTGAAGGCAAGGGGCCCACCTGCCCCAGCCCTTATCAGAACCGCACAGCCGCACACACCTTCCAGCCTAACGATGCGGGTGTCTGAAGAAAACACAAAATGGGAAACCTGGCTGTTTCCCACTTGCAAACACTGGTACCTGCTCTGACTTCGTAAGAACACACACCAGGAAGCAACACGGGAACGAGCGCAGGTATGTGCCAACTCTGTACCCTCTTCATGATTTTTATGTAAACCTGAAACTGTTTTAAAATAAAAATTTACTTTAAAGACAAGGCAAGAGACAGCAGCCCCTCCGGGTACCCTGGTGACAGCAGGTCCCAGGGGGCTGCCACAGCACACCAGCCAGATGATCCCAGGGCCTCCTGGCACGTCACCAGCTGCCCGCTGGGTCCTCCCTCCTGTGGGCCACGCCTGCCCACTCAGCCCTAAGCCATGCGTGTGTGGGTGTGCGTCTTTCCCACCGGGCAGTCACTCCCGGGAGGGACTAGGAGGTGTACCTGGTGCTCCCTCCAACAACCTCAGCAGGACCATGCTCCTGCTCTGGGCTGTCACCACCCCAGGCTGCGCCAGCCCCGCCCAGCCAGGACTCCAGCATCCCAGCCGCTCACACCTGCCAAACTCAGCTGTCCCAGACTCACCCCAAGCAGCCCCTCTCCTCCCCAGCTTTGGTAACAGGCCCCACCCCTCCTGCTCAGGCCCAGACTCAGCAGCCACTGGTGCTCTGTCCCCCGCGTCCCTCCAGCCTCCCTGATCCTGAGAGCTCCCTCACCCCCATGGCCTCATCCTCTCCTTGTCCTCATAGAAGACAGAGCACATTGTACCTCTGCTTAAGACTCTCCAACTGCATCCCCAATCCTGAGAATGAAACCAAGCTCAGCGCAGCTCCTCCCCCTGCCTGCAGCCAGACCCTCCGCCAGGACAGCCTTCCCACAAGACTGTGCGGCCAACTCCTTGGGCCATCTGCTACCCCCTCCTTAATGCCACTGCCCAGAAGGGCTCCCCTAAAACCGGAAGAGCCTTGCCCTGTCCCGTCCCCCTCTAGGTATTACTCTAGGCTAGAAAGTTGGCATTGGCCTGGGTAGCCTTCTCTGCTCACAAAGCTGTCCTGCCGGCTAGTCCCCCCCAAAACAGCACCTGGCCGTCCATGAGCCGTTGCTTTGGCTGTCCAGGCGTGGAGGCACGAGGACTAGGGCCTGGCTGTGCTGCCCAGGGCAGGAGCTGACCCAGAACCCTTCCCGGCCGAGATGGAGCCACCTGCTGCCTGGAGGGTACCGAGCTTCTGCCGGGAACAGGCCAGAGAAGGTGAGGAAGCCCGAGGGCAACGTGGAACCCCTGGGCAGAAAGCACAGAGCCATGGAAAACTGACACCAGGACGGACACTGCCAACGTCACCCTGACACAGACACGGTACTTCTGGGGACAGCATCTGTGAGAACCAGGGAGGCACTCCACTCCTCGGGGCCTGCTGGCGCTTATACTGCAGGTCAGGGAAGACATGGAACAAAAACTGTGCTAAAAAGGCACGATTTACCACCAAGACTAATCCCCAGGGATGTCCTTGACTCATATGTCCCCAGGCATCTATGTGCATGTATGCACAGGTATCCTGTGGGCTTTAGGACACCTCAGAACTCCTGCAAGAAATGAGAACTTTATCCTCACTGAAAGACACAGCACGTTATTTAGGGCTATCGTGCCCTCCCTGCCCTTCTAAACGGAACATCCTGAAGATGTCACAGGATGTAGAAGTCACAAAACTTAGATGCCTCACACTGGAGAACAGGCCTCCATGTCACGGATGAGCAGTCTGAGCCACACCAGGCCTGGGGAGGTGAGGGCCACCCTGGGGAGGGTTCAGAAAGGGTCGGCTGCTGTCCCGGCCTCTCCCCAGCCAGCCAGTCCTCACTCTGCTTCGTTGCCATGAGGGCTGGCAGTGGTCTGGGGCTGACCAGGGATGCTGTGGGATCACCCAGAGGGATGACGTGGGTTAATATTCAGCTGACGACGGGCTACCCAAGAGATTTCCAGCTTCGTGGGGGCAACACCAAAGTTTCCTGGAGGCAGAGGCCATGCACGTGTGCGGTCCGTGATGTGGCGGCACCTCAGGGATCGCCCTGCCCGGGGCGGTAGTGCACCAGCCGCTGCGGCAGACACTGGAGCACTCGAGGCTGCGGATGCCCGGTGACGGTCAGAGGACCCCAAGAGAGGTGCCGGCAAGCTTTCCCTCAGGTGACATGGTTAAATGGCAGGACCAGAGTGACACAAATGGCTGCCTCCTCCACATCCTGGACACCCTGGGCTTTGAGCCAGGCCTCAGCCCTGTCGGCACCACCAGTCCTCCCTCCCACTGCTAGCAGACTTAAAAACTGCAAATCGTTCTAGGAGTCACCACAGGATTACAAACCCTCTCAACACACATGCCTTTGACTTGGGCACTCCACAGGGAACATCAGATCACAGGTGGCACACAGATCTACCCACAGACGGGTCCTCAGTGACATGCAGTGGTGCAGCAGAAACTTCCCAGCACCACTATACCAAGCTGCTGACAACTCAGTCCAGGCTCCTCTGGGGCGCTGGCCACATGAGGTTCAAAGGACAGGTGACAAATAGTCGGCAGAGGAAAACCTGAAAAACTGTCAGGCCGGTGCGAGCCACCTTGAATCGCACACAGGACCCTGAGGGAGTTACTGGCCCTCTCTGAGCGTGGGGCCTTCCTCCTGCAGAAATGGTCACTTCTGCCACAGGGGCTCCTCCAGTACACATGTATTAAGCATGTACCAAGTGACAGTTTGCCAGACAATCAGTGTCCAGATAGCGGTGCCCCAGCCCCAGGCAGAGGCACACGGGCCGGCACCTCCGGTCACTCCTGAGCCGGGCCCAGGCCCACAGGCTAGGGCTTGACCTGGGACACTCGCCAGGACCTCAGCAGAGTGGCAGGACCAGCCCCGCCCCCCAGCCCGTGCACCCCAGCCAGGACTCCCCACCACTGTAGTGTCCTCAGGTTGACATGTCCAGGAGGGACATCCCCAGCCACGAACCCATCTCACAGAATTCCAGGGAACCCACGAGCCACCCTACTTAAGGCCGAACAGGATGAAACCGCACATTGGAGACATGACGGAGGCCCCAGCAAAGGCCGGGCAGTGGGAAGAACATAAGAGTGCTCGAGTGGTCGGCGGAGGTGCCCATGGGAGGCCAGATGCAGCCCAAGTGCATGTCCTTATAGACAACACCCAAATTAAAGCACGTGCCCAAAGACGGGCGGCAAAACCACAGAAAGAGAAGAGGCACCTGCAGCTCTGGCAAAACAGACAAGGCTGTGCCCAGATGAGACACAGTGGCAGCACGTAGGCAGGGAGACCAAGCGGCAGGAGGCAGGTGGGATCCTAGCCGGAACCCACCTCCCTAACAGCCCCCAGGTAGGCAGAGCAACACTGACAAACTTCTGGACGAAGGGCGGCTCCGAGACTGCAGCTGTCCTCAATAACCACAGCAAACACTTGGCTCCTGAGCACAGTGCTGCCCCCAGTGCCCACTGCATGGCCCAGCACGGCCCTGAGCACCACACGTGCTCATGGCTTTGACCCGCACATCACCACGGTTACCCCGTGTTGCAGATGGGGACACAGAAAGGGCACACCCTGGCCAGGGTACAGCCGGAACCTGACCCCAGGACACCCACACCTGCACTCTTGCCCACTGTGGTCACTCCTCCAGGAGCTCGGCAAGGACACTGCTCCCATGGGAGCTGGCCTGCACACAGCTCATGGGCCCCCACATGCCAACACGGGGTGGCGGGGGGCGGGGGGGTTCCTTCTCTACACTCTCCTGTATACCGAACATGTGCTCTGACGTGTTTGTACACACGGTGAATGGGGAACCCAGGGGACATGGGGAGTGTACAGACACGGGGGCCCTGGAGGAAAGGCTTGGGCTGGATGAAGCAGACCACCCTGTGCCCCCAGCCCGCCCACCGTCCTAGCTCTGGGCCTCACTTACAACCTGACTCACTCACCACATTCCTGATTGTTCAGAGCTGGAAAGAAGCCTGACCTCCTTCCCTCTTCCCTAGCTAGAACATCATTTTGTCCTGAGTGATCAGGAGGAAACCATTACCACGAGAAGGGGTCTGGGCCCTGGCCAGGTTGCCGGCTTCTTCTGTTTCCACACATGGCACTGGCTCTAAGGTAGCCCTCCGTGGCATGCCCAGAGGCAGAGGGCTGGGCTGGGCACTCAGCCAGAGAAAGTTCTAGCCTGCAACCCTGCCCACTCAGGTGCAGCGGTGGCCTCCTCCCTCTCACAGGCCTTCGGGGAGCCAGGAGCCTCTGGTTCTGACTTCACAGCTGGAATGGGCACAGCCTTGGGGAGGATGGTGCGGCCAGGAAAAGGAAGAAGCCAGAGCAGCCCCTCATCCACCCAGGAGCCCCGCCCAGCCCCTCCCCTGCCACACCCTGGAACCGCCCCTTCCAGGACGAAGGCCCAAGCTGACATGGCAGGCTCTGCAAAATGGCCACCGGCAGGCAGAATGGCCTGCTAAGGTGCTTCCAGGGCCAGGGCCACGACTAATGCCTAGCCCAGAGTCAGCAGCCCAGGGGCAGCCCAACCGAGCCTACTCCCTCCCTGGCCCTCAGCCCTCAGGCTCAGGCCCCCCAAGTGCTGCATTTCCTGCCAATGAGAGCACACAGCAAACAGGGAAAGGTGCCCTGGTGACAAGCAGAACTGAGTCCAAATCGCTCCCCTCCCCCGGAATTATCAAGGTGGGAACCGGCGACCCAGAGCAGAGTGCGGGTGCAGAGACCACGTGCAATGGCTACTTCGGGCCCCCGGCTGAGGGCCGTCAGGGGAAGGGCTGCCCTCCCCATCAGCTGGACCATTAAGATTTTACACATTTTTAAAAATGGATAAACAACTCAAATGGTGATCCGAGCCCTGCTACCAAAACTAAGCACAAGAACAGCCATGACGGACAGGCAGCTGAGCGCCTGCTCTTCAGGGACAAACCCCCGTGTGAGGGCCACAACCTTCCCTCCCCTGCCACCACACAACCAGCTGCTGAGAAGACAGCTCTCTCTTTCAAAGCAAGTCACTTGGAGTTAATTTTGCGCAGTGAGCTACCAAGCAGGTGAAAGACACAGCAGCATGTGCCGCCCTCCAGGAAACGTAACCGGGAGAAACCTGGCATAAGGCTGATAAATCAGGCTGACCACCCAGGCTGGTCTGGCTCCAGCAGGTGGACTGGACAGGGCTGGAGCCAGAGGCCAGGTCTTGGGGCCATGGCCAGAGATTGGGGTCCAGTGGGGCGGGGGCCAGGTGGGGCTGAGGCCTAATAGGACCAGGGTGCCTGGGGCAGTCCCGGGGTTCGGTGAGCCGGCGGTCCGGTTGGGCTGAGGGGTTTGGTTGGGGTGGGGCCGGGGTCTGATAGAGATGAGGGTCCGATGGGGTCCGGGTCTGGTTGGGGTGGGGCCGGAGGTCCACAGGGATAGCCCCCAGGCCCGCAAGCCCCTTTGTGTCACCTGCGCGGGCCGAGGGCGGGGCGGGGAGGGACAGGACATTGGCGCACGCGCACTTGCACGTCGCTGCTCGCGCATGCGCACGACCCTGACCCCGCCCGCGGCGACGCGCGGCCCCTGGCGCGCACGCGCACTCGCACACAAAGGCGGCGGCCCCGCGGGCGCGCGCTCGGCCCGCCCCTGGGGTCGACCTGGGTTCCAGCGGCTGGGACACAGTGTGTGTCCCTCGCTCCTGGACGCCCCCCGCCCGCCCGCGCCCCCGCCCAGCCCCGTCC
>NW_012154408.1:618157-641434 GCF_000956105.1 Propithecus coquereli
GCCCGCCCGCGCCCCCGCCCCGCCCCCGCCGGGCCGGAAATGCGCGCGCGCGGCCTTACCGAGAGGCAGGCCCTTGTTGAGCAAGTGCGAGCTGCCCATTGAAAGGCGCGGGCGGCCGCTGGCCCCGACGAGTCCGGCGCGCTCCGCCGCCGCGAGCCCGGCGCGTGGGGCGGCCTCGGCGCCGTCAGCTGCTCCGCCCGCCCGCCTGCGACCGGCCGCCGCCGTGCCGAGCCGCCGCCGCGCCGCTGAGCCGCGCTCCGACCGACCGCGCGGGCGGGGACACGCGGCGGCGCGCGGCGGCGGGCGGGGCTTGCGCCGATTAGTCTCCTGTTTCCAGGCGGGAGCGCCGTGCCGGACGCACGCGGGCGGCTGAGGACGGCGGAGGGCGCCCCGCCTGGCCCGCCGCGCCCCTGCGCCTCCGCCCCAATGCTCCCCCCGCCGCATCCCGCTACCCCCGCCACTGCGTCCAGTGCCTCTCCGCCCCCGCCCCAACTCGCCCCTGCGCCTCCGCCCCACCGCGACCCCCGCCGCCGCGTCCCGCGCCCCTTGCCCCACTGCGCGCCGTCATGCCCACCAACCCCACGCCCTTGTGCCCCAATGCGCCCCCGTGCGCTCTGCCTATGCCTGCGCCCCTTTCGACCCCACGGCGCGCCTACAGTGCCCCGAGCCTTCTACGCCCCAGGGGGCTGCCGGCCGCCTGGGCACGGCTGCTAGGGGTCGAGGTCCCTGGCGGGCGCAGGGCACAGCAAGTGCAGGCGGTGGCCTGCGGGCTCCGGGGATCCCCGGGACGAGCTGCGGCTTGAGTGGCCGCAGGCACCGAGAGGACAGAGCAGGGGCGTCCCTGAGCCGGTGGGCCTTGGCAGGTAGCAGGCTGGCATGGCCGGAGGGGACCCAGCCCGGGGGGGTCCTGAGCGCCCCTGGGCAGGGATCCAGCCTGGCGCCAAGGACGAGATGACCGATCCCGAGCCCAACCCCGGGTCCCTGGAGTGGGAAAGCTGACCTCTGCACTGGGACTGTCAGGCTGGGAGGAGGGCAAAATAGTGGCCCTGTTAGCTTAAAAACTGCCGAAGGTAGTAGAGGATTCTCAAGTCCATCTTATCATCTGTACGTTTTTAAAAATCAAGTCATTGAGAAAGATTCAATGAAAGATGACAGATATCAAACGCTTTTAAACCCTGCTTAGTACCCCGGTATGGAAATACCTTCCACATTGGATCCACTCATGCATGTAGGAAAGATGAGAGAACTAGCAAACCTCCTAGAGAACTTTGCTAGACACAGAAGCATAGGGCTCCCAAGGGAAAGGTTCCTAGAGTAACATTCCAGACCCGGGGTCTGTCTGGCGCCAGCCCGTCATTGTCCGGCATCTCAGGGCAGCTCATGCAACATCGCTGGAGAAGGCCAGCCAGCTTCTCTGGTCCCTTCACGGCATCTCCTGTGCAGAGACCCAGGGCACCCCTTGGCACCTGTGGCTTCCCACAGCCTCACAGATGCCCCCACCCCCATTGCCTTTCCTGCAGTGTCACCCGGTTGCCCACATCATGCTGTCCCTATGAGGGCCCTGTAAGGTAAACCAGATTCTATTAGCTCCTGCTCAAAACCTGTTATGGCTTCTCATAGCACAACAGAGGAAACCCAAGCATCTGACTGCAGTCAGAGAGTCCCGGACCTGCACCACCTCCGTCTTCCCCTACCTTCCTGTCATGCTCCAGCCACGTGGCCCTTCTTCCCACCTGCCACAGGGGCTTTGCACATGCTATTTCTGCTGCCTCCCCTGCTCTTCCCACAGACACCTTACCCTTATGCCTGGTGTAAGAGTTATCCTTCTGGCCAGGCGCGGTGGCCCAAGCCTGTAATCCTAGCTCTCTGGGAGGCCGAGGCGGGCGGATTGTTTGAGCTCAAGAGTTCGAAACCAGCCTGAGCAAGAGCGAGACCCCGTCTCTACTAAAAATACAAAGAAATTAATCGGACAACTAAAAATATATAGAAAAAATTAGCCGGGCATAGTGGCACATGCCTGTAGTCCCAGCTACTCGGGAGGCTGAGGCAGGAGGATCGCTTGAGCCCAGGAGTTTGAGGTTGCTGTGAGCTAGGATGACGCCACAGCACTCTAGCCCGGGCAACACAGTGAGACTCTATCTCAAAAAAAAAAAAAAGAGTTATCCTTCTGTCTGGGCTTGGTTCCTGCTATACTCTCAGCTCCTGGAGGGCAGAGCTTCCGGCTCCCCGACCCCTGTCTGTTTGAGGTGGGAACCCGTTCCATGGAGATGTGAGGATTGATGTCTGGCTCTGAATATGCCCATGCCATGATGCCTCCTCCATCCTCAGGACTGGCCAGAGGCACCAAGGTCACAGGCTCCTGCCACTGGAGAAGGGTCTGGGTGTCAGTCAGGCCATCCTCACTCCTGCACTCCCCTGAATGTTTGTTCACAGCCCTGAAGACCCTGAATTTAGCATCAGAGAACTGGTCAGCGAATGAGAGGGCCCTGCCCTGGCTGTCCCCACCCCAGCCCATGGCCTGGGCCCCTGGCAATCTGAGGAAGTGACATCCCTTCTGTGGGACTCAGCACAGCCATGACCTCCTGGTGAAACTATCCCTGTCCAGTCCCGTCCCAGGATAACTCAACACCTGGAAGGAAAAGATTGGAGACCTTCCCCCACTCCCTTAAAACGAAGAGCGGGGTTTGTACCCAACGACCCTAGGAGCTCAGCTCTGCCTTCTGTTTGAGTAACTGAAAACCGAAGACGCCCTCAGCCCTAGAAGCCCACAATATGTCTTTCCTTTCAGGAGAGATCGGATCCTCCTGGCCTGGTCGCTGGGGGCATTGCCCCTGTGCCCAGACTTTTCAGAAGGAACTGGGCAATGTTTCTAGGGCTGAAAGTTAATATTGTACTTTACTCCCTGTGGGTGATCCTTGTGTTTTAGTTACTTAGTCTCTGGAATGTCCAGATAATTGCACAATCTATAAAACAATAGTGTGAAAATTGAATAATGTTTAAAAATCCTACCAGCTGTAAGACACTCACTCTAATTTTGCTCAGTGGTTCTTGAGGGGGTGTCATGGGCTGACCGAGAAAGCTGTCTCTCCTGTGGGCACTGAGAGGTGGACTTAAGACTCAGCTTCTGGCGGGATAGAAGTGGGTCTGCCAGTCCTCATGCCCACGGCCAAGCACGCATGCCTACTTCCTTTCCTTGCCGTCGTTGCGACTCAGGCATGCCCTGGCGTTTGCTGGGTGCTGTGTGCCCGCATGAGGCTTCAGCAGGGAGGAACTCAGCAGCTTTTGGGGGTGGTGACGCCCCGCCAGTGAGGCTGGTGTGGGTCATGGAACAGGGAACACATGTGGGACCCTGATGGGGGAAGGGGCAGCCCTGCAGAGGTCTGAGTAAAGAACATTCCAGAAAAGTGAGCAGCAAACTCAAAGGCCAGACATAGGTGCAGGGAACAAAGGGCACAGCTGGAGAGGCCCAAGCGACAGCGGAGCTTGCATGACAGGGCTTGCAGGGTTGGGGCTTGAGCGTTATGCCAGCAGCCGAGAGGGGCCAATGTGTTCATTGCAGTGCACAGGGCAGGGACCCACTAGAACCTGTGTAGGCGAGTGTGGACAGCGGACAGGTGCAGTGGTCCTTCTACTTCCCTGTGGCTCAGCACAGCTGTCACCTCCTGAGGGTGGGGGAGCAGGAAGCCCTGCTCTCTGGGAGCTGACAATGTAGTAGGAACAAAGCCCAGGAGGAAGGGTGATTCTCACACCAGGCATGGGTAAGGAAGGTCCCTGGAGGGCAGGGAGCAGCAGCCGGGAGGGCCTAGAGACTTGCTGATGGGCTGAAGGGGAGCAGGACACAGGGTTCCCGGTCACTGAAACCCCTGCAGTTGGAGTCAGCTTGTGATTTACTGAGGCGGGGTAAATAAAAAGACGGTTTCCCGGTGGTGTTGGGGGGTGGGGGCAGCCATAGCTCCGGCTTGAACCTGCTGAGTTGGAGAGGGCTCTGGACAGCGAGTGTGCAGCAAACTCTACATGAGACTTTGGGCCCGACAGGCTCAGCTCCCTGTAGGCAGGCAGTTGGGTCCAGAAATGCAGTTTCTCTTAAGGATCTATTTCATCCGCAATGTTATTCTGTAACGTAGCTGGAGCAGAGCTCGACAGAATTTTCCAGGCACACTAAGGATGAGAGGCAGACGGAAGCAGCCGGGGGTGCAGCATCTTCCTAGCTCCACTGCCTGCAGCCTCCCTCCCACACCCGGCCAGTGCCTCCTCGGGGTCCTGTTCAGCCCTATCCCCTATCTCACTGCTCCTGCCTCATTCTAGGTGCTGCGTTCCCCAGCTGGGGCTACGGCCACAGAATTCTGCCTGCACACTCCACGCATGGTGACTGGAGCTGTGATTCCCACACCCAAATATGACCCCATTGCACACAAAGAAGACCCAGCTTTGTGTGCGCACAGCTCTGCACATGGCTCTCCCCAGCTCCCCACACAACAGCCACCTTCTGCCCATGCCAAGTGGATGCCCCAGCCCTCCAGGGTCAACGCATTTGTCCCAGGGCTATGTACCTCCACACGGAAGGTGCTCAGTGCCCTGTCAAGGGTGGGACTGTCCTGGGATTTGCTATAGACTCACCGGGGTGGGGGAAGCCAGAGGCCTGGTGCTGGGCCCACTAGTGCCACCCTCAGCTCCCACGAGGAGTCTTTTTGCCTGTCACATGGGACAACTTAGTGTTGGGGGAAACCAAGTTCACAAAGAACCATTAGCATTTTAGATGAATGTGACTTCATGTGAATCCATGAAGTGGACTTTAATTCAACTTAAATACGTATGGGAGTCTCCTCTGTGCCAGCCGTGTATGAAAGAAAAACTCCACTCTGAGTTATGTGACACCGGAACAAACTGGGAAGAAGTCTGCACCCACTCCCCTCCTCAGGTTGGCTCTCACTGGCCAGTGGCAGCTCTGCCTCCTCTTGCACAGGGATTGACGCCAGCTGCATTGTGCCCTAGGGCCTCTGAGATGCAACCAAAGGCCTTCAGTCTGTTAGTCCATACATTCAGTATTCACAGCTGAGATAAAGCGGCACTATTACTTCGCATTCTTCAAATACATGGTGAAGATGCCTGGAAATGTGGATAAGGTATTAAGGAAACCATTGGGTTGCCGGACACGTACACACAGAAAAAAACAGTGAAATAACAAAATGACCAACATGTAAATAAGCTTGAAACAAAAATGGACAAACACTTAAAATATTTTTAATTAATTTTAATTGGCAAATAGTAATTGTATATATTTATTATGTAAAACATGCTATTTAAAAATATGTATACAATTGTGGAATGGCTGAATCAAGTTTGTTAACATATGCATTACCTTCCTTATCATTTCTTTGGTCTGGTGAGAACACTTCAAATCTCCTCTCTTAGCATTTTCAAGAATACAATACATTTTTATTGCCCATAGTCACCATGTTGTACAACAGATCTCTTGAACTTATTCTTCTAACTGAAATTAGAGAAATAATTTCTAACTGAAACTTTGTATCCTTTGACCAACATCTCCCCCTTCTAGAATTTTTATGGTTTTAGGTCTTACATTTAAGTCTCTTATACATCTTAAGTTAATTTTTGTATATGGTGAGAGATAGGGATCCAGTTTCATTCTTTTCCGTGTGGCTCTCCAATTTTTCCAGCACAGCACCATTTATTGAATAGGCAGTCCTTTCCCAGTGTATGTTTTTGTCTGCTTTGCTAAAAATCAGTTGGTTGGGCCGGGCGCAGTGGCTCACGCCTGTAATCCTAGCTCTCTGGGAGGCCGAGGCGGGTGGATTGTTTGAGCTCAGGAGTTCGAAACCAGCCTGAGCAAGAGCGAGACCCCGTCTCTACTAAAAATAGAAAGAAATTAATTGGACAACTAAAAATATATAGAAAAAATTAGCCGGGCAGGGTGGCACATGACTGTAGTCCCACCTACTCGGGAGGCTGAGGCAGGAGGAGAGCTTGAGCCCAGGAGTTTGAGGTTGCTATGAGCGAGGATGACGCCACGGCACTCTAGCCTGGACAACACAGTGAGACTCTGTCTTAAAAAAAAAAAAAATCAGTTGGTTGTAGCTATAAGGCTTTCCTTCTGGGTTGTCTATTCTGTTACATTTGTCTATGTAGTCTGTGTTTTACCAACACCATGCTGTTTTGGTTACTATAGCCTTGTAGTTTAATTTGAAGTGAGGTAATGTGATGCCTCCAGATTTGTTCTTTTTGCTTAGGATTGTTTTGGCTATTCAGGCTCTTTTTGGATTCCATATGAAGTTTATAATTGTTTTTTTTTTCTACCTCTGTGAAAAATGATGTTGACATTTTGATGGAAATTGTGTTGCATCTGTAATTCGCTTTGGGCAGTATGGACATCTTAACTGTGTTGATTCTTCCAGTCCATGAACGTGGGATGTTTTTCCATTTGTTGGTGTCATCTATGATTTCTTTCATCAGTGTTTTGTAGTTCTCCTTGTAGAGATCTTTCACCTCCTTGGTTAAGTATATTCCTAGGTATTTTATTTTCTTTGCAGCTGTTGTAAATGGTATTGAGTTCTTGATTTGACTCTCAGCTTGACTGTTATTAGTGTATAGAAATGCTAATGATTTGTGTACATTAATTTTGTAACCTGAGGCTTTACTGAATTTATCAATTCTAAGGGTCTTTTGGTGGCATCTTTAGGGTTTTCCAGATATAAGATCATATGGTTGACAAACAGAAATAGTTTGACCTCCTCTTTCCTAATTTGGGTGCCCTTTATTTCTTTCTCTTGCTTGATTGCTCTGCCTAGGACTTCCAGTACTATGTTGAATAGAAGTGGTGACAGTGGGCATCCATGTCTTGCTCCTGTTCTTAGGGGGAATGTTTTAAATTTTTCCTCATTCGGTATGATGTTGGCTGTCGGTTTGTCATATATGGCTTTTATTATTTTGAGGTGTGTTCCTTTTATGCTTAGTTTGTCAAGGGTTTTTATCATAGAGGGATGCTGAATTTTATCGAATGCTTTTTCTGTATCTATTGAGATGATGGTATCGATTTTGTTTTTAAATTCCGTTTATGTGGTGAATCACATTTATTGATTTGCATATGTTGAACCATCCCTGCATCCCTGAGATGAAACCCACTTAATCATGGTCAGTTATCTTTTTGATATACTGTTGGATTTAGTTTAGTAGTATTTTGTTAAGGATTTTGGTATCTATGTTCATGAGCGAGATTTATCTGTAGTTTTCTTTATTGTTGTTGTGTCCTTTCCTGGCCTTGGTGTCAGTGTGATACTGGCTTCATAGAATGAGTTAGGGAGGAGTCTCTCCTTCTCGATATTATGGAACAGTTTCAACAGGATAGGTAACAGTTCTTTGTAGATCTAAGAGAATTCAGCTGTGAATCCATCTGGTCCCAGGATTTTCTTTTTTTTGTTGTTGGGAGATTTGTTTATTACTGTTTCAATCTCACTATCACTACATATTATTGGTCTGTTCAGGATTTCTATTTCTTCCTGATTCAGGATTGGAAGGTTGTGTGTTTCAAAAAATTTACCCATTTCCTCTAGGTTTTCATAGTAGTCTTGGATGATATTTTGTATTTCTGTGGTATCAGTTGTAATGTCTCCTTTTTCATTTCTGATTGTGATTATTTGAATCCTTTCTCTTCTATTTCTGGTTAATATAGCTAGTGGTCTATCAATTTTGTTTATCTTTTCAAAAAACCAACTTTCTGTTTCATCGATCCTCTGTATTTCTTTGGTTTCCATTTCATTTAGTTCTTCTCTGATCTTTGTTATTTTTTGTCTTCCTCTAGCTTTGGGTTTGGTTTGTTCTTTTTCTGGTTCCTTAAGATGTGACATTAAGTTGTTAATTTGTCATCTTTCTGTCTTTTTGATGTAGGCATTTAGTGCTATGAATTTCCCCCTTAGCACTGCTTTTATTGTATCCCAGAGATTTGGGAAGTTTGTGTCGCCTTTTTTGTTCAATTTGAAAAAGTTCTGGATTTCCATCTTGATTTCATCTACCCAAGGATCATTCAGCAGCAGGTTGTTTAATTTCCATGTATTTGTGTAGTTTTGAGAGTTCCTCTTGGGATTGACTTTAGTTTTATCCCACTGTGGTCTGAGAAGATGTATGGTGTGATTTCAATTTTTAGAAATTTTCTGAGACTTGTTTTGTGGCCTAACATATAATCTATCTTGGAAAATGTCCCATGTGCTGATGGTGCTGATGAGAAGAATGTATATCTGCAGTTTTTGGGTAGAACGTTTTGTAAATTTCTGTTAGGTCCACTTGTTAAGTCCTGATTAAGTCCAGTGTTTGTTTATTTTCTGCCTCAATCTGTCTAGTTGTGTCAGTGTAGTATGGAAGTTCCCCAGCTATTATGATGTTGCTGTTTATTTCTTTCCTTAGATCTAGTAGAATTTGTAAGGCCGGGCGTAGTGGCTCACGCCTGTAATCCTTGCACTCTGGGAAGCCGAGGCAGGTGGATCGTTTGAGCTCAGGAGTTCAAGACCAGCCTGAGCAAGAGCAAGACCCCGTCTCTACTAAAAATAGAAAGAAATTAGCTGGACAACTAAAAATATATATAGAAAAAGTTAGCCAGGCATGGTGGTGCATGCCTGTAGTCACAGCTACTTGGGAGGCTGAGGCAGGAGGATCGCTTGAGCCCAGGAGTTTGAGGTTGCTGTGAGCTAGGATGACGCCACGGCACTCTAGCCCAGGCAAGAGAGTGAGACTCTGTCTCAAAAAAAAAAAGATATTTTCAATGGATATAGAATTCTATGTTGACTTTGCTTTTCTTTTAGCACTTGAAAAATGTTTTGCCACTTCCTCTGGCTTCCATGGTTTCTAATGAGAAATCTGCTGTCTTTCAAATATTGGGGGTTTTTTTCCCTGTGGGCAAGATATCATTTCTCTCTTACTGCTCTCAAGACTTTTCTTTGTCTTTAGTTTTCAATAGTTTGATAATTATGTGTTGTCTTAGTCTGCATGGGTTGCTGTAATAAAATACCATAGAATGTGTGGCTTAAACATTAGAAATTTATTTCCTCAAAGTCCTGGATGGTAGAAATCCAAGATCAAGCTGGCAGCATGGCTGGATTCTGGTGAGAGATCTCCTCCTGGCTTGCGGATGGCCACCTTCTTGTTCTGTCCTCATGTGGTAGGGAGAGATAGTGCAAGCGCTCTGGTGTCTCTTCCTTTAAGGACAGTAGTCCCATCATGGGAGCTCCACCCTAAAGGCCCCATCTAAGCCTAATTACCTCTCAAAGTCCCCATCTCCAAATACCATCACATCTGGGGTTGGCTCTTCAACCTATGAATTTTGTGGGTGTCAAAATTTAGACCATACCTGGTATCTTGGTGTATATTTCTTTGGTTTTATCCTCTTTTGTTTTGCTCAGTTTCTTGAATCTTTAGGTTTATGGGGCTTTAGGGGTTTTTTGTTTGTTCATTTGTTTGTTTTGCAAACTTGGGTGATTGTCAGTCATTATTTTCTCAAATATTTTTACATCCCTACTCTTTGTTTCCTCATTCTGGGATTCCAACGACACAAAAGTTAGATCTTTTGCTTTAATCTCACTGGTGGTACCTGAGGTTCTTTTTTGTTGTTGTTGTCTTTTATCTCTCTGTTGTTCACATGGGGTCATTTGAATTGTTTTCCCTTCATGCTTACTTACTTGTTCCTCTGCTCCATTCTACTTTTGAGCTCATTCATTGAGTTTTTAAAATTTCTGTTATTGCATTTTTTCTCCATTTACTGCTTCTTTTTATCTTCTATTTCTTTGCTGAGACTTTATATTTTTAATTTATTTCAAACATGTTTGTTCTTGCCTGTTGAAGCATTTTTATGATGGCTACTTTAAAATCCACATCAGATAATTCCAACATCTGTGTCCTCTCAGCGTTGGGGTCTTTTTTTTTTTTTTCCTCCGAGACAGGATCTCACTCTGTTGCCCTGGCTAGAGTGAGTGCTGTGGCGTCAGCCTAGCTTACAGCAACCTCAAACTCCTGGGCTCAGGTAATCCTCCTGCCTCAGCCTCCCGAGTAGCCAGGACTACAGGCATGCACCACCATGCCCGGCTAATTTTTTCTGTATATTTTTGGTTGTCCAGCTAATTTCTTTCTATTTTTAGTAGAGACGACGCCTCACTCTTGTTCAGGCTGGTCTCAAACTCCTGAGCTCAAACGATCCATCCACCTCGACCTCCCAGAGTGCTAGGATTACAGGCATGAGCCACCACACCCAGCCCGTTGGGGTCTTTTGATTGTCTAACTTGTTCAAGATGACATTTACCTAGTTCTTGATACAATGACTGGTTTTTCAATTATATCCTGCATATTTTAAATATTATGTTATGAGGGTCTGGATCTTATAAATCTTGTGTATTAGCAGGTAGGGGGTTGACCCTGAGTATGGGCCAGCTCCACCCATAGGCTGGTGGGCTGCGCTGAAGTGAAATCAGACACACCTTCCCACCCCTATCCACTTACCCCTGCTTTTCTACTTGGGAATGACCTCTGCCCTTGTCCCCACAACCAAGGAGTAATCACACAGGGAGGATAATCCTGTTGGTTGCCCCCTTAGCCACCATGTGTGCTAAAGCTGATGTAGAGAAGGATAGGCAAGGATAAGGCAACCCATAGTTCCTTTTCCTTCCAGACATTCCTTATTCATCGGTAAGTGGAAGAGTATTGGTAGAATATGCACATATCGGAAATGAGGTAACAGTTGCGTTAGTTTTGTGTGGCATTCCACTGTTCTGGTTAGAACAAAGTACATACACACTTACGAGCTAGGAAATACAAATTTTATAATTTTGGTGATCCTGCATATGAGCTAAAGCTCCTACATTTGCATTTAAAACTGGCATTGCACAATATAAAGAGGAACAGTAAAATTTATGCAAATAATCTTTTATTTTTCTTTACTTAGAATAACATTAAGTGGCAAATTTAAAAACACTTGACAGAGACCACAGAAGAAAGGAAAAAGCTTTATATTTTAGGGTTATTTTTTTGAGATAGGATCTTGCTGTGCTGCCCAGGCAGATCTCGAACTCCTGGGCTCAAGAGAGCCTCCCACTTCAGCCTCCCAAGTAGTGAGAATGAAAGATGGAAGGAGCTTGCCACCGTGCCAGCCTACATTAGTACTTAATGGTACCCCTTCTATCTGAACAAAGAGCCTGCATTTTAGCCTTGCTCTGGGCTCCACAATTTGTGTAGCTGGCCCTGCTCTCTCTGCCACTCAAGGCCATGGTGATGTGACCCCAACTGTGTTGGTTGCCAGGGTATCCCACATAGATATGGTGGACTGGCCCCAGCATCCATGCCCACCTCCCCCTCATGTGCCTTCCAATTGCAGAGGCTGGAAAGCTGATGACTATACTTCCCAGGCTCCATTGCACCTGCAGTTCTGGATATGAATTTGTTTCTGTCAATTAAATAGCAAATTGAAAATGATGGTAATATAATAGCAGGTACATATGGCATCAATCTCTCTTCTAAGAGCTTTATATTTATCTCACTTAATGAGCACGGCAACCTGTGAGGTAAGTTATTATCCTCATTTCACAGATGAGGAAACTGAGTCACAGAAGGTTAAGTGACCTGTCCAGTGTCCCACGGATAGCTAGCAAGAGACTGGGATTCGCAAGCCCAGACCATCTAGGCCGTGCCCATACTCTTGGCCCCACCGCAACGTGGTATGGCACAAAACTTTGCAGGCAGAAGTGGCTTTCAGCAGTCTTCTGTTGGAAGGCAAGGTCTTAGACAAACGTGGGGGCTTTGGTAGCAACACGCATCCTCCGGCTCTGTGCATGCCCAGAGGCATGAGAAGCAGCAGGTTGGCAGATCCAAACCCTGACACCAGAACCACACTGAAGCAGGTGTTTTAGAATTTAGAATTCCCAGCACTGTTCTCTGATCCCCACATCCCTACCTGTCCCGGTGGCAGCACCATGCCAGGCACATTCTCTGGGGCTGTCACTCCAGGAGGCCCAGCCTAGCACCTAGTGCCTGCCTAGTGCCTGCCATCCTGTGCTTACAGTGGTTGTGACCTCCTAACCCCTGTATTAAATCCTCTTGGTAGAAAGTACATAATCTGGCTTCTGTGTCCTGCATAGAATTCGTTATCACATCCCCAGAGTCTGGCTTGTAGTGTGCACTCAGTAAGTCTTAACTGAAACGACCATTTACTCAAATTCCTGCTGTTTCCCTTAGGCTGCTTCCAGCTAGGATACCCACTCTTAACCCTCAGGTGCTCAGGGAGGCAGACGCTACATCCATGTTCCAATGGAGAAGCCAAAACCCAGTGAGGGAAGACAGGTAATTGCTACCCTCATGCGGGGACAAGAGTGACTTTATTTTAAATGTTAATCCACCTGACTAACCCCGAGTCCAGGAACGCCTCCCAAATGTCTTGCTGATGTATTACTCTTCGCGCGGGAACACCTATTCACTGTAAGTTTCACCTTTCCTCCAAAGCTCCCCTCGATGTCGCTGCATACATCACGGGCACTGGCGTAGCCGCCTGCACATTCCTTCCAGAGCCCGTGTAGTTCTCCCCCAAGATATAAGCCCTGGGTCTGGGGAGTTGCGGTGCAAAGACCTAGCTGTCTGTGGCTGCCCAAGACCATGCTTCTGTCTGTAAGGTCCCTAATAAACCATCCTGTACCAACAAACTGGATGTGTCTGCCTTGTTCCTTGTTCTTCCGGCTCCTTCAGCATTCAGCGGCCACCCTGCATATATGGCCTTGTCATGGACAGACACCTTGTCCCACTCACTGTGCTGGGGCTGGGATCTCGTGCCAGCTATAGCTTCTCTCTGCATGATCCAAATGGGAGACCAACCCACTTGAAAGTGCAGGGTTTTGGCAAGTCCTCTATTGAGCTAAATTAAGAAAATCTTTGGGACAATACTATTTACTTGAGATGAAGTTCTATTTAACTGCGCTATTAGGAAGACTCACACAAAAAATCTTGTCATTTGCTGCCAACATTAAACTGTCCAATATGTAAACGCCTGGAAACAATGTGAATCTCCCCACGTCAGCGGGCTTAGGGCAGGTGCCTTTCATTCTTTGTTGGTGGCACAGAGATGATCAAGGGTGTAGAACTGGGTCTGAGGCCAGGCTCATCCTTCACATATGTGGCTCCAGCAAGGTCACCAAGGAGGGTCCGTGCCTCGAACTGATCTGTAGTGTTATAATGAAGCTGACAAATGCCGAGTCTGTTTTACCCTTGTACCCCAGCAAGTATCCCACCATACTGATTGCAAAGGCCAGGTGAAATGGAGAATTCTGGAACTCCCTGCATTGCAGGCATGAGTATGGCAGCACAGAGAAAGCCCACCCCTGGCCTGTACCATTTTTATCACGGACCCTGGCTCCTTCTTGCCCTGTGGGGAACCTCACGTGCATGGGGAGGGGCACTCAGGCTCGAGCTCTGTCCACAGTCGGGACTAACAGCCAGCTCTCAGCTGCCTGACCCTCACACTGTGTGTGTGCACACCCACTGTGTGCTGCCGCCTCGGAACGGATGCAGCAAATAAGCCTGTGGCCCTGGGAACAGGATCTAGTCTGGCTAGTGGGAGCTCCGAGGCTGCAGACTGCTGGCACATGGTCCGGAGAGGAGGGAGCATGTCCCCCTTGGCCCTGTATCCCCCTTGCCCAGTAGGGTGGGCAAGGCCAGACCAGGGCCCAGGGCAGGGGCCTGTATCCTGATGCCAAGGACAGTACTGGCTCTGATGCACTCCTTTTCAGCAATGCAGTGCAAACCACATCAGAATAAACAATTTTAATTCTCCCATAGGGCTGTGGGTTTCATATATTAAAATGTTGAACCCTAAATATTGGAGTTCTTAATCCTCCCTGGAAAAGATAACTCTGGGAGTCTATTTTAACTCCTGTGTTTCATTATATTTTCTACAAAGGAATTCTAAATTGTTATTAGTGCTCTAGAAGGATTTTCCGATTAAAATTCTGTCTATGAATTTAAGTCAATAAAATAAAAAATCCTGTCAGAATGCATCAGCAATTTAGCATGAAAATATAATCATAATTCAAGGACTGACGGTGTGAAATATGGAAAATCTAGAATGAATAATTATCCTTAGAAAACAAAAGGGACTCTCGACTACAGATGATAATAAATCTATTTTTATTGCAGTCAAAAATCATTAAAACTAAACGGTCCGAAAGAATCAAGCAGAATATTATTCTTACTAAATGTGTCCTACAGGGCACCAGCTATGACATCAGAGCAACTGACAGATGAAAACCACGGGTTTTAAACACGTTGCCCCTCCGTCTTCCCTTGTTTATTAAAATCAGCCTTAGAGAGGACGCTGCCTCCCTGCAGGATGTAGGTGCTCGTGAGAGGACACCAGGACACCAGTCTGCTCGTGAGACATCACACATACTCTAACACTGAGCAGTAGCTGGATATGCCACTTCATGGGTTTTGTTTTATAAACTTCATCAAAGGGATAAGGGTCTCCGTCTGTTTGTGTTTCTACAAAGGAATACCTGTGGCTGGGTAACTTATACAGGAAAAAGCTTTATTTGGCTGACGATTCTGGAAAGTTCATGATTGGGCACCTGGATTTGGCAAGGGCCTCAGGGAGCTTCCAGTCACGGTGGGAGATGAAGGGAGCTGGTGTGTGCAGAGATCACATGACAAGGGGAGAGTGCCGGGCTCTTTTTAACCCCCAGCTCCCTGTGAACTAATAGAGTGAGAAATCACTCACCCCAGGAAGGGCGTTCATCTATTCATCAGGGAGCCACCCGCCTTGACCCAGACACCTCCCATCAGGCCCCACTGCTAACGCTGGGGATCAAATTTCAACATGAGGTTTGAAGAGGACAAACATCCAAACCACAGCAGCTGTGAGGAAGCCTGGACAAACTAGATTCCAGAAAGTAAAAAGCCTCCTGGAAGAAAAGAGACCATGGCGGCTTGCACTTCAGCAGAGTAGGAGGAAGAGGAGGAATATTCCGTAGTCAGGGGTAAAAGGAAACTGGCAGAACTTTTTTTTTTTTTTAGACAGAGTCTGGCTGGAGTGCAGTGGCGTCATAATAACTCACTGCAACCTCAAACTTCTGGATTCAAGTGATCCTCCTGCCTCAGCCTCCTGTGTATCTGGGACTACAAGTGCATACCACCACACCTGGCTAAGTGTTCTATTTTTTGTAGAGACAGGCCCTCACTCTTGCTCGGGATGGTCTCAACTCCTGAGCTCAAGTGATCCTTCCACCTTGGCCTCCCAGAGTGCTAGGATTATAGGTATGAGCCACCAGGCCTGGTCAATTTTTTTTTTCTCCCCTGCTCTTTTAGTTCTTTTTATACATTTCTTTTCATTCTCTAAGGGAACTTGCCATGCCAAGTTGAAAGAAATGTTACAGGCCAACATACCATGGATTCCCAGAAAGGTATTGGCTTGGTAGTGGGGAAAAATTAGCTCTAGACTGAGGCTTATCTGAGCCCACCTAACTAAGCTTAAAAGTAAGTCTTAAAGAATTAAATGGACTTGAAGTAATGTAACTGCATACCAGAAGAAAGCTCAAGTATATTTAAAGAAATACAAAAATATCTAAACCCAATAAGGCAAAAATGCAAAATATCTGTCACTTAATCAAAAATTACCAGGCTGGCAAAAAGACAGGGAAATACAATCCATAACGGGGGGAAATTGATCAACTGAAACAGGCCCAGATGATGTCACAGGTGACAGAATGAGTAGACAAGGAGATTGAAACAGGTATTATCACAATATTCCACATGCTAAAGTAAGAGGACAGATTGAGAATGTTGAGCAGAGACATGGAAGATGCAAAAGAGTCCCAAATCGAACTTCTACAGATGAAAACTACGGTGTCTGAGATGAAAAGTACACTGGATGAGATTAACAGAGGATGAAACACTGCAGAGGAAAAGAGAATTGAACTGGGAGACGGCAATAGAAACTCTCCAAAATGGGGGGGAAAAGACTAAAAAAAAATGAACAGAGCATCAGTGAACTGTGGGACAACTTCAAGAAGCTCCATAATATGTACAATTGGAGTCTCTAAGGGAGAGGAGAGAGAGGGACTATTAGTTCACTTGATTTGTTCTGCCACAACAAAATGCCATCGACCGGGTGGCTTAAACAACAGAAGTGTATTTCCTCACAGTTCTGGGGGCTGGAAGTCCAAGATCAAGGCTCCAGCTGATTCAGTTTCTGGTGAAAGTCTTCTTCCCAACTTTCAAATGGCTGCCTTCCCTTGATGTCCTCACATGGCCTTTCCTCAGTGCACCCAGGCAGAAATTTTAACAAACATTTAACAACTGCATGTGGACTGGCATAATGTCAGAATCCCAAGGATCCCAGGCTGGAGTTGATTCTGACTCACCCTCCAACTCTTTCCCACAGATCTTCATTGAGTGCCTGGGAGCAGCACACTGGAGGCTGGGGCAGGAGAAGACACCTGTGAGAAATCCCTCCCAGAAGTGAGGCCTTTGCCGAGAACAAGCCACAGCCTTCTGAAGTCTGGAAGTTCAAGATTGGGCATCTGCGATCTTGAAATCCTGAGTCACAGAAGAGGCAGGGAGAGAAATCCTGAGTCACAGAGAGCTGAGGGCAGGACGGGAAACCAACCAGAGACCCAAACAGCAGGCAGCTGGGCTGTGAGGCTGAGAGAGAAACCCCACAGTTAAGAAAGCTGGTGGTTAGGCTGTGAAGTCTAAAGAGACCTCATATTCTCATCAGTGCTCAGATCCCCAGTCCTGCTGCAGCATAAATTCTTATTTCACTTCCAAAATATTTATAGTTCATGGTGAACTGAATATAATCAAAGTCACAACTGAGCTTAGACCCAGCTCAACTACAGATTAGATTGGTTCATCCCTGCACACAAGTGGCCTGACCAAAGAATGAGCATGTCTTTTTTGGTAGGTAAATATCATTTACTTCTTTCTCTACTAGTCTTTATCCATGATGAGCAGCATAAAATAAAAAAAACTACAAGACACATGAAGAAGCAAGAAAATGTGACCCACAGCCAAGACAAAACAACAGTTACCCTAGAGATATTGGCACAAAAATTGTTTTTATCAGAAAGGGACTTTGACCAAGATTAATATGTTAGAGAAGGTAGTAGAAAAGGTGGACAATATGTATGAACAGGCCAGGCGCGGTGGCTCACGCCTGTAATCCTAGCTCTCTGGGAAGCCGAGGTGGGCGGATTGTTTGAGCTCAGAAGTTCGAAACCAGCCTGAGCAAGAGCGAGACCCCTTCTCTACTAAAAATAGAAAGAAATTGGCCAAACAACTAAAAATAGAAAGAATTAGCCGGGCAGGTGGCGCGTGCCTGTAGTCCCAGCTACCTGGGAGGCTGAGGCAGGAGGATCGCTTGAGCCCAGGAGTTTGAGGTTGCTGTGAGCTAGGATGATGCCACGGCACTCTAGCCCAGGCAACGCAGTGAGACTCTGTCTCAAAAAAAAAAAAAAAAAAAAAAAAAACAAACAAAAAAAAAATATGTATGAACAAATGAGAAATTTCAGCAGATAGGTGGGAACTATAAAAAAAAAAAAGAACCAAATGGAAATTCTAGAAATGAGTAACATGGTATCCGGAATGAAGAAGTAACTGGATGAGCTTAACATTAGAGGACAGAACCAGTAAACTTAAAGACAGGAAAATAGGAATCATCCAAATTAAAACACAGTGAGGAAAATGTGTTTTTAAAAAAGACATCTGTGATCTGTGGGACAACATAAATTGCCTAAGAAACGCGTAGCTCAAGTTCCAGAGCTACGGGAGAGGGACAAAGGAATGAAATAACGTTTAAAGAGATAAATGGTCAACAATTTTCCAAAATTGAGGAAAGCCTTCAACTCGCAAACCAGAGAAGCTCATTGAACCCAAAGAAGGATAAATACAAAGAAAATCACACCTGAGCACTTCAGAGTGAAACTGCTGAAACACGATGCAAAAGTGGGGGACAAGAAAAGAGTTCTGATCAGAAACGGCAAAGACCAGAGGACAGTCAGATAACATCTTTAAAGGGCTGAACGAGTAAAAATGTCACCTCAGAATCTTATATCCAGCAAAAACATCCTTCAAAATGAGGGCAAATAAAGATATATTCAGCTAGAAGAGCTCGTTTCCAGCAGGCCTGAACTACAAGAGATGCTGAAAGCAGCTCTTATGGCTGGAGGGAGTTGAACAGTGGGAAGGCTGGATTTGTGTGAAGGGCCGAGAGACCGACAGACGAAATGTTTGAGCAAATACATGATGCTTTTATTCCAGAGAGAGGAGGGAGAGGAGAGAACCTGTTATCTATCTATGTAGAAAGATATTCTTCCTCTAAGACCATCGCCCACTTAAAGCAAAAGTAACGATGACACCCTGCTGGGTTCATAGTAAAACGGAGGCAAACAATATAAGACAACAGGAGCCCAAAGGGTGGGAGGGAATGAAACAAAATTATGGTCTGATAAGATTCTTATTTTGTGATGTAGCATAATATTATTCGAGTACACACTGCAATGTGTTAACGGTGTATACAGTCATCTCTAGAGCTACCCTTAAAAATGGCAAGAAGGAGTATGGCTAAAAAGTGAGTAGAAGAGATAAAATAAAATACTAAAAGACAAACACAAAAACCACCCAATTCAAGCCTATTTTTCCTTTTATTTAGGTCTCATTCAATTTCTCTCATAAACGTCTTGAAGTCTTGCACATCTTTGCTTAGATACATTTCAAAGTCTTGATGTTTTTGCTGCTACTGTGGATGGCATTTTTAAGTTTGAGATACACAATCAATTTTTAAAACTCTGACTGTATTATCACTTGCTGCAGAATGAAGGACCCCAAGTCATAGCCACTGGTGAGAGTCTTTCATCAGTTCCTCACACCCTGTGGGGACAGATGTCAAAGTCAGGCCCCAGGTCACTGTCTACCAGGGCCCCCGTGCTAGGCTCCCATGCAGGTGCCACAAAGCCTGTTGGTGGGGGCGAAGGGCAGGAGCTGGGGCCCTCCTCACCACCCAACCTGCTGGGCTGGGGCTGGGCCCCCGCCTCCATTGGAGTGGGTGCAGGGAAGGGAGGAGCAGAGCCTCACTTTCTGCAGGCAGGTGGGGCAGGTCAGGGTCTCCAGGACGGCCTCTCCTGGGGGCAGAGGGAGCTGTGATCCTAGCCCCCACCCCCAAAGGACCAAGCTCCCCCAGCCCACCTTCAGGGAAACTTCACCAGGGTGGCGGGAAGTGGAATTTGAATACATACAGCAGCAGGGACCGTCCTTCCTCGTGGACGCTTTGGTCACCTGAGTGTATAAAGTGCCTGTGAGCTCTGCCCTTGTATTTCCCCTGCAAACAAACAACACACAATCCGGGGGAGAAATCCACATCACGGTTAATTTGGTGGGTAAATATTACCTTATTGATGTAGTATATTCTAGGATCCCTCATTTATTGTAAGTAAGCAAGGTGAGAAATTTGAACAAAAGAATTTCACTGTCAAATCCACCTTCTACTTTAAGACGAAAAATTAGAAGCTACTCGTGCAAAAATGCATGGCTGGTTTCTCCAGAATTTGCTCTGCTCTCCCTAAGATGCTCACTGAACTCCAGTTGGTCAAAGTGCGGACCCAGATTCCTTCCGACAGGCCTGGTGCCCACCTCGGCTTCCTGTTCCTCTGTGAGGCTGCTCTGGGCTGTGGGTTGGGCTGGGCCCAGTCGGAGGGGGCCCTCCGCAGGGCCAGGGCATCGGCTGACAGGACACCTGTAAAATCCTACTGCGTCGTTACTCTCAGGACAGCACCAACGTCCTGCTGGTAACAGTCACCTTGTTGCCTCCTTCCAGGAGAATTAAAGGCACTCGTTTAAAAAAAATGTTTAATGGCAATGATTTCTACATTGAAACAGTGGTAATTACAGTATTGCTAACAATTGGCAGTTCCAAATATTTTCTTTTGTAGATTAAGATATGCATGTCTGTGCCGCCCAGAGTCAGGAACTGTATGGCATGGTGTGAATAGATGCCGGTAGCCGGCCAGTAAGTGTGACAACAGGCCTGCCGTCTGTGGCGCCGGATAGAATGGCGCCCCTAAATGATGAAATACAGATCACAAAGCACACATTTTTATTAAAAGAATAATTTCATGATAACCAAGTAGTGTTGAAGCCTCCAAGCATAAGATTAAATTACATGCTGAGCACATCTGGCATTTTGTGATAAACTGCAAAATGAGACTTTCTACTGTAACCAGGGAGGAAAGGGGCTGGCGGTGTCCATAAATGCGCTTTATAAAGCAGCTGCCGAAATAGCACAAAGCTGGAGTGGCCCTCCCGGGACTGTTTCCTTGCGGAAGGTACTGACTTTTTAAAAGCCATCTCCTTGTGCAAGAAATTGTTTTCACTAACATCTCTGCTATTCATGTTAAAATCTCATTATTTTTATCAGTATTCCTATCATGAGAAATTATTGCATAACAAATTAAATCCCTATTTTGAGTTCTTGAAGATACATTATTATGGGTTTGACTACCATTTTTGTAGTATCTACAGTATTGAAAATATTTTGATGTAGAATACCAATATTTGTGCACTTAACATATGACATTTATTCATTTTTTAACCACAGCTGGGTCATGAGGCATTGTCCTTCTCAGCATTTTTTAAAACATTTGTTTGAGTCCTTCTGTGTTCGCCCTGTGGGTCTGGCCGCACTCCTCCTGGTTAGGAGTCTGACCTGCCCCCATGCGGCACCCAGTCCCACCCAGGCCAGACCCATCAGGCAGGGGCCAGGAGGTCAGGGCATTCGCTCTGCCCGTCTCCCCGGCCCCTCTCCCCGGCCCCTCTCCCCAGGTTCTGGCAATGCTGCTCTCCCTGCCCCTCTGGCCTGGAGCACTCACAACTTTGAGCACTGTGTTTGGGGAGCATGCCCTCAATTTACCTCTGTAAATAGCCTCTTTGTCCACCTGTGGAGGGGGCCCTCGGTTCCTGCTGGGTGGCTCCTCTGTGTGGTAGTTGGTACCCGTTGGGGTGCAGAGCAGGGAAGCGCACAGCCCACGGCTTCCTCACCAGGGTATGAGACCTGATACGCATGCGGGCGTGGATGGGCCTGCTGGGCGCAGGTGGAGATCCAGGGGCTCCAGCAATGACAGAGACTCCTCTAAAGATATCTGGGTGGGATGGAGACTTCAAACCACCCTGGGAACCACAGAGAAAAAGATGAACCCCCAGCCTTCATTCCCCAACTCAAGCCCTGGTGGACAGCAGAGTGGGAACTTCTGCGTCCCGTGGTCACCACTCAGGCTGAGGATCCGAGCCCAGGGGAGGCGCAGTGTGGCCCCATGGGGGGCTGGGGCCTGGGATTTGGGCAGACGCAAGTGCGTTGTTTTTTTAAAAAGATTTTTCTCAAGAACCTAAAGTTGAGTCATTATGAGAAAAATCAGGCAGATTTTCACAAGTGATGGTTGAAACTGTAAAGGAAAATGAAAATCTTAGGCACCCCCATCTCCTCGTGCGAAGGGAAGGCGAAGCCCGGCTGAGTCCTGCAGCTCTGTGTCAGCTGGTGCTGACAGCATGCGTCACCCAGGGTCCCCTGGGCTGGCGAAGGCACCCACAAGGACTGCCCCACAGACCGTTCATAAGGAAGCCCCTTGCTGGCCTCCCGTGAACAAGGACATGCAAATTGTAACTGCAGTATGCTCAATTCCACGCTAATTATGTCGACGACAGCTTTGTCTTCCCAGGTGCAGAACAGAGAGGAGATGAGATCAGTTGGTCCTCCAGCCTCCCAGGGACAGCCACGTAACCGAGTCTTCCTTCCCTCCTTCTTTCTCGACAGGCATTCGCCTTATCTTATGCAGAATGGGTATTTCCTGGGTCCCACAAGAATGGAACCATTTGCCTCAACCCCTCCTCCTTTTCATTTCTGTGTGCTCCTCCCCTTAAATACTGAAGTTTCCAGATCCCTCTTCGGAACATACAGGCCACAGATGGTTTGTGGTTTGTGCTCTTCCTGGCAATGTCCTCAAACTTTGGCTTAATAAACCATGCATTGAGATCTCTGCCCCAGTCACTTATTTTGGCTTGTCAAAATCTTCAATAGCTAACCCTCAGGAATGACTCTGAAGCATTTACTGCTAGAAATTAAATTAAATTTGTCTTGCACTCAGGAGACAATGGGAGTTTTTCCAGGACAGAACATTCACTCCCTGCCCGCCTGCCTCTGTGGGAGGGTCCCCCGAGCAGGCTGCAGAGGGGCCGGGCTGCCACAGGACTCCGTCTTGGGCGTCCTCTGCTGCCTCCAGATGGGAACAGCTCGTCAATCCCTGGGCCTAGCCAAGCACAGGCTTCGTCATGATTTCCCAGAGAAGGCTTTCCACATGCCTTCTTAAATGCTGACTGGCCACCAGTGGACCCCTGAGCAGGGCCCTCATGCTCTCCATGGGGTCTCACCCACTTCCAATGAGGGAAGGTTCAGTCCTCCGGCCTGGCTCCCAGCCCAGCCCTCCTGCCTGGGGACCCCAGCCCATGCCCTGAACTCAGCCCATCCCTGCAGCTGCCTCCTCTTGGGTGGCATCATCTCAACACACTCAGGCCCCTCCCCTGGCCGCACACCCCTCCAGCCACCACCGCGCTAATCTCCCCTCCATAGCCAAACTTCCTGGAAGATTTGTATTTTCCCCTTTCCTGCAGTCCATGAACCAGGCCTCTCTGCCACAGGTGCCTCCCTCTGGACGCCCAGCTCTGCCTCCGGACGCTGGACCAAATGGCTTCCTCTGGTGCCACACGTGACGCGAGTCTGAGGTGTCCAGGATAAACTCAGTCTCTCCTCCCAGCCTCTTGTCCACCTGCCACCCCTACTGGCAACCTGGGCATGACCCCAGCCCCCACTCCAATCTGGCCCGGCCCTGCCCAGCCCAGCTCCCCACCCTCTGGTCTCCCTGACCTGATCGGGCCACTGTCACCTTATGCCCAGATCACTCCAAGCACCTGTTACAAATATTTGATGTTTTTATTGCATTTTCTGATTACATAGAAAAAACAAAGTTAATAAACCTCAGATATTGCCAAAGAGTACAAGATAGAAAACCCTGGATAAACTTTTTTGCTTGTACAGACCCCATATTGCTGTTGTTTATCCTACTTCCCCAGGGCTGCTACAACAAAGTACCACAAAATTGTGTCTTTTTTTTTTTTTTGAGACAGAGTCTCACTCTTTTTGCCCGGGCTAGAGTGCCATGGCGTCAGCCTAGCTCACAGCAACCTCAAACTCCTGGGCTCAAG
>NW_012154408.1:641484-647740 GCF_000956105.1 Propithecus coquereli
CCTAGCTCACAGCAACCTCAAACTCCTGGGCTCAAGCGATCCTCCTGCCTCAGCCTCCTGAGTAGCTGGGACTATAGGCATGTGCCACCATGCCCGGCTAATTTTTCTATATTGAGTACAGACGGGGTCTCGCTCTTGCTCAGGCTGGTCTTGAACCCCTGAGCTCAAACAATCCGCCCACCTCGGCCTCCCAGAGTGCTAGGATTACAGGCGTGAGCCACCGCGCCCGGCCTACAAAATTGTGTCTTAAAGCAACAGACATTCACTCTCTCAGCGTGCTAGAGGCCAGAGGTTGGAAACCAAGGTGCCGGCAGCTTCTAGAGGCCCTGAGGGAGAATCCGTCCCCCTCTCTGCCACTGCAGGGTTGGCCCCAGGCTTTCCTCGGCTTGTGGCTGCTGCCTCCAGCTCACACGGTCTCTCAGCGTGTCTCAAATCTCCCTCTCTTTCGTCTTAAAAGGACACTAGTCATTCAATTTAGGGCCTACTCTAAATCCACGGTGACCCCTTAACTTTCACGAGCCTTAACTTGCAAAGGCCCTATTTCCAGTAAGGCCACGCTCAGTGGTTCTGGGGGTGTGGAACACATCTTTTGGGACCACCGTTCTGCCTGTAAGTGCCACACATAAGAGGCATATCGCCATACAGCCTGCTTCTTTCCCCCTAGTAACATATTTGGGGTAGTTTTTCATGCCGATACACATCCTTTTTACTCTTCCCACCTCCGTGTGGCAGGACCATCCCCATGGCGCCACCGTGCCCACGCGTGGCGGGCTGGCTCTCCTGCGCTGAGCCACAGCCCACGCTGCAGTCAGCGTCTCCATGCACCTGGGGGTGTTTCTGTAGAACGGATTTCCAAAGGTGGGTATGCTGGGGCCTAAGTCACAAACACTTACGTACGTGACAATTACCGATAAAGTAGTGGCTATAGATAATGTCCAAAATAAATTAATCAGAAAGTTAAAAGGCAAAATCAATTAATATGAGGCTGAACTCTCCAAAATTGCTGATGTTCTACAGATTTTGACCTATAAAAATAACACATTCATATAATTTAACGAATTAGAATTGAGTCTTTTAAAAAATAGACAAACTTCTGGCAAGTCTGTTTTTTTTTTAATAAAAAACAAGAGAACAATGAACATTCAGAGTGAAACAGCAGTAATTACAGCACTTATGGATTATGAGGGAATTCTATGAATAATTTCATCCCTCTGTGTTCTCAAAGCAGATGGAGCGGTGGCTGTCCAGGAATGCAAACCCTGGGCACTGACTGAGGAGCCCAGCCCCGGGAGGTGTGAGAACGCCAAGCAGGCCACGCACGGCCCCACCCTGGTGTGTGATGGGGCTCGGGAGAGCCCAGAGTGTGCCTGGGAGCTCACTTACCCCTTTCCCGCCTCCACTGCAAGGACCAGTGGACGGCCCCTGCTTCTCCCTGAGAAGTGGCCGGCCGGCTGCTCCACTGGCAGAGGGCAGAGAAGTGGCCATCTACACAGCTCTCCGGGAACAGGGCTGTGGAGGAGAATGGCCAGGCTTGTTTCAAGGCCTGTGCAGGGGGTCACCAGAGAGTCAGGAGCCCCTTAGCAGCTGGAAGAAAGAAGCAGCTCACTGCTTCACAGAAGCTGCAGAAGGAGACCCCCGAGGAGGGCGACTTTCTGAGGACCTGTGACGGGGTCCAACGAAAAGGTTTTGACGCCTGCCAGGCCCAGATAGGCAGACCCTGGCTCATGACAGTGCTGGTCTGAATAGTGTGGGCCTTTCCCTGCTTCTCCAACTCTCAAGCAGCACAGTGGTTTTAAAATACATCCGCAAATGCTCTGTTACCCACCCCCGCCCCGTTTCAAGAGGAGCAGCCTAATGCCCTCTCCTTAAGCATGCGCTGCACTTAGTGACTCACTTATAAAATTCGAATTTCATGACAAGCGCATAAGGAGCACTGTGGCCTCCTCCCGGCTCACTCTTGGATGGCTCACACTAGGGGGAGCCAGCCGCCATGCTGGGGGACACCCAGCAGCCCTCTCCGGAAGTGGCAATGGGGAGAGACTGCGCTTCCCTGCCGAGCACGTGGGAGTGCTCCGTCTGGGCCTCAGATTCTCCAGCTCCAGCCTGTCCTCTAGATGGGGAGCCTTGGCCGGTGTCTTTACAGTACCCCCAGGACCTCCAGCCCAAGTCACTCCCAAATTCCTGACTCATGGAAACTGGGAGATAACAGATGTGTTGTTTTAATCCTCTACATTTTGGGATGATTTGTTATCTAGCATTAGACAGAACTAATACAAATGGCTCAAGAAACTTTGGTTACCAGCCCTGGAGAGGCGAGGTTTTGGCACTGAGGGGACAAGAGGAGCTGGCGTGTTCTCTCTCCCTCTGCCTGTGGGGATTCCCAGCCGTACTTATCTATACCAGCAAAAAGGTGATAGTGATAGAAACACCAATTTACCAAACACCATGAAAACTAGCAATACATTTTTAAAAAGGAAGCGCAAAACCTCAACACTAAAGCCCACAAAGCTTTTGAGAAAAATTAAAGAATGTTTAAATATAGGAAAAGATATACCATGTTTGTGGTATAGAAGACCCAATACCATTAAGATGTCCATTTCCCCTCATTGGTCTATAAATTCAATGCAACCTAAATCAAAATCCCAAAAGGACTGTTTTAAGAAGTTGATAAGCCAATTTTAAAATTTAAGTGGAAATGAAGAGGATCTGAAATAGTAAAGATGATCTTAAGAGAAAAAGAAGAAGTTTGGAAGACCTAAGTTGTGTAATTTCAAGACTTATTAGAAAGCTACCGTCATTAGGGCAGCATGGTTCGGTTCAGGGATAGACAAGTACATCCATGCGACAGGACTGAGTCCCAAAATAGACCAGCACAAACATTGTAATCAATGGATTTTCAACAAAGCTGCCACTGCGATACAATGGAGAAAGAAAAATGTTTTAAACAAATGTTGCTGGAACAACTGGATAGCTATGTGAGGGGAAAAATGAAACTTGACGGCTATAACATACAATTTGCAAAATTAATTCAAGGTAGATCACAGAACTCAGTGTAAAAACTAAAGTCATTGAACTTCCAGAAGGAGAGTGCTTTATGATCTTGGAGTGGTCAAAGATTTCCTAGATGAGAAAGAAAAAGCATGATCCATTAAAGAAAAAAAATAGACTTAATTAAAATTAGCGTCTTCTGCTCATTGAAAGGCAAATTAGGTGAATAATAAGGAAGCCATAGAATGGGAGGAAAACATCACAAAACATGTCCAGTCATGCACCACATAGTGACGTTTTGGTCAACAATGTACCACATACATGACAGTGGTCCCATAAGATTGTAATGGAGCTGAAAAATTTCCATTGCCTAGTGACGTCATAGCTACCCTTAAATTGTAGCACAATGCATTAATCGTGTGTTTGCGGTGGTCCCTCAGGAGGTATTGCAGAGGAAGGCATTGTTATCCTAGGAGATGACAGCTCCATCCATGCGTGTTATTGCCCCTGAAGACCTTCCAGTGGGACAGATGTGCAGGTGGAAGACAGTGATATTGACGATCCTGACCCTGTGTAGGCCCAGGCTAATGTGTGGTTTGTGTCTTAGTTTTCAACAAAAATGTTTAGAAACCAAAAAAATAAATAAAAAATTTTGAAAACAGAAAATGGCTTCTAGAATAAGGATATAGAGAAAGAAAACATTTTTGTACAGCTGTGCAGGTGTTTCTGTTTTAAGCTAAGTGTTATTACAAAAGAGCCAAAAAGTCTATAAAGTAAAAAAAGTCATAGTAAGTGAAGGTGAATTTATTATTGAAGAAAGAAAAAAATTTTGAAATAAATTTAGTGTAGCCTAAGTGTATGGCATTTATACACTGTACCTAGGACATTACTATAGTGCGCAGTAGCGTCCTAGGCCTTCGCATTCACTCACCACTCACTCCCCGACTCACCCAGAACAACTTCCGGTCCTCTAAGCCTCATTCATGGTAAGTGCCCTATACAGGTGTACCATTTTTTATCTTTTATACTATATTTTTAGTGTACCTTTTCTATATTCAGATATGTTTAGACATAAATACTTACCACCGTGTTATAAATGCCTACAGTTTTCAGTACATAACATGTTGTACAGGTTTGTACCTTAGGGGCAATAGGCTAGACCACACAGCCTGGGTGTGTAGTAGGCCATACCACCTAGGTGTGTGTAAGTGCCCTCTATGATGTTAGCACAACGATGGAATTGCCTAATGGCATATTTGTCAAAATGTAGCCCTGTCGTTAAGTGACATATGACTATATCTCACAAAAGACGTGTATCAGAACACATGAAGAACTCAATATATGAAGGTTTCAAAAGAACACTTATAAATCAATAATAAAATGACAAACAACACAATTTAAACATGAACAAAACATTTGAACAGGCATTTCACAGAAGTATAGACAGCTGACCCTTGAATAACTGGGGGGCTAGGGACACTGACCCCCTCACAGTGGAAAATCATATATAACTTTTTTTTAAGGGATGCTCCGTTTCCTTATTCTTATTTTTTATTTTTTGTTGAGACAGAGTCTCTCTCTGTTGCCCTGGGTAGAGTGCAGTGGCATCATCGTAGCTCACAGCAACCTCCCACTCCTGGGCTCTAAGCAATCCTCCTGCCTCGGCCTCCCTGGGTAGCTGGGACTACAGGTGCAAACCACCACGGTTGGCTGGGTTTTTTTAGTTTCAAACTCCTGAGCTCAAGCAATAATCCCACCTCGGCCTCCCAGAGTGCTAGGATTACAGGCATGAGCCACGGCACCCGGCCCACATACAGCTTTTGATTCCCCCCAAATTTAACTACTAACAGCCTACTGTTGACCAGAATCCTTACCAATGACATAAACAGTTGATTAACACAATTTTGTTGTTATATGTATTCAATATTATGTATTGTATTCTTACAATAAAGCTGAAGAAAAGAAAATGTTATTAAGAAACTCATAAGGAAGAGAAAATATATTTACTATTCATGAAATGTAAGTGGATCATCATAAAGGCCTTCATCTTCATCGTCTTCACATTGAGTAGTTGGAAGAGGAGGAAGAGGAGGGGTTGGTCTTGCTGTTTCAGGAGTGGCAGAGGCAGGAGAAAACCTGCTTATAAATGGACCCTTAAAGTTCAAACCTATATTGTTCAAGGGTCAAGTATATGTGAATAACCAATCATCACCTGAAAAGATACTAAACATCATTAGTAGGTAAAATGCAAATTTAAACCACATACACTAAAATGATTCAAAGGGAAAAGACTGAGGATGTCGAGTGACTGGAGCGGTCCTACCCTGCGGTGGGAGTGTGAAACAGTACAACCGCCTGGGAAAACAGCAGAGCAGTTTCTGGTAAAGTTAAACTACACCTCTCCTGTGACCCAGCAACCCCACTGCTAGATACATTCTCAAGAGAAGTGAGCGCTGATGTCCACAAAAATACATGTACAAGAATATTCAACCAGCCTTACTTGTAGTCGCCCCAAACAGGAAACAACTCAAACACCCAGCAACATGAAAATGGATAAACAAAGTGTGGTACTGCCACAGAATGGAATATACTCAGTGATAAAAAGGAATGAATGCCTGATGGACACGATGTGGGTGAATCTCACCAACTTAAAGTTTAATGATAGAAGGCAGATGAGGAAGTGTACATATTGTATGAAGTTTTTATTTTAATTTAGCTGAAGTTTTTACTCCATCTATATGAATTTTAGAGCAGAAAAACTAATCTGTAGAGATAGAAAGTGAGTAGTGGTTGTTTCTGGTGGGAAGGATTGACTAGAAAGATCACTGCAGAAGTTTTGGAGGTGAGAGTTCAAAATGTTGAAGGCGGTGACGTTAACACTGGTTTTATGTTTGCCAAGACCCATCACGCCAAGCACTTAAGCTCTGGACACTTTACTGTATTTAAGTTATATTCCCACATAAAAACAAAAATCGTAATTTAGACTGCTTTGAGCAATGGCTTTAAATGTACGAAATAAATTGATCGTGCCGTCATTTCTGGTAGGCTGCAAACTGACGAGATACGACGACCTTCACTTATTCAGCCAACAAGTCAGCAACGCAGTGGAAGTGACGCGCAGCCACGCGGAGCTCATCGGCACAGCTCCCCTCTGCCCCAGAGAGCTGGCCGGGATGCAAGGCAGGGTTTCGCTCAGTTCTAGAAGCTTATTTTATGCTTCACCACATGAAGTGGAAAAAGAGATCTCTTTTTTTTTTTTTTTTTTTTT
>NW_012154408.1:648763-657298 GCF_000956105.1 Propithecus coquereli
AACTCCTGAGCTCAAACAATACACCCACCTCGGCCTCCCAGAGAGCTAGGATTACAGGCGTGAGCCACCGCGCCCGGCCTATTTTATTTTTTAAACAATCATATTCTATACTTATATTAGCTTCTACATTTAAAATTTTCTAACCTTTTAATTCCTGATTTTATCTTTATTGTTTCTGCTTGCTTTATTTTGTTGTTGCCCCTTTAAATATTTAGAGTAGAATGCATAGGTCATTGTTTATTTCTTCCTTCCGTAATTAATACAACTCTTAAAAGCTATGAACTTTCCTATGTGCACAGCAGTAACAATATCCCATTAGATCTGATACAGGTACGGTTTCATTATTACTGTTTTCTAGAAATTCTGCAATCTCCTTTTCTGTCTTCCCTTTGATACTAGAGAGAAGGGTTTTTCATTTCTGAGTGGAAGCACTTGGTTTTATTCTAGTTTGGGTGCGTCGTGATCAAGAACATCATCTGTACTGTTTCTGTGGTTTGCAATATTTTGACATTTTCATCATGGCCTAATATAGCAACAATTTTAG
The DNA here is from genome assembly GCF_000956105.1 of Propithecus coquereli. Lineage (NCBI taxonomy): Eukaryota > Metazoa > Chordata > Mammalia > Primates > Indriidae > Propithecus > Propithecus coquereli. The sequence continues at coordinate 649,308 of NW_012154408.1, forward strand.
TGAGTATTTTGTAGCCACTCTCTTTAATTATCTGCTGAGATCAATTGTTAGAGTTAGGAAAATAGTGGATTAATTCCACTAATATGACCCTCAAATAAAAAGAAAACCTTTTTCAGTGACTCAATGGCCTCACATCAGACAATCCACTTCTCATCCTGGTCACTGCTTCTCCTTCCCAACACCCATTTCCAGAATAAAACCATGGTGAGGTGGGGTGTCTTCATGCAAACCTCTCCAACAACAGCCTTTGCATCCTATCGGGTGGGCTTCACCTGGTGGAGGGAAGAAACTTCCACACATGCTCACAAATATAAATCCACATACACACGTGTGCACACACACAAGCACAAAATCCTGATTTCTTTAGCCAGGATCACAGCAGCCCACGAGTGCGATGGGGAGACATATCTCACTGGAGCTTTTTCCTGGCCCTGGGTCCCCAGATGGGCTGCCCTCTGCCAGTGAAGACCTTGTCCACATGGGATAGGTCCTTCTGGATCCAAGACACTTAATTTTGTCCTGTGCCAGACAAAGTTTCTCAACTTTTGTTTTAGGACTCATACCACCTACTAGAAGAAATTTCTACAGCCTCGGCCGACAGGACTAGGGAGGCTGTCCCTGGGTGCCTGGCTGCCTCACGGGGCATCTGGGCCTCATCCTCCAGGCAGCCTGGAGCCGTTTCCTTGGAGACATTTCTAAGTGGATGTTGTGAAAATAACAATTATGTGGTTTGGGTGGATTCAATCTCTACTGCTAATCATAGAAACTAATTATAGGTTGTATTACTAAATAATTTCAAGGGAAAATCGAATCATGTTATTTTCTTACTGATAAAACCATCAAGTATGTGTGAAGTCTTACCATCTGATGTGAGGTAGATTTCATTCAAGAATTCAGTTTTTAAAAAAAAAAAAAAAAAAAAAAGAATTCAGTTTTTAAACAGAATTGGCAGGTGTTAACCACCTCCTGTGTGATGTGCAGGTTAAAATCACAGCGGCAATTCCTGCTCAGTAAACCCACCTGGCCAGGTGAGGGGCAAAGTCATCACCGTCAACCCTGATGGGGTCCCCTTCAAGTGCCAGATGCTCTGTGGCCCATCAGCTGACGTGAGGGAGGGGCCCGCCGAGCAGCAGGGGACTTGAGTTGCTGGGACAGCGCATCCCAAGGTCCAGACGTAGGAGCCAGAGGAAGGGTCCACCCAGCAGAGACCTGTGCAGGAGACACCCCTGAGGTCTGCCTGGCCCCTCTGCTCTGGGCCCGCCTGACCCACTTGCAGGAGGGGCTCCTGGAACCACCAGTGCCCCAAAGCCCGTCCCTTGGTGTAGCCCATTAGTCCGGGCAGACAGCTGACCCGCAGTAAGAAATACGTGTGGTCTCTGTCCCCGGTTCCTGGCTCTGAGAGCCTACAGCCCCTGGGATTTCCTGAGTGAGAAGCCTGTCTCTGGTTGTTATAAGGGGCCCTTTGCCGCCACACCTGAGCTTGTGCGGAGAAGGTGATGCAGCGTGGGCGCTGGGCAGCTTCAGGATGGGGGCTGTCACCAGATTAGTGGGTAGGACTTCTTAGCCCCACCCCACCCACCCCCACCTTTGGGGAGGGGAGGAGGTCTGGAGACTGAGATATAAAAGTCCCTGAATAATGACATTCAGGAGCGCTTCTGGGTTGGTGGGTGCTGCCTGCCCCCGGTACCCGTACTGAGCCCCAGTGATCCACCTGGCTGTTCCAGAGTCGCATCCTTCATCGGAAACTGGAACGCATAGGTAAGGTGTTTCTCCGAGCTTGGTCAGTCGTTCTAGCGAATTGTTGAACCTGAGGAAGAGTTCATGGGAACCCCCAAATCTGTAGTCTTCAGAGGTGTGGGTAGCCTTGGCACCCCGCTTGCAGCTGTCGTCTGGAGTGGGGGCAGCCATGCTCTTCACCTGCTGGGTCTGCGCTGACTCTGGGAGACGGTGAATTCAACTGGGTTGTGTCTGAGAATCAGAGTTGGCTGCGGTGTGGACATCCCCCACCCCAGGCACTGCACGTTAATGCGGAATCCTGGGATTCCAGGAGTGACGCCCTCCCCGCCTTTCTGTGCCTCTGTCTCTGCTCCCCTCACCTCCCCTCTACCCTCCCTGGCTGCCCCTCTGCTGGCTCAGGTGAGTTGAGTTCACTCCCATCACTTGCGACCTCCTGTCCAGGGCTCAGTCTGGCCAATTCTTCCCATCCTGTGCCCAGTTCTGTGCCAGGTACACAGAGAGGGAGAGACCCACAGAAAACCCGAAGGCAAGAGAGACCCCAGGGAGAGGCCCGTGGAGACAGAAGCCCAGGTGTGTCCAAGATACACAGGACAGGGTGGGGCATAGCCTCCTCCAGGGCCACTGTGGGCTGAAAACACTTGTCACCAAGTGTTCCTCCAGGCTCCCAAATACACACCCTGTCATGTAGCTGTGAAATGATCCCAAACCCAGAGTCTGCCTTGTGAGTGACATGTTTCGCTGCAGCACAAACTGGGAGCATTCTCCCTTCGGAGAATGTGTGTGGAGTGGCTCTCCCCTGGGGCGTGCCCCTCACACCTCAGCAGGCCCCACGTGTGACCTGCTGACCTCAACTCCTGGACTTCAGAATACGAAGAAATTTGAGGGTTTGGCAGAGGCACAGAGCACAGGCTGGGGCCGGCTACCCTCTGCCAGCTGCTCCTCTGAAGACAACACTGGCTGGGACAGGGCCACACCCTGGGAGCCCTCAGGCCACTCTTTAAAGCCCCGGCAAAACCTACACTGTCCTCTACCTTTGAGGGATGTCCCCTGAGAGCTGCTCATTTAAAGGTATGTTAGCAGCCTCTGAGTGGAGGTTTTTTCGAAGTTCTTGGTGAAGGTTAGGAAAAGAAATTCAGGATGTACCATGTAAGCCAAGCAAGTGACAGCTTTTTTAAAATTGAAAGCAAAAGTACACTCTCATGGAGAGGGCGGGCAGATGCAAGGGGAGAAAGTGGGTTCAGATCTTTTGTAGTCTTACTGATTGAGGGGAGGAATAGTCAAGGCCAAGGAATTGGCTTTCACTAAAAATCTGGGTAGTAATTCCTAGAATTGGATTCCCTCCCATTTTCATACTTTATATGGTTGTCTCAGAATCGTTATGGTGATTTGAAGGATGGAGAAATTTTAAAACCACAATGTAAATGATGTGGTAATTAGCCAAGTTTCATGTAAGGTGGCAGAGAAAGGTGACAGGCTGGTTGAAACTGGTTCTTTCCTGCAGTGAACGGCCCCTCTGGTCAGCTTCCGCCTGAGAGTTGTTTACCTTAACGCCTGCCACATCCATCTCAGCCCTGTCTCTAAGGCTCCTGCTCTAACAGGTACAGCTCAGGCTTTACCTCCCTCAGAGGCTGGCTGAGCAACTAGATGTTAACAGTTTTGGGACTCACTGTGTGGCTAGTGTCCCTCCCCTACGGGTGTGCTCCCTGCGAGGCTGGGTCATGTTATTCCCCTCCCCCTCTGTAAGAATTGAGAATCTAAGAAAAAAAATTCTCTTAGTGTGGCAATATACCCTGTGATTCATGAAATCATACTCTGATCATCTCCTTACTTTAACCATATAAAACATGCCCATAGGCGGGGCGAGGTGGCTCACACCTGTAATCCTAGCACTCTGGGGAGGCCGAGGCAGGAGGATAGCTTGAGGTCAGGAGTTTGAGACAAAACATGCCCATAAACCACTCCGAGGAATGGAGGTGGATCATCTGAAAGAAAGGAATCTGGGAAGAGTAATAAGTGCATGAGCTCTTCTGATGCCAAAAATAGAAATATATAAAAAGATGCACATGAAATGACTTATTTAAAAACTCCTCAGCAACATGTGTCCATGAGTTCATAATGGCCTCTGTTCAAACATTAGTGCTGTGAAACAGCTCACTAGTACGAACGAGGGCTTTCTGCCGACCCTCAGAGACCAGAGACAAGCTGCTCCCATTTGGATAATTCCCATTTCTCCCAAAGACTCAAAGGATCTTATATCTCTGCAGAATACCGATACTCAATGCTTCGGATCAGTAAACAGAGCCCACCCAAGCCCCTACCCCCCAATCCTAAATCAGAGATGTAGGGGGAGGTGGAAATGTCACACATAAGTTAATATATGTGCATTTAAAAGCTACAAAAAACCTGTTCATTAATTCACTCATTTATTGATCCGAAGGTCACTGATGCCTACATTTTGCCTGCCCATAGTATCCATAGTGTATTTGGATTAGCAAAAAAGTATAATTTTCCCATTTCACCTTAATTTCAACAAGGTCAGTACATATTCCTACTCCTTCTTGCCTGTTAGGGCACAAATCCTGAACTCTGACCTGAGATGGGGCAAGGTAATGTGGGCTAGCTTCTTTCACAGAGGAGGGTCCCGAGATATTCGAGCTTTAAAGCCACCTACCAGCCTGGGGCCTTCTTCACTCCTGCCCACCTGTGAAGGGAAGGGGCATCTTCCTTTGGCCCCAGATTTCTACTTGCTGTTCGTATTATTAATATTACTTTTATTGAAGCTAAATTTTCCAGAACCAGCTTCCTCAAAAAGAGAGGCTATACCCCCAAATCAGAAGCATCCAGGGGCCTCCGACCTCTCCCACAGAGCTCCCACCCAGCCCAGCAGGATGTCTAGAGCTGCTCCAGAGTTGTGCGCCACACCCACGGTGCCTGTGGTGCCCGTGCCTCACTCGCATGCCAAATTTCCAAGATAAACACTTTTCCGAAACTGGCTCATTCGCATCTGAGATGGCCATTAAAACATAACCTCCTGTCCATGCAGGGGCCTTTCAGCTGCCCAGGTAGCAGGACCTGGGGGCTCACTCCCTCATGGCCTCTGCAGTAGGCTCTGATAGAAGAGCTTTTCCCCCAAAGAGCTGTGTTCACACAAAATGGGTGGTGGGTCTCATTGGTCTCCCCCGGGTGAGACAGAAACATGGAGATTCCCTCTACATTGTGAAGAGCAGTGACCACTCAGTCACCAGCAGGCAGCTTTTCCCTCTACCTAGATAATTATCTAAATTCCAAACTGGGGGCCAGGGATGGAAAGCAAATACTTGGTAATTCCCACAAGGAAGGTTCTGTCCAGGACTGAGAATAACTCTCTGACCACCTGACACCTGCCTCAAGCCTCTTCCATACACCAAAGCCTACAGGTCTCTGGCTTAAAATGTCCCACATGCTGGAGCCTTCTTTCTTCCACAAATTCTAGGCCCTGAGCTGTGTCATGTGTGTCTGAGCGGCTCTGGCATCTGCTGCTGAGACACCAGGGTGCCAGGCACTATCTTTTCTACCAGGGTGCTAGAGTGCTAGGCGCTATTGGCTACTCTCCCCAGTCTACCATCTGAGAGGGACGTAAGCTTCCAGAAAATGCTGTATCCAAAATGCAACACATCCAAAGCACTGTTCATTTTGGAAAAACGAGGTGTGTACTGGGTCTGAGACTGGGAAGACTATCCCCTCCAATGACGGGCCTGTTACATGAATATCATACACTCTGCTAGAACAAAAGACATAACAGCTTTCTGCTTATATTGTCAAAACCACAAGAGGGTTTGGTTTAGGTCCAGTTGCTCATTGCACAAGGATCCAATTATTGAGATAAAGATTGTCAAGGAAGAAATTTTCATACAAAAGACATCTTGCCCAGAGAACGGAAGAATGGGAGAAGCTGCCTCAAATTGGTCTCTTCGACTAAGGGAGATCATGGGCTTTTAAAGGAGGGGCTATGTGCCCTGGGGCAGGTCGTGGTGTAACTAACAGGGGCTAGTTTGGGGGATGGTCGTGGTGTAACTAACAGGGGCTAGTTTGGGGGATGGTGAGTCTTGCATGAGGAAGTCTGCCCAGCGGCCTTCAGAATCTCAGCTTCTTTGTCTTGCAGAAAATCCACTATTTCTGGGAAACAACTTAAAAGTTCAAGTAGTTAAGGCAGAGGATTATATAGGGGTCATTGAAATTTGTTGAATGGGGCCAGTTACAATATCTAGGGAAATGCCCCCTGGGGTAAAAAACAAAAAAACAAAAACACCCCAATAACTTAAAATTGTTTAAAAGAGGCATCACCTTGATTCCCTCAAAGAATGGTCTCATGGTCCCAGAACCATAGGTCCCTCAGAGTTCAGGGGTAACCATACAACACAGGGTTCACCAGCCGGGGGCCCTGAGGTTGTAAGCCACAGAGCCTGGTCTAGTAAACATGCCCAAGTTCCCAGCTTGGTGTTCCTCTGTGTAAACTGGCCAGCCATCCAGGATCTGGGGCAGGGCATGACTAAGTAGGTATCCCCTTTACACTAATAGAGATTGTTTAGAAAGGACCAAATAATTCAAATGCAGTTTTATCTTAAAATACAAAAAAAAAAAAAAAAAACACCTAGAGTAACCAAACCAAACAGATTGTAGGAGGTTTACACCACTTCTTCAACAAGCAAACCTCTATCTTATCATCCCTAAATATTCCTGACTATAAATGGCACTAGGTTGTGATCGTTTTGCCATGAAAATGAAACCTGCATCCTTTTCTTTGGGTTAATCTTAAATTCCTAGTGAAACAAGAGCAATCTTTAAAGAGAACACTACTGTATATTACCGTGACCACACATGGCAGAGTACCAGACATCATGGTGAAAGAAAGTGACCAAGAGTACATAGTGCACACCTACATTTACATAAAGTTTAAGAAAACTAATTTATGGCAGGAAGGTCAGAATGATGGTTACCCTTGGGGGATATAGACTGGGAGGGAACAAGGGAGTCTTTTGTGCCACAGTAAATGTCCTAAATCTTAACCAAAATGGTGGTCATACATAGGTGAAAATTAATTGAGCTGCATTGTTAAAATTTGTGCACTTTACTGTAAAATATACCTCAAAATGTTTAACCTGGCTGGCTGGAGTCTGCAGCCACATACTTGAGGAATAATGCTCTCCTCAACCCCGAACTCCTAGATAAAACAGAAAAATATGTAACCACAAAACCAGCCCAGTCTTGTTCAACTTTGTGTAATAAAATGGTGAGTTGTTTTTCAGTTGCCATGGACCCCCGTTGCAAGTCATCTAACCGAGCATGCCCAGATGAACCAAGCATGCAACCACAGGTGGAACCTAACTGCTTCAAGAAATGGGGACTAGGCTGGGCGCAGTGGCTCACGCCTGTAAATCCTAGCACTCTGGGAGGCCGAGACGGGTAGATTGTTTGAGTTCAGGAATTCGAGACCAATCTGAGCAAGAGCGAGACCCCATCTCTACCAAAAATAGAAAGAAATTAACTGGATAGCTAAAAATATATAGAAAAAAAAAATTAGTCGGGCATGGTGGCGTGTGCCTGTAGTCCCAGCTACCTGGGAGGCTGAGGCAGAAGGATCGCTTGAACCCAGGAGTTTGAGGTTGCTGTGAGCTAGGCTGACGCCACGGCACTCACTCTAGCCAGGGCAACAGAGTGCGACTCTGTCTCAAAAAAAAAAAAAAAAAAGAAATAGGGACTAAATTAAGAAGTGGACACCCACAACATGATCCAGTTGGATCACACCTCCTGGTATAACTCTATTGCAAGGTCCAATCAGATCATGCCTCATACCTATAAAACCTACCCCAGCCCCCAGTTCGGGGAGACAGATTTGAGCACTGCCTCCTTGGACTCCTTGCCAGTTGACTTGTAATAAAGACTTTCTTTTCTCAGAAGCTGGCACCATGGTATTGGCTTCTATGTGAGTCAGACAGTGAGCCCATTGCTTGCTTGCAAACAAATATTCTCTTATTTTAATTTTTTTAGAGATGGATTCTCGATATGTTGCCCAGGCTGGTCTTGAATTCCGATCCTCTCACCTCAGCCTCCCAAATAGCTGAGAGTACAGATGCGTGCCACTGTGCCTGGCAAAACAGAAAAATACTCTAAAAATAAAGGTAGGTTTCTGGCATTCCGCTTCTGAAGTGTAGCAATTAAAACTCCTGTACATCTTCCAAGTAAACGTTCTCCATTCATTGCTACGTCACCTTAGG
>NW_012154408.1:657534-670282 GCF_000956105.1 Propithecus coquereli
TATATTTTTAGCTGTCCAATTAATTTCTTTCTATTTTTGGTAGAGACGGGGTCTCACTCTTGCTCAGGTTGGTCTCGAACTCCTGAGCTCAAACAATCTACCCGCCTTGGCCTCCCAGAGTGCAAGGATTACAGGCGTGAGCATTTTTATTTTTAAAAAGGGGGAAGAGGAGACTGTTGATATGTGAAAGGATGAGAATGTAAAGCGGTTGAAATCATACTAAAGTACTGCCCTGGAAGCCAGGGCCGTATCACCGCAAGAACCCTACCGCTGCGGTCCCTAACCCCTGGGCTGCTGCCCGGTACCGGTCCGTGGCCTGTTAGGAACCAGGTCGCCTGAGCTCCTACCCCTCCACGTCGGTCCGTGGAAAAACCGTCTTCCATAAAACAGGAACCGGCCGCACAGCAGGACGTGAGCGGCGACCCAGCCAGCGAAGCTTCATCTGTATTTATAGCTGCTCGTTGTCAATAGTGAAAACGGGCTGAAGAAAAGTAGTCTGCTGCACGCACAGGTGGCCAGGAGACGTGTCGTCAGCGCCCCCACCACAGGGAATGGCAGTTATGGGGGACCATCCCCACGGGTCCAGCCGCCACGGGGACTGATACCACGGGACACCATCCCCACGGGGAAGGCCGCCATGGGGAAGCCCGAGTGCCCCCCCGCCACGCCCCTTGTGGACCCCCAGCGCCGAGACTGCGAAGTCCCCCAGCCCCCTCGGGCCCGTCTCCGTCCGTCCGAGCCGCAGTCCCCCTGACACGGGCGCCGCCCCGCAATGGGCCATAACTAGCTGACCCCGCAGACTTTCCGGGCCCCGTCGCCTGCGGCCTGGACCCGGCCGGGAATTCAAGGAGGAAGCGCCAGCCAGGGATGTTGCGATTGGCTGAGCAAGAGGAAGACCGGTAGTGATTGGTCCGCATCTTCTTCCGCCACCGGGCCGATTGGACGGACGCGATTGGTGCTGGTGTATCGGCCCGCCCCCTCCCTGCCGCCCCGGCCTGGGCGCGCCGTCGTCATTACCCGGCGTGCAGCGCGCCTGAGCGTCCCCTCCGCCCGCTCATGTTTTGGCCAAGCCAAGATGGCGGTGCAGGAGTCCGCCGCTCAGCTCTCCATGACCCTGAAGGTGCAGGAGTACCCGACCCTCAAGGTGCGCGTCTGCGGAGCGCAGGCCGGGGGGAGGCGGCTGCGCCTTCTTCCGGTGTCCGCGGGCGTGGGGAGCATCCCGGAGCGGGCAGTGGTCAGGGGGCAGCGGGGGCTGGGCGCGGCCAGACCGGGCGGGCTCTCGGGGGCGGCGGGCCATGCGCCGGCCAGCTGCGGCCAGTGCGGTCGGTCTGTGGCTCTGCCTGGCGCCTCGCTTCGCTCACGGAGCCCGATTGTGGGTCCTTCCGTTTTATAAAGAGCGTGAATCGAACCAACGGCAACCCTGGCGGTAGGGAGGCTGGTGTGTTTGGGGGCTGGGGTAGACGCCGGAGTTTACCGGCTGCAGGGTCGCGGACGCCCAGCCAGAGTGCCCCCTGACTCGCGGTTGGTGTCTAGCTGTCCTCCTGGAAGCTTAATGCTCGAAGGTATGGATGTGTTGGGTTCCTGTCACTAATTAGGGAACCTGTAAGGAGAGACCTAACGACCTAATGGGGAACTCTTTTAGCTAGGCGTCACCAAACCTGAAAAACAGCTCTTGCCACTCGATTGCCAGTTGCGTGACCTTGGGTGGTCACTTAGCCAAGTCGCATTCCATTAGAATGAAATTTGTGTTTTTAGTAAAAGGAGCCGGTATTTGCTCTTACTCAGTAGTAGAGGGTTTGATGGCGATTGACTAAAATGAAGCACCTGGGAAGACGTTCCTTCGGTGATCAAGGTCATAACATTCCTAGGAGAGCTGTGGCTGAGCTTTAGTGAGTCTGCATTCCTTTCCTGGAGGGCTGGGTAGCTTTTCTCTCCTTCCAGAACACCCTAGTCTTCCCGTTCATCTCAGCGGTGACAGGTGGTGGTGTTTGCAGTGTGGCCAGAATGCTGTGAGTCCCCCCCAACCCCAAGGCTGTTTAGCAACGGACCGAAGAGCACAGGTCCGGGCCAGCCTGCTAGGGTTTGAATACTGCCCCCCTGTGTTCACCACGTACTGGTAGACCACAGGCAGCACTGGGGTGATTGTTTAGTCTTGTCAAATGTATGTAAATAGTGGCAGCACCTGTGTCACCTGAGGGTGAAATGAGTGACCATACATGGCTTAGAGCAGTGGTGGCACTTATTAACAGGTACCTGTCATAGTTATCACTCGTGAAGTCAGACTGTGCCCTGGTATAGTTGGTCTTCATAGGAAAGCAGAAGCAAGGCTCTGTTCCTCTTCATTAACTAGTGGTTTAACAGTGATGTTTCCTGGCACTTGCATACCCAGCACTGGATCAAAGAAAGGAGGGGGAGTGTGCTGACATTATCAAAGGCCTCTTTGCTAGACCCCTTTAAATTGTAGGTGGTTAATTTTTTATATCAGTTTCATGACATTGGTGAGTTACTGTTACTTTAGAGATGAAGACCCTCGGGCTCAGAGAGCTCTCTGTGGTGATACTGTGCTGCCATTAGTGGGGGAACTTTTAACCACTGACCTTCAGTCTCAGTGCACCTCCAGGTTTGTTATTTCAACTGACACACAAGAAGACGTAAAGATCTCAGAACTATGGTGGTTTGTCAGTTTGGGTATTGACTGGTGAATATGGGAAACACCAGACGGGAAAGGTTTCTGGAAATCTGTTCATTGCTCATTGAATGAGCTAGGAAAGGACATGGAAGGACTCAGGAGAAGATTCCTCTTCAAGTTCTCTGTTGTTTCATAATTGTGAATGTAATTTGCATTCTGGAGTTACTACATAGCTTCTGATGAATAGAGTCATGCAGATACCCATACAAATAAAGAAATACAGTGTCATGATTCCTTTATTCTGTTGATGCTTGTACTACTGCTAAGTTAATACTTTTTTTCTAGAAGGTTTCAGGAGTAATTCCTAGTGGATAATGGGAAAGTTTTATAGGCAGATTAGGAACCCTTGATGAGAAGCATTTGTTAATATAGAATTAAACCAAACATTGGTAGAGCTGATAGCTCAAGAGCTGTACTATTCAGTCTTAAGGAGAGGTCCAAATGCAGGTGCAGCAGTGTGGATGTTAGAGAAGGGAGTGAGGGCTGAAGGGGTGGGGGTTTTAGAAGGTGTAGGGTAGATGTTGTGCTTCTGTAGTTTAAGAGAATGTTCTCCTGTATGGTAGTAGGAACTGGCATGTTCTGGGCTAGATCTTCACCTGGTAAGAATTAAACTGCTGTCCTGCCAAGTAAATCCTCCACAGACAGGTGGGGGATTCCTCACTCTTCAGAGGGTCCGTAGCCCTTGAAATATCCACTTCCTCACAGCCTCATGGCTGGTGGTAGGGCTCCTGGGTACCTGCCAGATACTTTTTTTATTTTCCTGGCGCAGTGGGAAGAGAATGGAACAGCCATGAAGTGCTGACCCTGTGTACATCTCTCCTCACTGAGCTTCCATGTCTACCACAATGGGTGGGCCAGCCTGTGAACATTTGGGCTGGATGATTCTTTGTCATGGGGGCTGTGTTTAGCAGCATCCCTGGCCTCTGTCCACCAAATGCTAAGAGCATGCCCCCAAAATGTACCTAGACATTTCCCCTGAGGGCAAAATCATTCCCATGAGAACCTCTGAAGTGGATATTGCTTTAGGGAACTTGTTTCTGTGTTCTTAAGAGCACAGAGGCATGGTTCATGAGGACTTGCCCTCTGTTCTGCCTGTGCCTGTGAGTCTTGTTTGCAATGGAATGCTGCCTGGTGTCAGGTTGGAGGTTATGCCCCTCAGGAGGGGGAGAAACTTGGATGCGTAGTCCAAGTTCTTTAACTGGAAGCCTGTTTTAATTATTTTAAATTTTTTTCTAATTATAAAAGTAATTTATTTTTCTCTCCAAATTCTGCTGCACAGATCATTTCATTAGTATTTTGGTGTATTTACTCTTACTGTTTTTTCCTTCAGATAGCTGAAGTAAAACAGTATCTTGGAGACATTCAGGTATAGTCTGTATGGCCCAGGGGGAGGAGCCTGGCATTCGTTACTGGGAGACCTGGCTCTGGATCCTGAAGCCTCTCCTTGAATCTCAACCTGGGCCCTCCATCGTCTCCTGGAGCCCCAGCCAGGGGTGTCCAGCTTGGCCCTGTTCTCTCATAGCCCAGTCGTTGATGCTGTCCTTTCTTCACAGGTTGACAGGCTGAAAAACATGGGCGTGTTGTTCCTGAGCTAGGTATCATGTGCCTTTGAATTCTCTACAGGAATATTTACATTTTCTGTTTTCAATATGACAGCAGTCTGGTTGACCAAGTACTGTTTTGCATTTTCAAAGCCTGGGTTAGTACTTGTCATAGAAAGTTTGAGTGCCAAGTATATGCCTAAAATTATAGCTTTTAGTGCAGTTTCTTAAGTTGCTCTTGGCTGGGTTTAGGAGGATCATGTGTTCTCAAGTGTGAGAAACACTGGTAACCGTGCAGCATGTGACTTAACAGACAAACACATTGGGTTTGATCCTGGTTATGTTGTGTCCTAGATAGTAGCCATAGACTAGGTTTTCTTTTTTACACCTTAGATTTTTTGGATTTGCATAGTGGAGCCAATTCCTCCCCAGAAGGTGGTTGTGTTCACTAAAGACACTCGTCCTCTATCTTACCCACAGGCACTTAATAAACCATAATCCCCTTCCTCTTACCAGGCTCAAAACCTTGTTAGGCCTTCAAAGCATGTCTGCTCTTATCTGCAGTAGCCTCACATTGCGTTCTGGAATCCTACCGATCTCTAGAGCACAGGTGGAATTCCTTCTCCTTGGAAGAGACATGCCTACTGTTTGTGCCCTCTTGGCTCCTGCTCTTTCTCATCTTTTGCACCATTGTTGGGTATCTGACCCTGGGCTGTGGTGTCCCGTTGGTGTTGGACCTGGACTGGAGTGTCCGTTGACATGCTTCTGGATGCTCTCTGCACTGGCAGACGTCTTGCCTGTTGTGCCTGGGCCTTCCTAGCCGGATAGATGTAGGCTGAGATGAGGGTGTAGACTGGGATTTTCTGCTAGCTATGGGGTAGTTTTTTGGTTTGTTGGTTTTTGTTTTTTTTTTTAAGTATAATTTTTTTTTTTTTTTTTTTGAGACAGAGTCTCACTGTGTTACCCGGGCTAGAGTGCCGTGGCATCATCCTAGCTCACAGCAACCTCAAACTCCTGGGCTCAAGCAATCCTTCTGCCTCAGCCTCCCGAGTAGCTGGGACTACAGGCATGTGCCACCATGCCCGGCTAATTTTTTCTATATATCTTTAGTTGTCCGATTAATTTTTTTCTATTTTAGTGGAGACGGGGTCTCGCTCTTGCTCAGGCTGGTCTCGAACTCCTGAGCTCAAACAATCCGCCCGCCTCGGCCTCCCAAAGAGCTAGAATTACAGGCGTGAGCCACCGCGCCCGGCCTTAAGTATAATTTTTAACAAATTTTGAGTCAGGAAAAGAAAGGACTTTCTAGTAATACCTGATTATCTGTCATGGACAGGCTAGGTTAGAGGCAGTACTGAAGTGAGGCCCAGGGACTTGAGCAATGGCACAGCTAGGGGCCTGCAGAGCTGGGGTGCCAGCTTGGGGCTGCCTGATGCCAAAGCCTACACACGTACCTTCTCACACCTTCTTGCGTGTGCTCCTTCAGCAGCAGTTCGAGAGCTTCCATGGGCCAGGTGCTGTCGAGGGCCCTGGGATGTTGTGAAAAGACAAGTAAGGAAGTAAGGTCCCTGTCCTCATGCAGCTTACTCTCTGGTGGGAGGGTGGCATTAAGCAAGTAAACATTGCAGATTCTTTAAGACATCGATGAAATCAAGGTGGGTGTGGGACAGCAGGAGGTGGTGGGCGTGGGCCTCCCTGGGTGAGTGCGATGACTTGAGCTGGTGGTCAGGGGAGTTGGTTTTGGGGCGGTGAAGCTGCCTGGGCTGTGTTGAAATCTGGGCAGACCCCAACCCTGGTAGGCACACAGTCCCGGTAGGCACACATGGCCAGGGGTGTTCCCAAAGCCATGCAGAGAGATTCTAACAAGGGGGACCAATGAGTACCTAGGCTGGGGACACAGCCTGTGTGTGTGGGGGTCTGCAGAATGGCAAGCCGGAGGAGACACACTGGCAGCAGAGGAAGAGGAGGCTGGCCAGTGTACAGCGTGCAGACTTCCCCACCTGCAGGGGTGCAGCATGGCAGAATGCCATTCTCTTGGGGACTTTAGGTAGAATGGGGATATTTGGGTGCTTACCTAAATGTCACAAAGCAGTTTCTGCCAGGGGTAACTTGATTATTTTTAGGTGTATGTTGTTTCAGAATCATCATACTTGGGGATCATTATTTTGAAAACCTGAAAAAAAAGAATTACTCACTGTTTTAATAAGTACTTGGTGATTATTCAGCCACGTGTGGCTGAATGGACAGGAACACCCAGATGTGCTGACGGCCTGGCATTGAGTTCCCAACTGTGAACCCGTAGTGCTGCCCAGCACCTGCCCGTCTCTGGTCCAGTCTCCCTCCTCTACTCCCAATGACTCTTGCACACCTGCTGCCCCGCTTTCAAACCTTCTCTCCCACTTCACACACACATGACCCACTACACAGCTATTGCCGACCTGTGCCTGCTCCCGCGTCCACTGTGGGTCAGCACCCTGTCAGCATTCCCCTGGTGCTCGGTGTCCGTTTCTTCTCTCCTGCCCTCTACCAGTTGGCTCTTCTCTCTCCTGCATCGTCACTGTCGCGCTGTCCACTGGGTCCTTCTATCAGCGCGTACGTGGCTCTGACTCTTCCCATTCTGAGCTAGACTGCTTCCTTGCCCATGTTTTCCTGCAGCTCCTGCTCCTTTTCTCTGCGACCATTCTCCCATGTCTCTCTTCCTGTTTTCTTTAAATCAGGTTTTTGCCCCTAACACCACCCAGACGTTCCTGTTGAGGACATGATGACCTGATGCTGCTAAAATGTTTGGTCCCCCGTTAATCACTGCCCCTTGAGACACTTCCTTCCCAGGGCTCCCTGACGCCATGCTCTGGGCTCTCTCACCCCTCATTGCAGGTCCTCTTCAGATGCCTTTGTGGTTTTCTCCAGTTTTAGTCTTCTCACTCTGTTACGTCACCAGCTAACCCTTGAGAGGGCACGTGTCCCCGCACTTCTGCCTCCAGCAAGGCCTCTCCCTGAACTCCTACCTCTCGTCACTAGCCACCTACTAGAGCTCGCTGTTTGCATGTTGGGGAGATGGATCAAAGATGCCATGTGCAAAGCTGAGCACCAGATCTTGGCCTTGGAGCTCAGCCTAGCCTTCCCGTCTCAGTTGAAAACAACATCCTCCTTCCACTTGTTCAGTGGGCCAAAACCCTGGGGGTGTTCTTGATTCCTCTGTTCCTCATACTCATCTTCAAGCTCCCCCTTAGCCCACGATGGCTGCTGGGGCTCCAGCCTTCACACTGGCAGGGAAGAGTAAGGAGGAAATGGCACCCACCATTTGGACCAGCTCCCTGCATGAGCCTTCCCAGAAGTCCTCTTGAGCATTTACACTTAAGTTTATTGGCCAGAGTGCGGGGTTGGCCATTTCTAGCTTTAAAGGAACCTGAAAAAAGGTATATAGCCTGTTCGTAGGCTCATTGCTGCCCTAAATAAAATTGGGATTTTGTGGTTCCTTTGCTCTGTGTCCCTTGCCCTATTTTGTTCTCTTTATAGGATTAATCACAGTCTAACAGAATAGCTGACATCTGTTTGTATTTCTTCTGTCAGACTCTCCTTTAGAATGTGTGCTCTGCAAGGGCAGGGGCTTTGTTTTGGTCACTGTTGTCCCGGCACATCCAAAAACGCCTGGCACATAGGAGTCACAATAAATAGCTAAACGAATTTCTCCTCTCTGTGGTTAGAAAATTCCTTAAAACTTTGCATCTCACTTTTGTATACATGCTGCATTCCAGAGGGCTTTTCATGGCATGTACAGTCATCTAGGCGTGGTCAGCCTTTTGGCCCACATGCCGTTGTGGTGTAGCCTCAGCCCCCTACTCGTCTCTCCTTCCATCGCTCTTACTGATAGAGTTCCAGCACAGTAACCCTGCTTTGTCCGGTACCTGCACCGGCTGCAAAAGCTGTGCCCACTGTTGAGGAACCCCCAGTTGCTCACCGGAAGTGGGCACTTCATGCCGCCTAGCAGCATGGCTACATTTCTTGTGGCTTTTCACCCCCCTGCACCCCAAGGACTATTTCATGTACCCACCTTTTCCTTAAACCTCCAACACCTGCCCCCATCCTCATGCTCTGTACATGGCCTGCCCTTGCCCACACTCACTGTTTCCTTCCTGTGACTGGGGATATGTCATCTGCACCGTGCCCAAGGCCAGCCTCTCTGTTCATGCACTGCTCTCCATGATTTAAAGGTGCACACATAGTGCTATCTTCCAGTTAACCCACAGGTCACTCTCTCTCTGAGCTGGGCCTCAGGGTCTCCTGAATTGCTTCTCATCTGGTTTGGCTCCAGTTACTGCCCCACCCCATTGTGGTGCTGTAGCCAGGTTAGTGACTTGGTAGCACTGTTGAAACCTGTGGTGGCTTCTGTGTGTTCATCTTGACCTCTCAAAGTGCTACAATCACTGATCACTCCCTCCTTGAAACACATTCCTGTTTGGCTCCCAGGGCACCATACTTGCCTGTTTCCCTCCAGGCTGCAGTACCCCTTGTTCTCCCTTGCTGGCCTCTCATGGTTTTGACCTCTAAGTGTTGGAGTGCCTCAGGCTCAGGCTCAGGCTCAGGCTCAGGCCCTGGCCCTCTCTGCTGATACTCCCTGTCTTGGGGATCTCATATGGTCTCATGGACTTTAAGCACCCTCTGGATATATTTATGACTTCTAAGTTGATCTCTCCCCAACCCTAGAACCCTGTGTCCTGTAGCCTAGAAGAGGTACTCACTTGGGTCTCTGGAAGGTAACCTTGACATATTTAAATCTGTACTTTTCATCTGAACTGCCTCATGCCAGACCAACTTCCCATGTCTTCCTTTTCTCTAGGAAGGGCAGCCCCTCCATCTCAACTGGCTCAGGCCAGACCTTGGAGTTAGCCTCAGCCCCTCTGTTCTCATACTCACATCCAACCCATGTGCATGTCCTCTTTACTCTAACTTCAGAGGGTGTACAGAATCCACCTGCTGCCTCTGTGGCTGAAAACACTGTCATCTGTCTGGGGTATTGAAGTAGCCTCTTAGCTGGTCCCCTGCTTTGCCCACGCCCACTACAGTCTTTTCTTACCCCAGCCACCAGATTGCCATGTCATGCCATTCTTCTGTCCTGGTAGTTTCCCGTCTTACTTGGGGTAAAGGTCAGGGTTTTTAGAGTAGCCACCCCAGGTCCTTTGTGACTTGGCCCCTGCCTCCTCCTCCGCTCCCGTTGGGTACTTAACCATGGCAGCCTTTCTGCTGCTACTAGGCCATGCCAGGGTGCTGAGGCCCAGAGCCTCTGCTCTTGTTGACTTTGTCCAGAATGCTCTTCCCACAGATGTCCACATGGCATAGTTCCCCACCTTCTCCTCTCCCCATCCTTGGCCATCGCAGCCCTCAGACATAGTGTATTTGGCTTCTTTGTCTGTTTCTGACCACTGGGATTAGAAGCTCTCTTGGAGGACAGAGAAGAAACACTTCTTCAATTAACAGATGAACTATTAAATATTATTTTGGCAGTTGTGTCCCAAGCAGTAAGAATTGACATAGAAGTAAGTAACTATGAAGAAAGGTCAGCCGGGCGAGGTGGCTCACCCCTGTAATCCCAGCGCTCTGGGAGGCCAAGGCGGGTGGATTGTTTGAGCTCAGGAGCTCGAGACCATCCTGAGCAAGAGCGAGACCTCGTGTCTACTAAAAAAAAACAGAAAGAAATTATCTGGACAACTAAAAATATATAGAAAAAATTAGCCGGGCATGGTGGCGCATGCCTGTAGTCCCAGCTACTCAGGAGGCTGAGGCAGGAGGATCACTTGAGCCCAGGAGTTTGAGGTTGCTGTGAGCTAGGCTAATGCCATGGCACTCACTCTAGCCCGGGCAACAGAGTGAGACTCTGTCTCAAAAAAAAAAAAAAAAAAAAGAAAGGCCAACACAGTAACTGGGAACCGTTCTGTTTCTGTCAATAACCCGTTAGAACATATGGGAAATATCCATTGACAATAACCTAACAACAGAAATAAAATTAGCCTTAGCAGGCAGGTTAATGAACACTGTAGTACTGATGTTTCAGTGAAGGCCTGAAGGAAGAAGGCATTAGCAGAGAATATCGTGTTTCTGTATGAAAATTGTAATGACATCATGTTACTTTTTTGTGCTTGATAAAATATTTGTTAATTATAAAAAGGGGAGCATCAAGAAGAGCTGAGCCCTCTAGACACTAGAGCCAGGTGTGAAACTGCTGAAGTAATGACCTTGTTGCAAAACTGCTGGCTTCCATTTAAATATTTTATCTGAAAATGGGAAAGTAAGCTTTGCTGCTGTTATGTATATAAACCGACACTGGAGCCTGCTCGAGGTTTGTGTGTTTTGTCTGGTCAGTGAGCTGCCCCAGAGGAGGAGCACATTCGACTGTGTGGGGGCATGACCTGGCACTGCCCATTGTGCTGGCTTTGTGGCTAGTGCCACGCTGCAGTTTGTGCATGCCGGCTGACTAAGGATGTTGACTTATATCGTTTTACTTGTACTACCCTTTCTAAAATGAACCAGTGGCATGAAAAGTTCCCTGCAGGGAACCAGCAGCCTGAGGATGACCCTACTAGTGCAAGCACACGAGCGGAGAGCGTGATGGTGCTGACAGCTCTCTTCCCGCAGGCTTTGTCAGCTAAAAAATCAATTTCATCATATCCCCCTAGAAGTTGACCAGAAATGTACCGTTTTTCAAGACGCCCATTTAAAATAGGGGATTTGAACGATTCTTGTCCTTGGTGAGTTTCCCTCAGGGTGTATGCCGTGCTCGGGGAGGTTAGCTCAGGATAGCATGAAGCCACTGTGATTTGCAAGACCATCCCATGCCATGCACCAGAACATGAGCCTGACCTCTCCAGGGTGTGGAGGGACATGTGCTGCCATTCAAGGCTCAATACAGCACTTCAGAACATGTGATGAGCTTTGTGATAAATATTTAGAAATCTCTTCTGAGGTTACTTGTGAAAGACAAAAACCCTCATGTCATTGGGGAAATGTTTCCTTCCTGTGCTGGTAAAAACAGCTGAAAACATGATGACAAACTGAAATGCATGTTTTTGTCAGCAAATACTGTCAGAAAATCCACAGAAACATTGGAGAGGATTTGAAGAACCACGTACTAAAGCAAGTGACACAGTGTGGGAGGATTGCTATAGAGCTGGATGAAAGTACAGATGTTTTATGCAAGTCTCAGCTTACAGTGTTTGCCGGATTGTTTCAATTATGAAAACAGGAAGGATTACTTTTGTGAGTCACTGAAAGGGAAAGATGTACTGGAGGAAATACAGTTTAGCATCAGCTGACTTAGTAGAGAAATCCTGTGATGCAGAGAAAAGCTATAATGCAACAAATTACCAAGGAAAAACTGAGTAGATTTGATAAGTAAAAATTTAAATCTTCGGTATAACCAGATAAATAAATATAACCAGAATTTAAAAGCAAGTAACAAACTTTAAAAAAAATTCACCAAATACAAACCATGGAGAGTTGATTCAAATTGATAAGAAATATTCATGACCTCTCTGTGGAATGTTGGACAAGGGACAGAAACAGAAAACATGTAGAAGGACAAATGTATTAAGTGGAACTATATAAAACTGTTATTTTTGTAGGTTGAAAACGATAACTGAATAGGCCTGTAACTTGTAAAGAAATTCAAAAAAACTTCTCACAAAGAAAAGCCCAATACTAGATGTTTTTTTCACTGGTGAATTCTGTTAAACATTTAAAGAAAAATTAACACTAACTCTTTATAAACTTTTCCCAAGAACAAAAGAGGGAACATTTCCCAAGTTGTTCTCTGAGGTATTACCCTGAAATGAGACAAAGATACCACAAGAAAACCACAGACCAATATTCCATATGAATGAATGAATATGCTAAAATCCTCAACAAAATATTAACATACTGAATCTGGCAACATATAGAAAGGATTATGGTATCATGACTAAGTGGGATTTTTCCCCAGAAATGCAAGGTTGGTTCAACATGTGAAAATTTATGTAATATACCATATTAATAAAATAAAGAACAAAAACTGCATGATCATCTCAATAGATAACAGAAAAAAAGCACTTTACAAAATCCAATACCTTTTTATGATTAAAAAAAAAACCACTCAACAAACTAGGAATAAAAGGGAGCTCTCTCAACCTTACTAAGGGCATCTATGAACAACCCATAGCTGACATCATACAGCATGGCGAAAGACTGAAATCTTTCTTCCTAAGAACAGCAACAAGACAAGGATGTCAATTCTCACTTACATTCAGCTTCGTCCTGGTGGTTCTAACTAGGGCAGTTAGGCAAGAAAAAGAAATAAGAGGCATTTCAGATTGGAAAGGAAGATGTAAAACTCTATTTGTAAGGCCGGGCGCAGTGGCTCACGCCTGTAATCCTAGCTCTCTGGGAGGCCGAGGCGGGCGGATTGTTTGAGTTCAGGAGTTCGAGACCAGCCTGAGCAAGAGCGAGACCCCGTCTCTACTAAAATTAGAAAGAAATTAATCGGCCAACTAAA
>NW_012154408.1:670332-676249 GCF_000956105.1 Propithecus coquereli
TCTTTGTTGTCATCTTTTGTTTTTTGTTTTTTGTTTTTGTTTGGTTTTTTTTGAGACAGAGTCAGTGGCATCATCATAGCTCACAGCAACCTCAGACTCTTGGGCTCAAGTGATCCTCCTACCTCAGCCTCTCAAGTAACTGGGACTACAGGCGTGAGCCACCACACCAGGCTAATTTTCTATTGATTGATTGTAGGACCAGGATCTTGATCTTCCTAAGGCTGGTCTCGAACTCCTTTCCTAAAGCAATCCTCCCGCCTTGACCTCCCAAAGTGCTAGGATTCCAGGTGTGAGCTGCTGTGCCTGGCCTAGGAATATATTTTTAATATTTTACTTCTTTTTCATGACTCTTAAGGTGTCTTAACTTTATAGCCATGTTATCTGTCTTCATTTAGGCTAACTATATCTTCTATTGGTTTTTTTCCTTTAGTACTATTTCTTGTGTCTTATGTTATCTTCCCTCATTGGTTTATTAATATTATTTTTGTTTCACTGAGCAATATCTCTGAGTAATTTTCCTCCCAGAAAGGGTTTGTAGGTGCTAAACTTTTAGTCCTTGCATATCTGAAGGTATCTTCATTTTGTCTTCATTCTCGAATGATAATTTGGCTTCAATTCGAATCTTCAGCATTTCCAAAACCCTACTCATTCATCTGTCTAATGCCCCTTAGGAAGCAGCCTGTGAAGCAGCTTTTGGTGCCCAGCCAGGCCAGGACAGTTTGGGAAAGCCTGGGATGGGGAGCTTTTTAGACAGGAGAGAGTTGAGTGCTGGTCCTGTGGGAAGAAGTTGAAGAGCGATGGCTGCTCCCCAGGCCTGTCCACAGTGTTTCTCTGGGAGGAATGGATGCTGGGAGGAACACTGGCATGGGAAGCTGCTGTCTGGTTCAGTAGCTACACATGTGATGTGAACTCTAGGAGTCCTGCAGGAGTGGGAGGAGCTGCCGTGCACATCCCTGAATTCAGATGGAGTACCCACGAGTTCCGGGCACCTGACCAGCGCTATGAGGAGGAGGGAGGCTGGAGGCGCTTTCACAAAGGTGTGGATGGTGGGGCAGGTGAGACAGGCCAGGGGCGGGACAATAGAGGTGGGCTGAGCCCTGAGAGCCACAAGCAGGGAGGGTGAGTCCTCACCTGGGAAGAGTAGCTGCAAGTGGAGACTGGGGCCATTTGGAGGTTGGGATCAGGAGTGGTGGCCTTGTTGCCCAGTAGAGTTGGGGTCTGGCGCAGGTCTGGAGGAGGATGTTTAGAAGTTGACAGTGAGTATTTAGGAGCTGTAATTGACAGATCTGTGAAAACCCAGGGCAGCCCAGTGATACAGTCTGTGTCGTGTGGGGTGTAGGCTATGCCCTGCATGAGCACACTGGGCCCTCACACCCCCTGGTGATGCTTTATGGTTATTTTGTTGCCTTCACCCCACAAGTGTACCAGATCGTAAGTTGGTTTCTCTCATCAAAAGATAGTTATCGACTATGACCTTACAATATGAATTGTTAGGACTGGGCACTGATGATGGACTGAAGATGAATATTACAGCACCACCTGCTTCCTTTTTTGGATAAAAGTTAAGAATGGATATCCCAAGCTTGTGGAATTTGCTCTGCCATTGGCTCCGTGGCTTGAGCTCCTCTATTGAAATGCAGGACCACTCAGACAAGTCTCTCCTTCGAGTTATCATGCTGTCGTCCACATGGGTTAGGTTAGTTCACCAACACAGAGCCAGCTTGTTTATCATGTGGGATCCAGTAGCCGTTGCTGTGCTTGTGTTGTGTTTGGCGTCTGTGGTGGGCATTTGAGGTGGGGGCCCTCACTCAGCTTTGCAGCTGCTGTTGTGGATCTGCACAGCTCACCTGGCACATGCTGGAATTTCCCTTTCCTATGATTGCTTTAATTATATCTATTAAAATGTAATTTACGATAGCACCAAAAATAGTAAAATACTTAGGAATAAGACTTACAGTTGTTAAGATAGCAGTACTCCCCAGATTGATCTACAGATTCAACATAACTCCCATCAGAATCCCAGCTGGCTTTTTTGCAGAAATTGACAAGCTGTTTCTAAAATCCGTGTGGAAATGCAAGGAACCCAGAGTAGCCAAAACAATCTTAAAAAAACAAAGTTGTAGGACTCGTATTTCTTGATTTCAAAACTTATTATAAAGCTATGGTAATCAAGACTATGTGGTGCTGGCAAAAGGATAGGCATATAGATCCATGGAATAGAGTTGAGAATCTAGGCATAAACCCACACATTTATGGTAATTAAGTTTTAGCAAGGGTGCCAAGAGAATATGGAAAGAATAGTGTTCCAACAAATGATGCTGAGACCGCTAGCTTTCCACATACAAAATAATGAAGTTGGATTCTCTACCTCACACCATATATACAAATTAACTTAAAATGGATCAAAGACCTAAAATTATAATGCTCTTAGAAGAAAACAGAGGCATAAATTTCCCTGACCTTGGATTAAGCAGTGGTTTCTTACAATACCTAAAACACAATAAACCAAAATAAAATAAATACATTGGGCTTCATTAAAATGAAAAGGTTATGTTTCAAAGGACACTGTCAAGAAAGTGAAAAGATTATAGTTATGGGCTGAATGTTGGTGCTCTCCACAAATCCGTATGTCAAAACCCTAATCCCCAATGTGATAGTATTTGGAGATGGGGCCATGGGAGGTAATTGGGTTTAGATGTAGTTGTGAGGTGAGAGACCCCATGATAGGATTTGTGCCTTCATAGGAGATGAAGAGACCAGAGCTCTCTCTCCATGTATATACCAAGGACGTGACCAGGAAAGGGGCCCTCACGAGAACCTGACCGTGCTAGTAGTCTGATGTCAGACTTCCAGCCTCCAGAACTGTGAGAAATAAGTGCTATTTGAGCCACCCAGTCTATGGTATTTGTTATAGCAGCCCGAACTGACTAAAACAACTACTCAACAGAACGTGGAGAAAATATTTGTAAATCTTATGTCTGATAGGGGTCTAGTATTCAGAATATACAAAGAACAAGAGTTTTAAATAATAAAAAGGCAAAAAAATTTAAAGATTAGCAAACAATTTGAATAGGCTTCTGCAAAGAAGCTATACAAATGGCCAAAAAACACATGAGAAGATGCTTGACATCATTAGTTATCAGGGAAATATAAACCATAACCACAATGAGATGCTGCTTCATACCCATTAGAATGGCTGTAATCATAAAGATGGGCAGTAGCAGGTGTTGGGCATGGTTGTAGAGAAACCGAAACCCACATACAGTGCTGGTGGGAATATAAACTGGTGCAGCCACCTTGGAAAACAATCTGGCAGTTCTTCAAAAAGTTATACATAGAGTTACTATATGACCTTGCAGTTCTATTCCTAGGTGTATCCCCAAGAGAAGTGAAAACATATATCCACACAAAAATTTATGTAAGAACATTCATAGCCTCGTTATTCATAAGAGCCAAAAAGTAGAAGCAACTAAAATGTCCACCGACTTACGAATGCATAAACAAATAGGTATATTAATACAGTGGAATACTATTCAGCCACTAAAAGGAATGGAGCATTGATACATGGATGAACCTTGAAAACATTATGCTAAGTGAGAAAAGCCAGGTACAAAAATCCATGTAACGTGTAATATAATAACATTTATATGACATGTGCAGAATAGATCCACAGAGACAAAGTCAGTTGGTAGTTGATTGCCAGAGTCTAGGGGAACTGCAGTGGGCATGGGCTTTGTGGATGAAAATATTCTGGAAGTAAATAGTGGTGACTGTTGCACAGCTTTTTGATTATACTAAAAACCACTAAATTGTACATGTTAAAAGGGTGAATTTCATGGAATGTGAATTATATCAATAAAAATTAGTAAAATTAAAAATGATGGCATATTAGCATTTTTGGTATGATTTGGCTTAGTAGATGATTAAAGAATATCCATGCACAGTGCTGGCCAGGTTCAGGTGGGTATCCATGCTGTGTAGCCCTACACACAGGTACTGCTGGTTTTTAGGATAGATCCATAGAAGTAGCAGGGTCCAGAGAGAGGTGAGGCACAGTTTTGGGAGCTCCTGTCAACACCCCCTCCCCACAGTTTATGTCTCATTCCCTCAAGCCTCACCGGTCACACTCCTGCAGCAGCACCGTCTGCACAGCAGCTGTGAGCCCTGTGTGGCTGTTGGGTACTTGAAACGTTACTGGTCCAAATTATGTGCTTTTAAAGATTTAGTACAAAGGAAAACATGTAAAATATCTAATAATTGTTTATATTGATTGTGAGTTCAGATGAAAATATTTGGGATATATTGGGCTAAATATATTAAAAGAATTTAGATGTTTCTTTTTACTTTCTAATGTGACCACTAGAAAACTTGAAATTATACACGTGTGACTGTCATAACAGCTCTTTTGGATGGTACTGACCTGCGGCTTTATCCTTTTTTTTTTTTTTTTTGACGATTCCTGAGTGATGTTTTGAAAAGGAAAAATGTATTCTGATGTTACCATGTTTCCATGGCCATCCGCATTTACAATGATTATTAATACAGTGGACTTATTCCTCACCATTTTATTTGGTTTTCTATTTCGTATGCTTTTATCTTTTTTTCATTTCTTTTGGTGGATTGATAAGATTTTCTTTGTTCCATTTAATTTCGTCTTGTGGTTTGGCCAGTTCAAAGCCACATTCCAGTTGTGACAAATCAAAAATGTCTCCACACATTGTGCCCAGTATCACCTGGGGAATAAGTTGCCCCCAGTGGAGGCCACTGCTCTAGGTGAGTCCTGCCTTTGTTGGAATGCCCTGTGAATGGAGCCCTGTGTGTACTGCTGTGCCCAGCTGCTTTCACTCTGCTTCTGTGTCTGCGGTGGGAGTCCTACCTTTGATTGCTAGTCGGAGTCCTTCGTGGGGTGCACTGCAGTCTGCCTACCCATCCCTGTTGAACATTTGGAACTGCTGTGAGCATTTGTGTACAAGTTTCTTTGTGGGTATTAGATGTTCATTTCTCTTGGGAGTGGAATTACTGAGTTATCTGGTAAGTGTCTCTTTATCTTTTTAAGAAACTGCCAAACTCTTTCCAGAAGGATCATCTAAACCACTGCCAACAGTCCAGGTGTTCCTCAGCTTCGACAGCACGTGGTGATGGCCTTTTTAATTTGAACTATTCTTGGTGCCAAGGTTCTCCAGAGAAGCAGAACCAATAGGACGTGTGCGTATTTGTGTCTGTGTGTGTATAAAGAGAGATTTACAATAAGGAATTGGCTCAGGTGATCATGGAGAAATCACAAGATCTGCAGCTGGCAAGGTAGAGACCCAGGAGAGCTGAAGTGTAGTTGCATTCTGAGTCCAGAGGCCTGAGAACCAGGAGGGCTGGCGGGCTTGAGGCCTGAAAGAGCCAGTGTTTCCAATCTGAATCCGAAGGCCAGAAGAGACCAATGTTCCAGCTCAAGCAGTCAGGCAGGAGGAGTCTGTCGCACTCCTCCTACCTGAGGATGAGGCCCACCACGTTGGAGAGGGCGGTCTGCTTTGCTCAGTGTACCAGTTCAAATGGTAATCTCATCCAGAAACACCCTCACAGACACGTTGAGAATAATACTTGGCCACGCATGTCTGGGTACTGTGGCCAAGTTAAACTGACACATAAAATTAACCATCACACCTCCTGTTGTGGTTTTAATTTGCATTTGCCTGATGACTAGTGATGTCACACATCTTTCTTATGTATTGCTAGCCCTTCATATATCTTTCGTGACATTTCCGTTGAAATCTTTCACTTGTTTAAAAAATGGGATTATTGGTCTGGCGCGGTGGCTCACGCATGGAATCCTAGCTCTCTGGGAGGCCGAGGTGGGCGGATTGTTTGAGCTCAGGAGTTCGAAACCAGCCTGAGCAAGAGCAAGACCCCGTCTCTACTAAAAATA
>NW_012154408.1:676504-750223 GCF_000956105.1 Propithecus coquereli
CTTTGTCATATATAGTATGAACGTTTTCTCCCATTCTGTGGCTTATGTTTTCCTTTTCTCAAATTGTTTTTCGAAGTTGTTTTAGTTTTAATAAGGTTTAATTGATCAATTTTCCTTTTACCGTCAGTGTATTGTATCTTTTAAGAATTCTTGGCTTATCTCAAGGTTGTAATATTAATATTTTCTCCTGTGTTTCCTTCTAAGAACTTCTACAGTTTTAACTTTTATGTTTGGATCTATGATCCATTTTGAGGTAATTTTTGTAGATCATATGAGGTACAGGTTGCAGTTCATCCTTTTCCCATATGGACACCCAGTCCTGGCACCATGGTTGTAGAGACTGACCATTCCACCTCCCCGCCTCCCCGTGAATTGCTTTGGCCCCTTGGCTGGAAAAAAATGGACGCATGTGGGTCCCTTCTTGGTTCTCGCCCTGCATTGATCTCTTATCTACACTGTTCCCAGACCAGCGCCGTGCTGGCTTGATTGCTGTAGCTTCACAGTAAGTCTGGAAATAGGTGCCATTGCCTATATTTAATCAGTCATTAGAAATGTTTTTGTTAAATTTTTTTATTAAAAAGGTATTAATAAATATATTTTTATATATATACATAACATAAAATATACCATCTTAACCATTTTAAGCGTACCGTACAGTAGTATTACCTATATGCACATTGTTGTGCGGTAGGTCTCTAAACATTTTCATCTTGCAAAACTGGAAACTATACCCGTTGAACAAAACTCTCTCCTCTCTATCCCCCATCCCCGGCAACCACCATTCTACTTTGTCTCTAAGAGTTTGTTTAGATACTTCATGTAAGTCGAATTGTGTGGTATTTGTCTTTTTATGATTGACTTATTTCACTTAGTCCACTGTTCTCAAGGTTCATCCATATCATAGCATGTGACAGGATTTCCTTCCTTTTTATGGCTGAATAATAATGCACTGTATGGATTAGGGTTTTCTAGTGAGACAGAACCAAGAGCATAGATAGAGATGGATATAGATATAGAGAGAGGGAATTTGTTAGGGGCTTTGGCTCAGGCAGTTGTGGAGACAGAGAAGCACCACTGCAGGCCGCCTACAAGCTGCAGGCCCAGGGATGCTGATAGTGTGGCTCAGTCCAAGGCCAAAGGCCAGAGGACCGGGAGGACTGCTGGTGTCAGTCTTGGAGTCCAAGGGCGGAGATGCTGGAGTTCTGATATCCAAGGGCAGGACAAGAAAGGGGTCCCAGCTACAGAAGAGAGAGAGGGGAAACACCTTTTCCTCCTTTTTTATTCTATCCCAGCCCCCAACTGATTGGATTATGCCTGCCCACATTGAGGGCAGATATTTCCCTCTCAGTCCACTGACTCACAGGCCAATCTCCTCTGGAAATAATCCTCACCGACACACCCAAAAGTGATGCTTTACTGGTTCTCTAGATAATCCTTAAGCTAGTCAAGTTGACACCTAAAATTAACCATCATATATGTATATACAGTCATGTATTGCTTAATGCGGATACGTTCTGAGAAGTGTGATTAGAAGATTTCATAGTTGTGCAAACATGATAGAGCATACTTACACAAACCTAGGTGGGATAGCCTGCCCTACACCCATACACCTAGGTAATATGGGATAACCTGTTGCTTCTAGGCTACAAGCCTATACAGCAGGTTACTGTACGGAATACGTAGGCAACTGTAACAATGGTAAGTATTTGTGTATCTAAACATAACTAAGTATAAAAAGGTACAGTAAAAAATATGGTATCATAATCTTATGAGATCACCCTCATGTTGTCCATCTGAGACCAAAATGTCGAAATGTCGTTGTGCACATGTGACTGTACCATATTTTCTTCATTCATCTCTTGATGACATTTAGGTTGCTTCTACCTCTTGGCTGTTGTGAATATGCTGCAGCAAACATGGATGTGCAAATATCTCTTTGAGATCCTGCTTCCAATTTTTGTGGATATATTGCTGAGCACTTGGTAATTCCAGTTTTAATTTTTTCAGGAGGCTCCACACTGTTTTTGCACAGCTGCAGCACCATTTACATTCCCACCAGCAGTGCACAGGGTTCCAATTTCTTCACATCCCTTGCCAAGGCTTCTTTTTTTTTTTTTTTTTAATAAGTAGGTATCTCGTTGTGGTTATTTGCATTTTCCTGATGCTTAGTGATGTCGAGCATCTTTTCACATGCTTCTTAGCCATTTGTGTACTTCTTGGGTAAAATGTCTATTCAAGTCCTTTGCCCATTTCGATTGGATTTTTTGTTGTTGTAGGTGTTTTTAAAATATATTCCAGATATTAACCCCTCGTCCAGATACATGGTTTGCAAATATTTTCTCCCATTCTGTAGGTTGCCTTTTCACTCTATTGGTTTTTTTCCTGCTGCACAGAAGTTTATAAGTTTGATATAGTCCTATTTGTCTGTTTTTGTTGCTGGTTCTATTTAGAACATGTATTTCTTTTTTTCTTTTTCTTTGTTGTCATCTTTTGTTTTTTGTTTTTTGTTTTTGTTTGGTTTTTTTTGAGACAGAGTCAGTGGCATCATCATAGCTCACAGCAACCTCAGACTCTTGGGCTCAAGTGATCCTCCTACCTCAGCCTCTCAAGTAACTGGGACTACAGGCGTGAGCCACCACACCAGGCTAATTTTCTATTGATTGATTGTAGGACCAGGATCTTGATCTTCCTAAGGCTGGTCTCGAACTCCTTTCCTAAAGCAATCCTCCCGCCTTGACCTCCCAAAGTGCTAGGATTCCAGGTGTGAGCTGCTGTGCCTGGCCTAGGAATATATTTTTAATATTTTACTTCTTTTTCATGACTCTTAAGGTGTCTTAACTTTATAGCCATGTTATCTGTCTTCATTTAGGCTAACTATATCTTCTATTGGTTTTTTTCCTTTAGTACTATTTCTTGTGTCTTATGTTATCTTCCCTCATTGGTTTATTAATATTATTTTTGTTTCACTGAGCAATATCTCTGAGTAATTTTCCTCCCAGAAAGGGTTTGTAGGTGCTAAACTTTTAGTCCTTGCATATCTGAAGGTATCTTCATTTTGTCTTCATTCTCGAATGATAATTTGGCTTCAATTCGAATCTTCAGCATTTCCAAAACCCTACTCATTCATCTGTCTAATGCCCCTTAGGAAGCAGCCTGTGAAGCAGCTTTTGGTGCCCAGCCAGGCCAGGACAGTTTGGGAAAGCCTGGGATGGGGAGCTTTTTAGACAGGAGAGAGTTGAGTGCTGGTCCTGTGGGAAGAAGTTGAAGAGCGATGGCTGCTCCCCAGGCCTGTCCACAGTGTTTCTCTGGGAGGAATGGATGCTGGGAGGAACACTGGCATGGGAAGCTGCTGTCTGGTTCAGTAGCTACACATGTGATGTGAACTCTAGGAGTCCTGCAGGAGTGGGAGGAGCTGCCGTGCACATCCCTGAATTCAGATGGAGTACCCACGAGTTCCGGGCACCTGACCAGCGCTATGAGGAGGAGGGAGGCTGGAGGCGCTTTCACAAAGGTGTGGATGGTGGGGCAGGTGAGACAGGCCAGGGGCGGGACAATAGAGGTGGGCTGAGCCCTGAGAGCCACAAGCAGGGAGGGTGAGTCCTCACCTGGGAAGAGTAGCTGCAAGTGGAGACTGGGGCCATTTGGAGGTTGGGATCAGGAGTGGTGGCCTTGTTGCCCAGTAGAGTTGGGGTCTGGCGCAGGTCTGGAGGAGGATGTTTAGAAGTTGACAGTGAGTATTTAGGAGCTGTAATTGACAGATCTGTGAAAACCCAGGGCAGCCCAGTGATACAGTCTGTGTCGTGTGGGGTGTAGGCTATGCCCTGCATGAGCACACTGGGCCCTCACACCCCCTGGTGATGCTTTATGGTTATTTTGTTGCCTTCACCCCACAAGTGTACCAGATCGTAAGTTGGTTTCTCTCATCAAAAGATAGTTATCGACTATGACCTTACAATATGAATTGTTAGGACTGGGCACTGATGATGGACTGAAGATGAATATTACAGCACCACCTGCTTCCTTTTTTGGATAAAAGTTAAGAATGGATATCCCAAGCTTGTGGAATTTGCTCTGCCATTGGCTCCGTGGCTTGAGCTCCTCTATTGAAATGCAGGACCACTCAGACAAGTCTCTCCTTCGAGTTATCATGCTGTCGTCCACATGGGTTAGGTTAGTTCACCAACACAGAGCCAGCTTGTTTATCATGTGGGATCCAGTAGCCGTTGCTGTGCTTGTGTTGTGTTTGGCGTCTGTGGTGGGCATTTGAGGTGGGGGCCCTCACTCAGCTTTGCAGCTGCTGTTGTGGATCTGCACAGCTCACCTGGCACATGCTGGAATTTCCCTTTCCTATGATTGCTTTAATTATATCTATTAAAATGTAATTTTTTTTTTTTTTTTGAGACAGGGTCTCATTCTGTTGCCCAGGCTGGAGTCCAGGGGCATGACCATAGCTCACCATGGCCTCGAACTCCTGGGCTCGAGGGATCCTCCCACCTCAACCTGCCAAATAGCTGAGACTATAGGTGTGCACCACCATGTCTGACTAATTTTTAAAAATTTTTTGTAGAGACAGAATCTCACTATGTTGCCCAGGCTGTTCTCCAACTCCTGGTCTCAAGCGATGCTCCCACCTTGGCCTCTCAAAGTCCTGGACTACAGGCGTGAGCCACCATGACTGGCCCTATTGAAATATAATTTTAATGTCTAAATCTGATAATAAAACTTTGGAGTTTTTGTTTATTATGTATCTTGGGATTTGTTTCAGCTCATTTTTTTGTAATTCAATTTTATTTTGTTTAAATAAGTGTCAGTCTAGGTCAGACAGGAAACATTGACCATCTCCCCATGATGGCTTGCAGGGCCCTGATTTGGGCCCTCCTGGGGCATGCGAGCCCTAGTGGGAGGGAGCGAGAGCTGCCTCATGGAGCCACCTTCCTGGTTTTCCCGTGCTCACATATGGTCTTCTGCCTGGCCTTGCCTGCCCATCATGGCACACCCAAGGGTGCCTGTTGGTGATTATTGGATGCTGTGTCTCAGGGCCTTCAGGGAAGCCTGCGCCAAGTTTATCAGGGCAGAGCTGACAACTCAGCCCCTCATGTCCCTGGAACCAGGGCTCTCTTTTCAAAGCAATAAAATTTATACCTGCACATGGATTAGAAAGCATCAAGACTCTGAAAGGGCGCAGGGGTGGTGAGTGCCCACGGACTCTCAGCTTCAGCACCTTTCCTCCTGGTCCCTCATGCTTTCCAGAGGGAGCCTGGCAGATACACACGTGTGTTGAGATCTGTCTGCTCCTGTTTTGTTTTGGTTTTATTTAAAATTTTTCATTTTCAAATAGTTTTAGACTTATGCAGAAGAGTTGTAAAGGTGCTTCCCTAGTGATCACGTCCTCAAGGGGCTGTAAAGCTGGAAAAGGCCTAGTCCTTACATAGGCCTCGGATCCGGCTGGGGCCATCCAGGGAGATCTCTCCTGGTGGCTGTTTGAGAACGTGCTTGTGTTGCAGATGCTATGAATTAATCCGGGTGAGGATGGCTGTGCAACCTTGTCTTCTCACAAAGACTTTCCTGTCCTGGTTGTGTGGGACCCTGGTGTCAGAGCAAAGACTAAGCGCGCTTTATGCCCTGCAGAAATTCCATCTCGTGGCAGGACACACCCAGATAGAATCGAGCGGGGGAGAGTTACACTGGGAACGGTGTCAGGTAGAGGAGTACAGGACCTTGGGGGAGGCTTTTGGCACCTTACCCTGGGGAGGGGGGTCTCATGTTTGTACTTTGTCTACTTTTATTCATTCATCAGATGTTTGTTATGCACTCACTATGTGCCAGGGACGGTGTTAAAGTGCTATCTGTTGTGACTTCCTTGTCTACTGGATATAGAAGGAGGAAAAAAAGAATCCCCACCATGCCTTTTTCCCCACACAAGAAGTACTGAATCCTTGGGAGAAATCTTCTTGAAGGCAGGCAGTGTGGGGTGATGGAGGGTCCCATAGACCGCTCTGGCTGGCCTGGGTGTGCTGGCCCCTCTGCAGCACCTGCTCTTCCCGGGCCCCACATTGCAGAGCCTCCGGAGTGACGGCCAGCACTGTTGCTGAGCCCATCCCAGGAGAGCATGTGCGGCACACAGCGCCTCGCTTCGAGCTTGTCTCCCATTTCCTGCTGTGTTGTCAGTGTGTTAAATATGCCATGGTTTGATAGCTTCCCTACCCTCCTTTTCGATACTGGAAGACCAACACGTGTGAGTCCCTGCTAGGTAGCAGACAGTAACGTCAGCTGCTGTCTGCTGAGGCCTCCCAGTGTGGCAGATGTGGCTTGTCTAGGAGCATTCTGTCCTTTCGTTGGTAAGACCCGAGGTGTGAACAGGAAGGTGTACATACCGCATACTGCCACCCGTTGTGGGTCCACATTGTCTCCAGGGAATATCTGGGCGGAGGGCAGCCCGGACTGGGGAGGCTGAATGGGGAGTGGCAGCTAGGGGAGAAGCATAGTGCTGGCCTTGCCACCAGGTTTGTGTCACCATTTTTAGGAAGAAAAGTTAGTCTTTGGTGAAGAGTCCTGTTGTGTGGCTCTATCTTTGGCTGAGGTCAGTCTCCTCTCTGCTATCTCCCCAACTGTCACTGTTCCCGGGAGACCCAGCTAGTCTAGCCTTGTGGCCCTGCCTTCCTCATTTGGCCTCCCTGCTAAGCATGGTGGCTGGTGCAGGGTCAGTGCCTGCCCAGTGTAGGTGGAGCTGGCAGTGCACGGAGACTCTCTCCTTCTCTTTCGTGTTCGTTCAGGCACCGTTGTGACAGCAAAGTCAGAACCAACAACACTGTAAGGGTGAGGTGTGGTCATGCTGCCAGCCACCAGTGCAGCTGGTGTGAACAGTGTTTCCTGGTGGACACACAGCCTGGACTGTTGTGTTCAAACTCGTGGGGCACAGCAAACGGGCAGAGAAGAATGTCAGCAGCAGTTCTCTAGGAGGACAGAAAAATAACATTGACTTCAAGATTTTTTTGTGTGTATTTATTATTTTCCTAATTTTCCACAGGGAATAGGTTATTTTGTAATTGGGATAAAGCAAGCATTCTCTCATGGAAGAGACACATTTGGTGTGCGCTCATAATTTCTCATGAACATTTATGGCTTCACTTTATTTAACCCTAATCAGTGTGAACTGCATGCCCTGTGTGTCCTTGACCCTGTACTGGTTGGCCTCTCGTAGTGTTGTCTCTGCTGCACAGACTTGGTAGTCACCAGTTGATCCTGTGTTTTACTGTCTTGATAAGAGTAAAGCCCCCATTAGTTACCACTCTCCTTTTTGGTCATTTCCTTAACTGTTATTCTAGAGAGACTTTGGGATTATTTTGTCAATATGCACTTTAAAATCTTCTGGAGAAAATTGGAGTTGCTCTCTGCCTGTAGATTTGGGACAATATGCGTCTTTGTATTAGTTGTCTTGTCCAGGGATGTGGATGTCCCTCCATTCACCAAGGCCTGTGTGGGTCTTGGTCAGGTTTTAGAGTAGACATATTTTGTGAGGACTAAAAGTCTGACTTTTGCATTGAAAGTGCCATGAAGGAGATGTGTGTTCTGAACGTGGGGCTGGTGGTGCTCACACACCAATCGAGTGGCTTCTTCTCTAGGTTCCCTATGAAACACTGAATAAACGCTTTCGAGCTGCTCAGAAAAACATAGACCGGGAGACGAGCCACGTCACCATGGTGGTGGCAGAGCTGGAGAAGACCTTGAGCAGCTGCCCTGCCGTGGACTCTGTGGTTAGTCTACTGGATGGCGTGGTGGAGAAACTCAGTGTCCTCAAGAGGAAGGTCAGTTCTGCTTCTGGGCCATTCTTCCTCAGCCAGGAAGGACACCCAATTTGTCTTGAAAATGAGCTGTCTTCTGTGGAAGCTGGGACGTAACTGGCCAGGAAGTCCTAACATGGAGAGACAAGCTGTTATGGTGGGAATGTGGGGTCGCAGTGTTGGGGCCCCCTTCCATGCTGTGTCCTAGTGTCACTATTAGGCTAAAGCAGGCCAGCTTTCTGTTCCTATAGGGACCATTGTCTTGGCTACAGAAGTGTCCCAAGCCCAGACAGTAGGGAGGCCAGGATGTATAGGAGATTAGTTTATTATTTTTAGAATTGTGCCTCAAAATAGCACATGGGGTTTGTTATTGGGACTAATCTGCCCACTGAAAACAACTCAGAAGGTGGGATAAGATATTTTAAAACATGTTACTGAAAGTATCATGTTTTATCTAGAAATTATCTAGAATATGCAGCACAGAGATTCAAAAAATGAAAGTACGTAAGAGAGTAAGAGAGACAGAATAGAGCAGAAATGTCCATTGTGTTTAACCAGAGCATGGGGGTGGGCAGAGATGGTACAGGGAGAAGGACGAGGAGATATTCAGAACTGAGTAAAGTCACCGTTCAGAATCCTAAACAGAATAAATGAAAATAAACCTACATAGGATTTTCTCTTGGCAAAACTGAAGAAAACAGAGACAAAGAAAAAAGTCTTAAAAGCAGCTGGGGGGAAAGATCACTTCCAAAAGAGGAACAAATAGCCTGACAGCTGACAGCAATTGGAAGCCAAAAATAGTGGAATGTGCTGAAAGAAAACTAAATTTTCTTTTAGTTTTCTTTTAGCCAGAATCCTAGATACACACTAATACCTAGCCATTAGCCATGTGTGCTACTAAAATTTAAATTAAATTAAGAATTCATTTCCTCTGTTGCATTGGCCATACTTCAAGTGGCAACTGTATTGAACTGTGCAGGTATAGAACGTATCTATTTAGTTTTAATTTTGAACAACATTGACTTTAGAAGAAAAGTATTATAAAAGATTTTAAAAAGTCACTTTATAATAATAAACAGCAGGGTATAACAAATTTAAAATTGTATGCATCTGGCAACATGCTTCAGAATACATAAAGCAAAAAATAACACAACCAAAAAGAAGATGCAAACGTACAACGTGGTGGATTTTAACATACCCCTGCCAGGAATTCCTAGATCAGCACAAACTTGCCTGGTGGGCATATGCAGAACACTGTTCCTTTTATTCTATCATACAGTCCCATGATGCCCCAACTTTTATTTCTCCTTGCTTTTCTTTTTGTGAGCATTCAGGGTTGTGGCAGCCTGGTTTCTCATGGGGTTAGGGCTGTGAAGGTGTGTCCCCATCTGAATGGGTCTTTGTTGTGTGTGTGTGGCTCAGGCAGTGGAGTCCATCCAGGCTGAGGATGAAAGCGCCAAACTGTGCAAGCGTAGGATTGAGCACCTCAAGGAGCACAGCAGCGACCAGCCCGCCGCGGCCAGCATGTGGAAGAGGAAGCGCATGGACCGCATGATGGTGGAGCACCTGCTGCGCTGCGGCTACTACAACACGGCCGTGAAGCTGGCGCGGCAGAGCGGCATCGAGGTGGGTCAGGGAATGTGCTCGAGGGGCAGGGATGTCCCGGGGTGGCTCTGCACAGGAGCCACCTGCTGTTTCCCACCTAGCATGCGTGTCTATGCCCTGGTTAGCAGTTTCCTCGTCAAGTTTCGGGGCCCCGCCCCCTTCGTGTAAACGTTCTAGGGTTTTAGCTTTTTGAAATAAGGAAGTCAGTATCTAAAAATGACTATAGGTGCTTCTCATTTGCTTTTGGTCATTTAAACATGCTCTGATTAGGAAAATGTGGAAAGGGATTTTCCCCACCTGATCTGCCTTTCCGGCAGTGACACACTTAGGCATGTTTCTGTCACTGCTTTATTATTGTGGGAGCTTTGGGTTTATCTCAGATATGGTGCATTTTCCATGCAGCTATTTTTTTTTCCCTAATTTTTTTTTTGTTGCCCAGGATAGAATGCAGTGACACCATCATCGCTCACTGCAACCTCAAACTCCTGGCCTCGAGCAATCCTCCCACCTTAGCCTCCTGAGTAGTTGGGACTACAGGCGTGCCACCGCACCTGGCTAATTTTTCTATTTTTTGTGGAGATGGGGTCTAACTCTTACTCAGGTTGGTCTTGAACTCCTGGGCTCCAGTGATCCTCCCGCCTCTGCCTTCCAAAGCGCTAGGTTTACAGCATGAGCCACTGTGCCCGGCCAAGTCTGTTTTAGTGGTATCAGTGTTACAGCTATAGAATTAAGCAACACTCTTGCCTTCAGAACATGTTCCAGCCGAGAACTTCTGAAAGAAGCATGCTGGGTGGTATTGAAGTTGTGGCCTCGGCTATTCTTGCCTGGCCTTTTCAGACTTAGCTGCAACTTTGGGCCCAGGTAGCTGGGGAAGGCCCCTCTGTTGTCGGGCAGTCACCCACCACTGTAGGGGGCCCGGGACAGTTGGAACCTTCCAGGCCAGCGTTGCATGCCTGGCCCTCATTCCTGTCCATATCCCTCCGTTGGTGCACAGCCTCACCTGTCTTCATGTGAGTGATGTTGTGTCCCTTCTTAACTGAAATGACAACATTTGGAAACCTCTAGTGGCAGAGTCTCTGAGAGCAGTGTCCCTTCATGGTCCTAGGTCCTGGGCAGGACACTCCCTAGCTGTCTCCTCTGACCACCCACTATGGCCTCTCCCCCTACCCAGCCATGTGCGTAGCAACCACCGAGTCTCCCCCCACCCTGAGGCTCCTTCCTCATGTCAGCCAGCCTCCCCACTACACCCTCCTCCCTGCGGCCTCTCCTCTGCAGCTTCCCCGCTGTGGCCTACCCACTGCACCCTCCTCACTGCAGCCTCGTCACTGTACCTCCCATCTGCAGCCTTCCCTCTGGCCTCCCTGCTGCACCCTCCCCTGTCTGCAGCCTCCCCCCTGCACCCTCCCCAGTCTGCATCCTCCCTGCTGTGCCCTTTCATTTATAGCCTCCCCTCTGCGGCCTTCCCACTGTGGCTTCTTCAAGCCCATTTTGGCCCCTCTGTCTAACCCAGGGACCCTGTCTCTTCTCATAGCTTAACTCCCACCATTTGTACGTGACTCCCATCTGGGATGTGATGGGCCTGAGCCCTGCCAACCTTAACCCCCACACAGGCACCTGTAGGGCCTGCCCGTCTACACGTGATGTGCTCTCTGGGCCTGGTGTCCACTCTGGACACCCCCACCCCATTCTTCCCTCGCCATCAGACTGACCTCTAAGAAAGGTGAGCTGGACACTGCTCCTCAGCCACCTCTCCCTGCTCACCTGCTCCAGCCCAAGGCCTTTGCCCCGAGCCTCACTCAGGCATCTCCCCAGAGCAGCCTTCCCCAACCACCTCGGGTAGAATGGTGTCCCCTTCCCTGTCTGTCCCTCTCCCAGCGTGCTTCAAGGTGCTTTCCTGCTTATGTCTGTGTCCTCTGTCTCACCCACCAGGAGGGAACTGTGTGTGGCTCTTTTTGTGTTCAGGTACACGATGTCCTCTGGGGGCAGGAGCCCCACTGAGACCTGTGCAGGTGTCAGTGTTGCTTCTGAGGCTGCCCTGTAGGGTGTGGTGTCCCCCGAGTACAAACGAGCTGACATGTCAGGGTGGAGCACCCATGGTCCTCCATCAGTGACCAGGGCTGGTGCTCCTGGACACCGTGCAGCCTTGACCAGCTTCTGGTGTCTCCACTCACAGACGTTCCCTCTGCCCCGGCTCCTCAAGGGCTCTCATGTGCACACGTAACATGCTCGTTCCCTGGCCTCGGTCGTCTCTGTCCTGCTCTGCTATGCTGCCCGCCTGAGCCCCTGTGGCCACCAGAAAGATCCCAGAGAGACAGAGACACGGAGGCTGCGCTAATGGAGGATACACAATTGGAAGTGGACATGTGGGCAGCAGACAGGCCAGGAGCCATCTCTTGGAATTTAGAGCAAAATCGAAAAGCGAAGTTGGAAAATAGGGAAGAAAACAAGACTTAAACTTGGTGAGGAAGACCCAATGTTCGGGTTCCAGAAAAGAGAGTGAATTGTCAAAGAAACAATATCAGAAAACACACTTGTGAGGCATTAAAGTTCCTTCTCCCCGCTTAATCAGTGGGGAAACGGAGGCACAGGAATGTGTGTATAGTTGTGGTGGCAGTCACACAATGGCACTTAATTTATGAGTTGTGGGCAAAGGACAACACACTAAGGGCCCAAAAGGACTAGGAAACTTGCCCAGGTTCCACAGCTGGGAAGTGTCAAAGCAGGGCTTGCACCTGGCCAGCCGGCTCCTGAGCTTGGGCACCTGTCCAGTGCCACAAGGCCACTGAGGGCCAGTTAGGTTCCAGCGCAGCTCTGGTCTCCAACCTCCAGGCCCCAGCACACCCCCATGGCCTCCTCCCCCATGTCCCCGAGTCCAGCGAGGCGTGACGCTGCAGGAGCTGCATGGTGACCTGTCTGGCCTTGCCATGGGCAGTTGGGGTCTTAAGCCATGTAAGGTCCCATAGTCCACCATGGCTCCTGAGGAAGGCCTGGTACCCCCAGGGGTCACTCATAAGGACCGTGGGCGTAGACTGCTCTAGAATGGGGCTGGCCTGAACTCTCACTGCCAGCCTTGCAGCGGCTGGTGAGGCCCAGGAGAGGGGCCTGGGTCACCTTGGAAGAGCTGGCCCTGGACAAATGGTTCCCTTTGGCCCAGGGGCGGGTGGGCTGCTCTCCTGCTGCCACAGCTGGACTCTGGGCACCCAGCCTGTGCTTGGCCACTTGCAGGGTCTTAATGCCAAGCCTGTGGGTTGCCTCATTTCTTCTTGTTTTCTTAATAAATTATTGGTTTTAACTGCTGCAATATTAGCCATAATGTGATTTTTTTTATTATGTGTTATTCACTTACTGTTTATTTTGAAATGGAAGGGCTGCCGGGAAGGGGGTGATGAGGCCAGTCCACATGTGTCCTCTACTGGCCCAGGTCCCCTACACCCCTGCAACAGGCTCAGCCTGGCTCCCCTGCCCAGGTAGCTGCTGTCTACGTGGCATGTGAGACCCACCAAGCTTCTCAGTCCTCGTGAGCTGTTCTGTTCCCAGGTCCGTGGGAAGTTCGGCACTCTCGCTCCCAGAGTTCCGGGCTATCCATGGACCCCTGAGGGGTCTCCATGAGCATGGAACTTGGGTGTGGACTGGAGGTGTGCCGTGAGCCGTGGCAGGAACTGGGCTGGGCCCTGCAGAGGCTGGGTGTGGGAGTGGCATGGGGTCCTGAGCCAGGTGATTCTAACCGGAGCCACCTCCTTCCTCTAAGGACCTGGTGAATATTGAGATGTTCCTGACAGCCAAAGAAGTGGAGGAGTCCCTGGAGAGGCGTGAAACAGCCACCTGCCTGGCCTGGTGCCATGACAACAAGTCCCGGCTCCGCAAGATGAAGGTGCGCGGGCTCCCGGGCGAGGCAGGGCTCCCTGCTGGGTTGGAGGAAGCTGCACCACCTGCCCTAGAACCAACGTGCCCTCTCCTGTTGCTTTGCAGTCATTTGGTTTTGGTGTAAAGTGGTAATTATTTGGTTTGCTGGGGGTTTGGTGGTGGTTTTCTACTTTTTAAGTTAAGACCCTGAAAAGTACACCTCCTTCTGCGTTAGGGTGTGGACTGGTGTTCGGGCAAGGGGTGGGGTGCAGGAGGCTGGCCAAGTGCAGGCAGCACGTTCAGGCTGCTGGGCTTGGAGCCAGGTGGCGGGTCGGTCCCACTCCACCTGAGCCTGTTCCGTGGTCCCCCAGCA
The DNA here is from genome assembly GCF_000956105.1 of Propithecus coquereli. NCBI lineage: Eukaryota > Metazoa > Chordata > Mammalia > Primates > Indriidae > Propithecus > Propithecus coquereli. The sequence goes on from NW_012154408.1 coordinate 690,107, forward strand.
CTGAGAGACGTGGGAAGCTGGTCGGAAGTCCTTGTTCTCGTGAGGCTGCAGAGCCCTGGGCTGTGGTGTTCTTATTGAATACACACCTCTAGAGACCACTAGAGGATTGAGAAATAGGCTCTTAAATGTAAACTACAGACTTTAAACCTGCTTACTAAAAGATGTTGTTGCCTAGAGCTTGCAGAAATATTTTAACTTATTTCATCCAACCCCACCTCCATTAGAAATACTGTTTTCTGTTTTCTAAACTGAGCACTGCTCTTATATCACCCTGGTTGAGCTTGTTGGGGTCACATAGTCACCAGCCATGAGGGACCCTCTCTGCCACTCAGAGATGGGGTGAAAAGTACAGCAGCCTGTGGCTCCCCGCAGAGAATGAGGATCTTGGTATGGAGACCCTAAAAGGGAGGCCAGAGTTGGTGTTGACCCACCCCACACAGCGCCAGCCACACTCCCTCCCAGAGGGGATGCACCTCGCAGTGGAAGTTCTCCCCGGGTGTTTTCCTGTGAACGTCAGAGGGAAGATAGGATCCCTCCATCTTGACGGGATATTTCTGTAAGCCTAGCTACCTACCAGACAGCTGCTGGAGAGGCCTCGAGGCTGGCCCTGGCTATGCCACACGGGCTGCAGTCTGAAGCTAGCGTGGGGCCAGCCAGGTCAGAGACAAGAGCGCTGAGTGCACACCTGGCGAATGAGCGTTGCTTCAGTGTTTAAAGAAGTCAGGATTGAATGGAATAAAAATAGCTGTCCCCAAGTGCATCTTGAAGACTACCCAATGACATACAAACATGTCCATCTGGAATGTCAGCTGAACACAGCCAGATACACGATGTCTGTGCAGTCCGTGTGCACATGGGAGCCAGGGAAGAGCCACACACTGCACTGATGGGTCCCTCAGGGTAGTCTTGAGCATCTAGATGGGAGAAGAAACTTTTGAGCCGCAAGTTTCATGTAGTCGGAAAATAATTTTTAAAATAATGGGATACCAAGTCAGTATCTATTGGATTGACTTGGGGCTCTTGACCCCGCAGGACAGCAGAAGCAGTGGTCTGTGTGATGCATGTCTGTGAAAGTGCCAGGCCTGTCGCAGAGTGTGCACAGTGCAGTTGTTGTTGCACAGTTTGTGATCGTGTGGACTCATGGTATTGAGTCTGAATACCTAATTTTCACTACATATACATACTTACCTATTAGTGAACTTTTAGTGAAAATTAACCCACTAGAGCAAAGAGCTGTCATAAGTAATAAAGGGTTTAAAAAGTCCATTTTGTAAAGCAGTAACCTAGAGTTTACCCAAAGTACTGCCCTTCTAGAATGTCCACACAGTGGCTCCTTCCCACTTTTCGGCAGCTGAATGACACCACCTGCTGTAGAATCAGCGGTCATTGGGGGGCCCCTGGGAGGCAGCTAGGGCCCGAGGAAGGCGTGGCCCAGGTGGGGAGAATAGACAGCCGACCAGAGTCCGTCCACCTATCAGTGGGGCCAGGGCTCGGAGGGAGCCCTGTTGGTGACCTTGTTCCTCCTCACTGGTTTGTACCAAAGCTGGTACTCACACGGAGTCAGACAGACTCCTGCCGCAGCTTGGAGCAAGCAAGGGAATTCTGTGTCCCACCTGTATACTTGTCTGCCTGGGTGCTGAGGGGTGGGCTGAGGGCATGGGGATGGGAGGAGAGGGGGTGAGGGACACCCCCCTCCATCCATCCTTGCTCTGAGCACCTGTTGCATGGCATGTCTATGTCCTACTCCGGAAGGTAAGTGGCTCTCTGGTGCTCTGGCTGGCTCTTGGGTCTGGGCAGCCCAGCCCACCCTCAGAGTCGCTGTTGCAGGTACCCGTGTGTTGAGCATGGGGCTGGCAGGCGGGGTGGGCCAGGGTGAAGGACAGTCCCTCATAATACCTGTGTACACGTGGCGGAGGCTAAATGGGAAAGGACTTGTTATGGACAAGCTTTGAATTTGAGTTTTAGACATTGGGGGTTGATTTATTTGCTTGCTGTGTAGAATTTCTGTTCATGCCATCTTGTGATCTGGAGGCTATGGAACTCAGAATGACAAATGAGAACCGTAAGACCTGTCTTATTCAATTCACTCCATATATCCCGTTTCTGGTGGATAGCCCTGAGTATGCTCTGAAACCATGTTGAAGACCTTAAGGTTTAAAACATCCCTTTTGTAAAATCTAGCTTCTCATCCAAGATGGCAAAAGTTAATTTTGCTGCTTACCCCAACCACAAGAGTTTCAGCCCAGACTGGCTTGATATCACTAAGGTTTCAGAGTTAGTACGGGCTTCTGTAGTATTTCCTGAGTCACAGACAGAGCTCTTGTGGCAGACGCACCTTGGGACTCAGTCCTGCCAGAGCCTAACCCCTAACCCTGGCCTTCCCACCTCTGGCATAGTGCCCTCCTCTTGGCAGCCCCGAACCCAGCCCTCTCTCCCTCCTGCCCTTTAGGGGAACCGCCCCTCACCATCTGGACCTGGGCCTCAAAGTTGAGACAGGAGCTTATACCCTATGTGCCTGGGCCTGGGCGCTGGCTCTTGTACCTGCAGCCTTCTCCCCGGGCATATGGCTCCTCACCCATAAGTCTTTGCTGGAGTGTTCCCTGCTCGGCGAGGCCTGGGGCTACCACTCCCCGCTTGTAACCGCTTCAGGCTCCCCTGTGAGGCAGCACCCCACACCTGTGCCTTTGGGCACCATCTCCTCTCCACAGGTGTCTCCCAGCGTAGTCTCTGGCATGGGTGGCACGCAGTTCCTACTGTAGGACAGAATGTTCCAAGGTCCAGGGGGATAAAGGAGCACATTTAGGTGAAGAAACTTTTGGAGTGTGCTCATGTGCTTTTAAGACTGTGATGACATTCGAGTAGAACCCAGAAAGCCCCTTTGTCCTTGAGGAGGGGTTGGTGCCTTTCCTTCATGTAGTCACGTGTCTTGTGAGCTGGGGACAGCCCCTTGCAACCTCCCGTGGCTCCTGCTCCACCCTCAGGGACACCGTTTCTGGGTTTCTGTAGCTGCTGAGTGGCTGTACCTGCTGCTTCCGCTCTCCCCGCTCCCCCCAGGCCTGAGCTCCTGGGTACGTCCTCAGTCATCAACTCTGGGGTTACAACGTGGGGCTGTCATACCCTGCTGTGGCTGTGTGAGAAGGGCCTGGGCTCTGATTCTGAGAACCAAGTTGGTCCTGCTAGAAAGAGTCTGCTGCAGCTTGAAGTGGCAGTTTGGGCGTCCACCTGCCTTCCAGGTGCCTGTCTGAGGGGCTCAGGGCTTTGGTCTTGGGGTCTGCTGGTGGACACGGCATAGCATGTGGTGTGCTGTCTAAGTTCTGCTCTTGTCTTTGCCCTCAGAGCTGCCTGGAGTTCAGCCTAAGGATTCAGGAGTTCATTGAACTCATCCGGCAGAATAAGAGACTGGACGCCGTGAGGTAGGACATTGCGATGCAGGCGCGGTTTCTCATGGGAGGGCAGGACGCTCGCTGCGGCCCTGCCTGCCCTGTCCTCTTGTGGTCTGGGTTCTGGGGGAGGAAGTACAGGGTGCCCCATGGGTTTTCAGTGTGACCAGCCCTGTCTGATCGGGCAGCGTGCTTCTCTCACTGTTTCTGGGGGGTAGGGGTGAGGCCTGGAGCCCGGGCGATACCCCTAACCAGGGTATGGTCACAAGTGGGTATCTAGGCCCCCACGGCTATCAGGTGAGCCAACTTTGGCATCATGACCATCCACGTAAAACATGTGGACACAGGGCTCTGGGTCCCCTGTTCTCATTTGGGAAAATGCCGTCCGCTCCTATAGCCCAGGAGTATCCGTGTCATGCTTGGTCCTTAGTTTGGGGAATTCCCCCATGGTCACCTGGAGAACATTGATGGCACACAGCACCCCGGGCTTCCTGCATGGGCATGTCTGAGTTTCCTTGGACTATTTCTGACCGAAGGGTATCAATGGGCTTGGGGCAGGGTGCAGGGCACTGAGGCTGGCTGCACACGTGGCCTCAGCCTGGCGGGGCCCTGGCAGTCAGGCATAGGGAGTGGAACGCTGGCCGTCGCTCCTGCTCAGCCTCACTGGGGCCCAAGGTGTTCACAGCGTGAGAGAGGCCAGGTGCTGACTTCCCACTCACTCCTAAGCTGGGTGGCGCTGGGCGTCGTGAAGCCTCCCCGTGCCTGGCCTGGGCGGTGCTGGTCAGTGGGTGCTCTCCACATCTGCAGGCAGAGGCAGCGGCAGCTCCTTTAGTGCAGGGTCTTCTGGCTCATGTTTGTTGAGTCCTCCAGTGAAACCTCGCACTTTGTGGGTAGGGCGGCTGTGGTGGGGCCGTGACTGGGCTGTAAATGGTGTGGCTGCGGGTGCCTGGACAGCAGGGGCTGAGCTACCTGGTGAGTCTGCCCAGGTGCATGTGCAGCAGAGATGCTTGCCAGGAGGTGGGCACCGCCTGTGGTAGCCGGCACCTGCCACAGAGGAGGTGGATAACGGCTTCCCACAGAGGAGCCACAGGGAGAAGCAAGAGTCCCGAGATGGGATGGCAGTAAGTCCTCGTGGCCAAGTCAGCAGGGTGTGGGACCGCAGGGCTCAGGTCAGGGAGTCCGGGTGTCTGAGCACCTGCTCTGTGCCTGGCACGGGATGTGTGCAGCCGGTGGATGGGGTGTGCCAGGCTATGCTGGCTGCAGCCTGGGGGTGTCCCCCGTAAGTCCCTGGGACACTTGGGAGGCATAAGAGCAGGTGGAGCAGGATGTCACTTTGGTGGATCCTAAAGCGACATGGCAAAATATGTACAGGTATTGAGGGGCTTCTATATTCTGTTTGTATTCTCACAAATGGAACCTGGCAGAGGCGCTTGTGCCATCAGGCAGGTTTCCTGGGAGAGGTGGGGTCAGAACAAAGGTTGGAAGGTTGGCACCTTGCACTGGGGCCGAGGACCCTGATGGGAGAGGTGCAGAGTGCAGGCCTCAGGCTGGTGCGGACAGGGCTGAGGCAGGAGGGAAGGGCCAGCTGGGTCCAGGCAGGCAGGACAGGTGTGGCTGGAGCTGATCATATGGTACGTGTCCCGTGGTTGTCCTCGAGGGAAGGCAGAGAAGTTGGGCCACAAGTCTGCTGAGGGCTCTGGCTGGGCCCTCACGCCGGGTGCCCTATACAGAGCAGCATTCACCAGGTGAGCTTGCAGAGACCTTCTGCTGGGGACAGTGGAGAGGCTGGTCCCAGCCTGCAGGAGCTGCCTGCCTGCCCACTGCTGAACTCAGTCCACGGGGGTCACTGGCACATGGGGCCCAACTCCAGGACTGCGGCTGCCCGGCCCTGGGTCAGGGTGCGGTCAGCAAGGGTGAGGTCCTGCCTGGCCTCCTGCACCTGAGTCTGGAGCCGGCCAGACCAGGCTGTGGACTTCCGCCCTGCCCCAGGTGTTTGTGGGTTTGCCAAATGTGAAAGTATGAGCTACTGTTGATCACTTTTTAACATTTTTAATTGTTAATAAATGAGTAAGCCAATGCCTGACCCCAGGTGGCTGGGACATGGCGTGCACTTCACTGGCTTTTGTGTGGAGGATGGCCTGGCTGGGTGTAGTTTATGTAGTTAATCGTATAGGTATTTTTGTCATACATGTTCATGTGTTTAAAGAAAAACTGTCATTGTTTCTTATATTGGCCGCGTGGTGTCTGTTGAAGAAAGGTCTTGGCTCTGTGTCACCAGCTGTGGATGCATGCTGGGTTGCTTCCGCTTCATCTGCTTTTCCTCATGCCTGTCTGACAGCACCTGGGAGCAGCTCTCTGGCACTGGGGCTGTCTTTTGTTATTGTAAGGTCCAAGGAGTGTCACTACCACTTTTCCTGTTTTCTGTTTCTGTCTTGGTGTCAGGATTTGTAGATCAGGGAAATAGTGTTATGTGGTTGTCCAGCTTGGTTTTAGCAAGGTGGGAGACAGTGTGTCCTGCGTTTTTGCTTGGTAGGACAAGAAATGTAAACCAGATCATGCATTTAGTTGAATTCATAGATACCGAACAAATGTAACCAAAGAGACTAAGTAAATTATCCCTTTTAACTAGGTCTGGGAAGAGGCAAGATGGCCAGTTAAGTGAACCAACTCCATTTGGACCATATTCTCTGCAGTTTTTCAGGGACAGAAACGGTGGGGAGGGGAGATTGAGGTGTTGTTTTTAGGGGCAGAAGCTGCACCGGAGCCTGCACGGGTAGCAGAATGACGAATTTAGTCTTTGATGAGGGAATTAGGGTATCCCGTGGGGCCTCCTGCTGGATGAGACTCATGTCCATGCCTGCCCACAGCTCGTGGGGGTGCCGAGGGCATCTCAGGCCTCACTGGTCCCTCCCACACTCACCCCTGTGGGTAGACAGCGTGTGGGCCTGCTCCAGTGCGTCCTGAGCCCAGACTCTGGCCCACCCCCCCACCGCCGTCCTTTTGGTGCTTCTGCCTTGTGGCCGCCTTGCTGTCCCTCGGGCTGCTCAGCCCCTCCCACACCAGCTGCAGTCCAGCCCCACGTTTTCCCTGAGGCTGCCATGAGCACCGGCACCTCCAGGCTTTGTCTTTGTCCTTTGCGTACCTTGTTGCTGACACAGCTCAGCGCCGACCTCATATGGGACATGGGCCCTGATTCTGCTGCATTGGCCCCGATCCCTGGGGCAGAGGGGCCATTTTGGGGAGAAGGGCTCTGAGTGCAGAGGACATAGTAGTGGACCAAGGGCATATGTGAGGGCAGGTGTGCTCTCGGGACTGCCAGAAGGTGGTCACCACCAGTGCCCAGTGGCCTCATCCAGAGGGAGCACTTGGGAAGGAGTCCAGTGTTTAAGGTGCTTGAGAATGGGGCCCTTGAGGTGAGCAGGTACCCATCAGCACTGTCATGTTCTGCCTCAGTCTTCCAGCTGGGCAGGAGCTGGCCTGTGTGCATCCTACAGTGTGTCAGCTCAGGAGAGGCGGTGGCCACACGTGATGTTTGCACACTCGGGGCTGAGAGGGCCTGGCTAGAGCTGTCGGGGAGTCCAGTCTGTGCACCCGAGCGAGGCTGTTATTTTTTGTGGGGTTATGCTGGGAGCCACTGCAGAGAGGGAGGGGCCACAGGGTGAGCATCCAGGGCAATTAGAATCAGGGCTTTGGCTTCCTTGTAAACCAGAGTTGCCTTAGAGGGCTCCAGGCAGGGGTTTTCTGTGTGGGGTTCTGCGTGTGCTGCGTGTGCCCGCCCCAGGGGTGCCTGTGCGCCTGCTCTCCCAGACCCTGGTCCCCAGCAGGTCAACTCGGAGTGAAGTACCTACTTTGTACCTAGACTCTGACATAAAGACTGTTAGCTCAGATTCTTAAATTTGAAAATGCGAACTTAAATGTGCCAAAATGTTGTTTTTTAGACATGCAAGAAAGCACTTCAGTCAGGCTGAAGGGAGCCAGCTGGACGAGGTCCGCCAGGTCATGGGCATGCTGGCCTTCCCACCAGACACACACATCTCCCCGTACAAGGTAACGTCTGCGCGCCCGCCGTGCAGCTTCTTGCTGGCCCTCGGGGTTGAGGTGTCCATGTCAGGGGTTGAGAAGGTGCCTGCCGTCTGGGATCCTGTCTATAGCTGCTTCCACGGAGCAGGGCCTGTCCTGGCCACATATCCTGTCAGACCTGCCCAGCCAGCCGGTTCTTGTTTTATTGCCATTTTATGGGTAAGAAATGTGAATCTGAAAGGTTCGGGAAGCATCTCAGCCTAGCAAGTTCAGCTGGGGGGGTGGGGAGAGGGTTTTCTCACCTGATTCCTTTGCCATTTTGCCTTCCTTTTTCTCTTTCTTCCTGTAGTCCCTCAGTCAGAGTCAGACCAGCGTGGTCTGTGTTTCTCTTACCGGTATTTTGTATTTTATCTGTAAATGTTGGAGTCTCTGTGGCACTAGCAGGGGTCTCATGCTGGTTCTGCCTCCTTTGGCCATTCCTGGTTCCTGGGCGTTGCTCCTCCACTTGTTGTGGTCTTCCTCTTCTCTGCCTTAGGGTCACTGGTCTTTGGTCCTCAGCCCTCCTGCTGAGGGTCACCTGTTCTTTGACCTTGTGGGTTGATGTGGGGCCTCATGAGGATGTAGTCATGCGCCATCACTATCCAGGTGCCCCATGCTGTGACCCGGCCCTACCAGGCGGAGCCCTGGCTGCTCCCGTGTTGGGGCGGCTCCGTGGCATTGCAGGAGCCAAGCTCACCATGTGCTCGCCTAGCTGGTAGTGGTTTCAGTTCCTGGGCAGGGAATAAAGTATGATCTCTTACTCATGGAATTGGTGAAGTTTGTTGTCTGGGCCATGAAGCTGGTCTCTGTCAAAGGCCAGCATGTTTGCCCTGTGGCCCCCACCCACCCCATGGGTTTGGTGTATCAGGACCACCCACCCAGGGGTGCCAGCAAAGCTTTGCGCAGCTGCTGCCCACTACCGATGGAAGGCCGCCGAGAGCTCTCTTGCCCTGACTGAATTCACACAGATTGGAGGCGTTTGGGACATATTATAATAAAAAACTACCAGGTCACGAGGATCTTCAGGTGTCAAGTCTAAACTTCTCAGATTTTAAATCAGCATCTTATGTTTCTCCTACTTGTTCTGGAGAAGACTTGGTTAGAGGTGCAAGAAAGACTGACTGCCTGTGGGGTGAGATGTGTGGCTTGGCGGGGGGCGTCGAGCACATCTCCTCCTGGCGGTGGCCTGACAGTGGCAGTGAAGAGTGAGGCAGGTCCTGCTGTCCCACCACCTCGGGAACAGCACGGGCATCCTCCAGAACAGAGCCCGTCCCCTCTGCATGGGGTTCCCCAGTACAACTGCCATGCCCACCCACTGCCTGGGATCCAGGCTGGCAGGATGCCAGGAGCAGCCCATCACGCTGGCTTCTTAACTATGAATGAGGGATTTGGCAACACAGGAAAGAAAGACCAAGATACACACGGGAAAACCTTGGCTTGGGGGAACAGGCCATTTAGGGTACAGAAAACTTGAGAGTTGAGGCAGTGCTGTGTCTGTGTCTTGGAATCACGGAGCAGAGAGCCAGTGCACTCTTAAGGTTCTCACAGTCACCATAGGAAGGAACAGGCCATGTCTAAATAGGTCTCTTTGTTCAGAGAAAGGCAGCAGCCATCAGAGGTCTGAAGGCAGAGGGTTAGGGGAGTGGAAGGTACCAGGAGCTGCTACTTTTCACTAAGAACCTTCTGAACTGTTGGTTTCATCCTGTGTAGACTTTGCTTTGATAAAAATAAGACTAACTTTTTAAAAATGTTGGAGTTAAGCGTAATGTTTTCCCCAAACTCAGACTAAGGAGCTCACAAAGAATGGCTCATGGCGCCCCTGGTGACAGCCTCCCTTCCCCAGTGTGGCATCTGCTGGGCAGCCAGTCACTGGGGGCCTTTCTGGGTTCCTGCAAAAGTTTTCTCTCTTGCTTGCATGTGTACTTGTGCACGCACTCTGACGCGTGCGCGCTGAGTCAAAACTTGAGGTTTCTTAGGGACAGACATTAATCAGATTTAATTTTCTGTTCTGTGATGCTTTAACCCAAGGAGGAGTGGCTGTTTTCCATCTAACAGATCATTTCTCTGAAGTAAGACTTTTCCCTTTAAACCTAATGCTCTGAAGCTCACTCTGGGCCGTGCTGTCCGTCTAGCCCATTGAGTCCATTTTTTGTCGCAAGGCCACGGGATCCACACATTCTGGACCATTTGAATCGATTCACATACAGGTGAATGTAAATGCAGAAAGCTAAGTTGATAGTGGTCCTGCAGTGTGTTTTAAACCAAGACCCTGGGGAGCTCCACTTTGTGCTGACCTGTAGGGCAGAAGTGTGTGGGGAGGGGTGGGAGGAAGAGGGCGGACACCTACTCCCAGCACAGCCACTGCAGACAGCTGTCCCTCCTGGGCCTCCCAGGAGCTGTCCTGGGAAGGTTCCCAGCATGCTCTGCCCTCTGTCTTCTAGGACCTCCTGGACCCAGCCCGGTGGCGGATGCTGATTCAGCAGTTCCGGTATGACAACTACCGACTGCACCAGCTGGGAAACAACTCCGTGTTTACCCTCACCCTGCAGGCTGGCCTCTCAGCGATAAAGACACCGTATCCTCCCCCTTGTGCTTAGCCCTGCTTAGTCTGAGGCTTGTGTCTTTGGTCACATTTTAAGACTGACCCTGCACCTTACCACTCTTGTCCTCTGAAAACATGTGCTGCAGCCCACTGCGGAAAGATCCAGGCTCCTGCCTCTTGCTGTGCCTGCACAGTGTTGAGAGGAGCCTCAGACCCACGCGAAAAGGCTATGAGAACCTGGACTGCATCACCCCCATCTGATAATCTCAGCTGTTGCTGTGGACACCTCATGTTGACCTAAAAGCAAATGTTTGCATATGTTCTGGCAGCTGGAACATTAACCATTCAGAGTAGTTTCCCCATTTGATTCCCAGGAATGCTATAGAACTTGAGTGGTCTGAACCCTTGCTGTGCTAGGAGGGGGTTTTTCTTCTCAAATTAGCTCATAAGAGGTGGTCCTGTCTCGGCAGAGAGGCAGCCACCTTCTCCAAAGAGCACCAAGACGCCAGGCCCCAGACACTGTCTGCATCTCCATGTGGATCTGATAGCTCCCTTAAGTGCGAGTCTTAGTCCCCTCTGGAACTGCCACCTTGCTGTGGCACCAACAGACCTGCTAGTCCCCTTCTCATAGCACCACCATCTAATGCTGGGCACCTCAGCAGTCCCGACGTGTGGCAGGACTCAAGTCCTGTCGAGGAGGACTCAGTCCCCCATGTGATTAGCCCTGTCCACCGTGCCACTGGCCCTGTCCCCCTGTGATAGGCAAGGGCCCAGAGGGTAGTAAGTGTCCTGGGATGACTCCTGGGACCCGGCTATTTTGGGCTTTGAATCCTGGCTCCAGCCCCTGGTTCTTCCTGTCTCTGTAGCACCCTGTGGAGGAGGAGCTTGTATGTTTGTGCACTGCCTTTTCCCTGTTCCGGGAGAACGTTTCTCTCGGCTCCCACCTGTCTTGCCAAGAGGTTGCAGGGGATGGGACAGGACACGTGGACGGCTGAGCCGGCATGGCAGGGCCCTGGGGTAGGGTAGTGCTCTCACCTCTTTATCCCCAGTCAGGCTCCACTCAGGCTGGTTTTTTCCCATCAAATGGAACATTTTCTTCACCGTAGAAGATAGCCCTATGTGTTTTGTGTGTGGTGCCAGAGTGGCCAGGAAGGGCCTTGTCTCACCCTGGCTTCCCTGATAGGCCCCAGAATCCTTCCTTAACCCGATGCACAGACAGTGCTACAAAGAAGATGGCAGTTCCAAGAGCCCAGACTGCCCTGTGTGCAGCCGCTCCCTGAACAAGCTGGCGCAGCCCCTGCCCATGGCCCACTGTGCCAACTCCCGCCTGGTCTGCAAGATCTCTGGTGATGTGATGAACGAGAACAACCCACCCATGATGTTGCCCAACGGCTACGTCTATGGCTACAATGTGAGGGGCAGGGAGTGGGCAAGGCTGGCAGGTGTCATATCAGGGCAGGGCTGTGTCGCGCCCCGCCCCCCCCCCCGTCTGGGCCTGGTGCACCGCTCTTAGCTGTCATTTGAAAGTGGGCAAAGGGGTGCGAACAACAGGTGAGCAACCCCAGGTTTTCTTTGACAGGTGTACCTTCAGGAAGTAACTTTGCATAATAGCATGGCTTATCCCCTTATAATTCCTTATGTGGGTTTTTAGCAGAAATCCTAATGTATATTGTGTTAGTCTAATGCATTTCCGGTCTTACTTTTCAGTCTCTGCTTTCTATCCGTCAAGATGATAAAGTTGTTTGCCCAAGAACCAAAGAAGTCTTCCACTTCTCACAAGCCGAGAAGGTGTACATCATGTAGGCCCTGCGTCGCCAAGCACACGCCCTGGGGGCAGGGGCCACCGCGGGCAGGGGCCAGGCCCCTCCTGCCCCACGCTCAGCCTGCCGCAGCGTTTCTGTTTCTTGCGACCAAAGATCAATGAGCAATGACAAATACTCTTAGGAAGAAAGGAAATAAGATTTAATAAGTTTGTACTTGAAAACATTTTGATTGGTAGGATTTTGTAACATAAGTCAACAATTTGATGCTTCTGAAAAGTACTTTCAACTTTGAAAGGAAACGTTTCTTTAAAGACTGACCTAAACGCCGAGGGAAACTCTAGAACATTTCAAAAATAGGAATCCATGGTTTTCCTCGTGTTTCCTCCCTTCTACTGAAGATGAGACTTGGAGAAGGGCTGGTCCTTCACCAAACTACGTTGGCCCTGGCACGGCCTGGGAGAGGTGGTGACTGCGGTGGTCTGACCTGCAGTGACCCGAGATGCGGTGCCAGGAGGGTCACTCATGACTTCATTCTAGAGCTGCTGCCAAAATGCCTGGTGCCACAGCCTGTGGGGGCCTGGCTTTGAGGACTGCCCCACTTGCCTTGTGGGCAGTGCCTGTGGGACTATCTTAGTATGTGCATAGGTTCAATATCACATCTCTCGTGCGCCGCCTTATTTCCTGCTTTGAGAATGTATTCACATGGAAATCCACTGGACCGAGTTTCTGCAGAGGCCTTGCTGGATGTTTCCATAACTTTAGAGTCTAAATACTATTCATTACAGAAACTAATAGTTCAGTTGAAATAAGTACTGATGACTTTTCAAAACAAATGAACCATTGTAGTTTACACAAAACCATATTGTAGAGGTTTGTATTTAGCACTTATTTTTGCATGTTGATGTTGATTAGCTAATAAACTGTAAATGTAAAACATGTTAATAAAAGGGTTTTCTATTTCTTCTTTCTGTGTGAGGCAGAAGCTACTGTGCATTTCTGACACTCTTGAGTTGTATTCTCCCCTCTGCCTGGTCGACGTGGCCATGTTGGGCCTGGGTTTGCCACGTGTAGCCAAAGGAGGGCTCAGGGTGCGGCTGGAGACCACACCAGCCCAGGAGCTTCCTGAGGGACGATGGCACCAGCATCTTGAGTCCTGAGGTCAGAGCTGGCTCCTGGCAGGAGGCACAGGCCTGGGGTGTGGCCCTGGCCTGGTTGGAGGACTGACAGGCTCTGAGAGTGGCTCCAGCCCTTGTTCCTGTGTTTGTCTGTTATGGGCAGGGGCTGGGGTCCTGAGCTGGGGAGGGGAGGGGCTGAGAAGGCCTGCAGGCCACGGCCACCAGCCCCCACACCCCTCACTGCCCGGTCTCTCCAGGGCCCTGTCCCCCACTCCCCTGCTCCCCAGTTCTGTGGCTGGCCTTGCACCCCTCAGCCTTGATTCTTCCTCATGTCAGCTGCCTTGGCCACTCCACCCCCGCCATGCTTCTGGGGCCCAAAGTTGGTTACACGTGTTCCACTAATGGAAGCAGGCACTTGTGCTGCCCCCTGCTGGCCTCTGCTCCTTCTCCACTGGCCTCGTCCCAGTGAAGCCACAGCCTCCAGGCCACCACCCTGTGCTCTGCTGTGGTGTCTCCCTGTGACTTAGGCAGTGCGCATTGGCCGCGTACCGCCATTCGGCACCTCTACACTCAGGCAGGGGTTATGGCTGGCCTGGTGCCCACCTCCTCCACCCCTAATGCCTGCCAAGGGAGATGCAGGGGCATAACGGCACTTCTGTGCCCTCCAGGTGTGCCCAGGACCCAACTAAGCCACCCTTGGCCGACTGCACACCCAGTCCTGATGCTGGTGACCTGAGCAGCCTGGGCTGTCGTGAGCAGGGTCTTCTCCTGCCTTGCCTCCCCCTCCTGTCTCCTGTTCTGTTGAAGCGTAACGTATTGGAGCACACACATAATGAATTTCTACATCACGTGTGCATCTGACCACCATGTAGACTGCTCTAGCTTCCCAGTCAGTATTCTGGCAACATCATTAATCACCAGAGTCGCTCAGCCAGTTCTTGAACTGCATAAAAATGGAGTCCCATGGGGTGACCTCCCTCAGCTTTGTGCCTGGGTGCTTTGTGTTTGGGACGGCAAGCTTCCATTCTATTCAGAGCTGTGTGTCCCCTGTCAGAGGAGCGAGCACAGTGGCTCATGCTTCTACATGTTATCTGGAAACATCTGGGTTGTTTCCAGATAAGCTGCTGTGAACACTTTCCTACATGACTTTTGCTGGACGCATGTTTATGTGGAAAGATACTGGGGAGTGGCATTGCTGGCCATGTTTAGCTTCAGCAGATGCTGACAGTTTGCAAAGTGGCTTCACTAGCTTCTACCCATCAGCAGTGCATGGGAGCTCTGCCTGTTCCATGGCCTCACCACTGCTTGGCACAGGGAATCTTTGGACATTCCGTTGGTTGTGAATGTTATCTCAATGTGTTAATTGAGGTAAAAATTATGTAAAGATGCACTATCTTAAGTAAATACTCAGTATGTCTTAATAAATTTATACCTACATGTAACCACCACCTAAGCCCAGGTGTAGAACATTCCTATGACCCCAGAATGCTACACCTTGTATCACCCAGGGCATCCCCAACCCCTACACCATCATTGCTCCGATTTGATCACCATAGGTAAATTGTGCCTTCATGGGAATCAAATCATAGTGTCTGTACTCTTGTGCCTGGCTTGTTTCACTCAACAGATGCTTTTGAGATTCAGCCACATTGCTGCACGTATTGAGTTCCTCCTCTGTGTACTGAGTAGCAACCACAATAGTATCCACATTTATGTATACCACAGCTCGTTATCCATTCTCTTCTCGATGAACATTTGGCTGGTTCCCTGTTTTTGGCTAGTATGAATAAAGCTGTTATGAACATTTGTGTACAAGTCCTTTTATAGACGTTATTTTCGTTTCTTTTGGAAAGAATTCTCTGGAAGTAGAATTTCTGAGTCATGTGTATAACTGTACAGCTGCCGAAGACTTTTCCGAAGTGGTGGTGGCATTTTAGAGTCCCACCAGCAGTGTGTGGGTCCAGTTGCTCCACATCGTTGCTAGCAGTCGATGCTGTTCTTTTTCATATTAGCCATTCATGTGTGTGTGCTGGTATCTCACTGTGGTTTTAATTTGCTTTTCTCTGAAGACTAACGGTGTTGAGCTTCTGATGTGCTGACTGGTTATTCATACATCTCTTCAAATCTTTCGCCCATTTTTAATTGCATTATCTGATTGATTTGTAGGAATTCTTTACATATAAATCCTTTGTGGATAGATGTATTTACGTTTTATTGTCGGTGCCATTTGATCAGCAGAGGTTTTAATTTAGCAAAGTTCAACTTACTAATTCATTCTTTCATGGCTAATGCTTTTCTATGTTCTAAAAAAATATTTGCCAATCCCAGGGTCACAATGTTCTCTTATACCTTCCAGAAGATTTAGTTTCAGCTTTTATGTTTGGTCTGTAAAACATCTCAAATTAAGTGTGGTCTGAGGAAGAGCTTGAGGATAATTCCCCACCCCGTCCCCATACGTTCATTCTCTTGTTCCAATGTCGTGTTAAAAAGACCTTTCTCTTCCCTGTTGAATAACGTTGGCTCCTTTGTTTAAAAAAACAAAAAGTCTCCTGGCTCCATAAGTTTGGGTTTATTTCTAGATACTATCTTCTGTTTGATGGACCTTCAGGTCTAGCCTTATACCAACACTGCATTATCTTGATTCTTGTAATTTTTTTTTTTTTTTTTTGAGACAGTCTCACTCTTTTGCCCGGGCTAGAGTGAGTGCCGTGGCGTCAGCCTAGCTCACAGCAACCTCAAACTCCTGGGGCTCAAACAATCCTCCTGCCTCAGCCTCCCGAGTAGCTGGGACTACAGGCATGCACCACCATGCCCAGCTAATTTTTTCTATATACTTTTAGTTGTCCGATTACTTTCTTTCTATTAGTAGAGACGGGGTCTCGCTCTTGCTCAGGCTGGTTTCGAACTCCTGAGCTCAAACAATCCGCCCGCCTCGGCCTCCCAGAGTGCTAGGATTACAGGCGTGAGCCACTGCGCCCGGCCTAGTGAAATTTTTTTTAAAGCCTGCTGGAATTTTATTGGAATTGCATTTAACCTACAGATCAATTTGGGGACTGTATTCATTTGCTTGGGCTGCCATAATAGAATAGCACAGACTTGGTGGTTTAAACAACAGAAACTTATGTCCTCACAGCTCTGAGGGGATGCTGGCAGCACTGGTGCCTGGTGAGGCCTCTGTCCCCGGTTTGCAGATGGCCACCTTCTCACTGTCTTCATATTCTATGCTTTCACATCTTGGGTGTGTCTTCCTCTTGTAAGTGCATCAGTCCTGTCGGATTAGGGCTCCAACCTTAGGATCTCATTTAACTTTATTATCTCCTTAAAGGCCTTCCCTCCAAATAAAGTCACATTGGGAGTTAGGGCTTCAACATACTCACTTGGGGCAAGGGGAGGACCTAATTCATCCTTAACAGGGACTTAAAAACCTTAACAATATTGAGTCCTCAAAATGACGAATATGGTGTATCTTTGCATAGATTTAGATCTTTCTCTTCCTAAGTTTTATAGTTTTGAGTATATATATTTTGTTAATTTAACTATTTCATGATTTTTAATGCTATTGTGAATTTATTTTTAAAATTTAACCTTCCAATTGTTCATTGGTACTACATGGACATGTAATTGATTTTTGTGTATTGCTCTTGTACATACTGTGACCTTACTAAACTCATTCTTTGGTTCTAGTAGCTTTTTGGTAAATTTTTAATGATTTTCTATGGACATAATTAAATCATCTGCAAATAAAGACAGTTTTGCTTCTTCTTTTCTAATCTCCATGCCTGTCATTTCTTTTTCTCTTATTGTACTAGCTAGAGCCTCAGGTACGATGTTAAATAGGAGGGGTGAGATGGACATCCTTACCTTAGTTCCAATCTTAGGCAGAAAGCATGTCTTTCACGAGTAAGTATGATGTTTGCTGTAGGTTTTCTGCAGATGTCCTTCAACATGCTGAGGACGTTCCACTCTAGTTTCCAAGTTATCAGGAATGGGTGTTGAATTTTGTCAAATGTTTTTTTCTTCATATAAAGATACTACCACATGATTTTTCTCCTTTATTCGGTTTATATGGAGAATTATTAATATGTTGATTTTGAATTATTAAACTTTGCATTCCTGGGATAAATCCCATTTACTGGTTATATTTGTTATATATTGCTGTTATATACTTGCTGGTACTTCGTTAGGGAATTTTTGCAACTGTGTTCATGAGTTACTGGTCTGTGGTCTTTTTTTTCTTGTAATGTTTTTGTCTGGTTTTATAATAGTTGTTGGGGTATTCAAAACTCATGAAGTGAGTTGGAAAGTGTTCCTTTCTCGTGTATTTTCTGAAAGAATTTGTGTAAAATTGGTATTTCTTCCTTAAATATTTGATAGAATTTAACAGTCAAACCATCTGGGTTTGGCATTTCATATGTGGGAAGGTTTCTAATTATGAACTCAGTTTCTTTAGTAGTTACAAGACTAATCATGTCTTTTTCTTCTTAAGTTTGTTTTGTAATTTTTGTCATTAAAGAATTTGTCCATTTTATCTAAACTATAGAATTTGTTGGCATCAAGTTGTCCATAACCTACCCTATTACTATTTTTAGGGAGGGAGGTAGAGTGCTCTTTTGCCCAGGGTAGAGTGCAGTGGTGTCATGGTAGCTCCAACTCCTGGGCTTAAGCGATCCTCCTGCCTCAGCCTCCTGAGTAGCTGGGACTACAGGCGCCCACCACCACGCCCAGCTATTTTTAAAAATTTTTTATAAAGTCTTGCTATGTTGCTCAGGCTGGTCTTGAACTCCTGGGCTGAAGTGATCCTCCCACCTCAGCCTCCCAAAGTGCTAGGATTATGAGCGTGAGCCACCACACCCAGCATGAGAGGCTTACCAATTTTATTCATAATTTCAAAGAAACACCTTTTAGTTTGTTTTCCCCCATTATTTATCCATTTTCTATTTAATTGATTTCAGGTCTTATTTTCTTATGCTTATTTTGGGTTTAATTGTTCTTTTTCTAGCTTCTTAAGGGAGGAGCTATTAGATTACTAATTTGGGGCCTTTTGTTTCTAATGTAATCATTCCATAAACTTTGACGTGTTTTCATTTTCATGAAGTTCCAAATAGTTTGTAATTTCTCTTGTGATTTCTTCTTTGATCCATAAGTTATTTACAAGTCTTTGGTTAATTTCCAAATACTTCTGTTATCAAATTCTAATTTAATTCTGTTGTCAGAAAACATACTCTGTATGGTTTCAGTCCTTTTAAATTCATGGAGAATTGTTTAGAGGCCCAGTATATGAACTATTTTGGTGAATGCTTCATGTGTATTTAAAAATAATGTGTGTTGCACAAATGCCAATTGGGTGAAGTTGCTTGATGGAGTTGTTAAAGTCTTTCATATCTATACTGGTTTTCTTTCTACTTTTTCTATCAGTTACTGAGAGAGGAGTCTTAAAATCTACAGCTATAATTGTGAATTTCTCTATTCTCCTTTTAGGTCTGTCAGTTTTTGCTTTATGTATTTTGAGTCTCTATTATTAGGTGCATACACATTTAGGGTTAATGTCTTCTTAAATGATTCACCCTGTTATCATTACGAAATGATTCTCTGGTAATATTTCTTATTATAAAGTCTACTTTGTCAGATGTGAATGTAGCCACTCCAGCTTTCATATGCTTAGTGTTTGTACATTATACCTTTTTCAGCCTTTTACTTTTAACCTATCTTAGTCCATTTTGTGTTGCTATAACAGGGTACCCGAGACTGGGTAACTTATAAAGAGGTTTATCTGGCTCATGATTCTGGAGGCTGGGAAGTCCAAGAGCATGGCACCAGCATGTGCATACGGCTTCTGGTGAGGGCCTCATGCTGCATTATAACTTGACAGAGAATGGAAGGTGAAGCTGGCATACCAAAAAGGTCCACGCATGAGAGAGCTGCACTTTATAACCCACTCTCGAGGTAAATAATCCAGTCCCACAAGAGAACAAACTCCCACAAGAATGCATTAATCCCTTCATGAGGGCAGAGCACCCATGACCCAAACACCGCTTAAAAGGCCCCAACACTTCTCAATATTATTACATTGGCAGTTAAGTTTCAACATGAGTTTTGTCGAAGACAAACCACATCCAAAGCCTAGCACTATCTGAATCTTAAATTTGAAGTGTTTCTTGTAGACAGAATATAGTTGGCTCTTGCTCTTTTTAATCCATTTGGACAGTCTTTGCCTTTTAATTGGGGTGTTTGGACCACTGACATGTATGTTGTCAATGGTCAATTTAGTGTCGGTGGTGGATTTAAATCTGTTGTTTTGCTGTTTGCTTCCTATTTGTCTGTCCTTTGTTCCCTTTTACATCTTCACTTGCCTTCTTTTGGGTTGAATAGTTTTCAATAACTCCATTTTATCTTTGTGGACTTATTAGCAATACTGAATTCGTTTGTGGTTGCTCTAAGAGTTCCATGTTCATCATTAACTTGTCACCTTTAAATACTATACCATTTCGTGTAAAAATGTAAGAATCTCAGAACATTTTGTGTTGCTATAACAGGATACCTGAGACTGGTCCGAAGGTAGTGAGTTATCTCAATTGATTGTTCCCAGTCAGTTACAGATTGAACTCCTTTTTCTACTCCTCCCCCCGCTTCTTACTGCAATTGACTACTCTGAAGAAAAAAAAAAAAAGCCAGGCGCAGTAGCTCCCATCTGTAATCCTCACACTTTGGGAGGCTGAAACAGGAGGATTGCTTGAGCTCAGAAGTTCAAGACCAGCATGAGCAAGACCCCATCTCTACTAAAAATAGAAAAAAAATTAGCCAGGCATTGTTTGTATATGCATTTTGATGCATATACAATTCTAGGCTGACAGTATTTTTTCTTTTACTACTTTAAAAATGTTCCATTTTCTTGACTTTTTTTTTCCTTTTGGCCTAGAAAATCTGTGGTTTCTTATCTTTGCAACTGTATGTAATATGCCTTTTTTCTCTGATTGCTTCTAACATTTGTCTTTGTCACTAGTTTTCCGCAAAGATTATGATGTACCTTGGGTGGTTTACAGTTTCAGTTGGTTCTTTGTAAGTATCTTCTAACTCTCACCATGACTTACCTTGGCTTTCTAATTTTTTCATTCAACATTCAACAAATACTGAGCATCTACTCTGTGTCTGACATCATGAAATGAAACAAAGATCCTTGTTCTCATGGAGCATATGTTCTAGTGGTGGAGAAGGGGGGGAACCCCAATAAACTAATAAATAAGTGCTGTGGGGAAAAGTAGCAGATTAAGAAAATGGAGAGTGAGGGGGTGTTACAGTAAGAGGGGTGCGAGGCTGCAGAAGTGCTCAGGGTGAGATGTGAGCGGAGACTGGAAGGAGGTGAGGAGGGAACCCTGCAGCTACTGGGGGAAGAAACACCCACAGAGGAATGAGCTTCACAGAGGCCCTGGGTGGTTGGAGCGAGGCAAGGGGAGAGCAGCTCAGGCAAGTAGGCAGGGGTAGCAGGCACAGACCAGGATGCCTCTTGCTTTCCCTCTGGGATAGGAGCCATTGGAGGACTCTGAGTGGGGGAGGCATGTGGTCTGACAGCCTTTCTAAGGTCACTCTGGTTGCCGTATATGAACGTCAGGAGTACAAGGGCAGAAATGGGGAGACAAGTGGTGACTGCAGTGACCTCCGAGGCTGCTTGCTGGGACCTGGCATGAGGTGGTGGCATGTGCTCAGATCTGGATATATTCTGAGGGTAGCAGGACTGTCCAGATTTACAAACGGAAGGGACGTGGGATGAAAGGAAGAGAGAAGTCCAAGTGAGTCAGGTCATTGCCTGAGTGAACAGAAGGATGTGTGCCCATCAGCCGACAGAGGGCAATGGGCAGACAGCTCAGGTGTGGTCCTGTCAAGCCCGAGACCATCAGCACACCCCCCAGGCAGCATCATAGGGGAGACTGGATTTAGCAATCCAGGTATCACTGGTAATCTGGGGGACACAGCCGGAGGAGGAAATGAGGCGCAGGGTGACGGGACAGACCTCTGGGAATTCTGCTGAACAGGGAACAAAGAAACGGTGAGAGAAGTCTGATAAAGAGAAGGTTTTCTTAGGATGGGAGAAACAGCCCTTTTATGCTGATAACAATCTAGTAGCCAAGCAAAACAAAATCACACTGTAGGGGACAGAGGAGTGCTGGATGACTGCCTTGAAGCAGGCCATGAGGCCTGGAACCGGCTGAAGCGGCAGAGGTGCTGGGGTAGTCCGTGGACACGCAGCCCCGTTTTCTCAGTGAAGCAGCAGGCAGGGCAAGGGAGGGGTGAGGGGATGGCTGGGCATGTTTGCGGGGCTGAGGGAGAGGAGTCGGCCCACGTGGCTGTGGCTGCTACAAGCAAGGAGTTGGCCAGAGTCCAGTGCGGTGAGGGACAGGGACTGGCCATGGCCATGAGCGAGGACGTGGAGCTGCAGAGGGGGCAGCACAGGGCAGAAATGTGGCCAGATTCTCTGGGATGGACAGGGATGGACAGTCTGGGAGTGGGGTATTTATCACTGTTTATTTTTGTTTTTAAATAATTGCTTTATTGAGATATAATTCACATACCATGAAATCCACCCTTCAAAAATATACAACTCCATGGGTTTTGCTCTGTTTTGTTTTAAATTATTAGGTTTCATTAAACAGCCCATTTGGATACTTGCTCACTGGAACTTATTTCTGCTCCAGCCTCAGTTCTTTGAGAAATGCAGGAATTCTTTTCACGAGAATATTAGCCTGACCCAGAATGTTAAAAAGTCAGCTGCCTCAGCACCTACTGACAGCTCCACACTCAGAAGAGATCTAAAAACCTAGAAGATTAAATGTAGCAAAATGTGAACAGAAGACATCGTTTACAAGTCATTTAATAACTGTAATTGCATAGAATTTACTCACTTTCAAATTATTTTTCTGAATACCAAATTTGTGAAACAAAATACATCACGTGATGCTTTGAAGAGTTGTTAAAGGGTGGATTGGCTCCAAGGCAAAACCTTTTTCTGTATTAGGAAAGGCAGGGGTGCACAGTAATCCTGTGAGGTATGTTTCATTATCCTCGCTGTGGACAGAAGAGAAAAGCGAGGCTCCAAAGGATGAAGTAACCTACTGGACGCCACACAGCTGACTGTCAGTGTCTCCCTGGGTACTGCAAACTCAGCCACTTTAAAAGGAAGATTATTTTAAATTGAGTGCTAATTGCTACTCACAAAATGAACATGTTAATATGATAAATAACAAAATATTTAACTGATGCCTTAGAAAACCAAGATTAAGGGTTCCAGATTCAAATAGGCCCCTTTCAAATATAAAATATTCCTTATTTTCGTGGTCTACAATTGGGGGTGAAGGGGAGATACTTGCTATGGCTTAAAAAACAAACACACACAGCAATTCCATGCCTGGGTATGTACCCAAAGAACTGAAAACAGGTATTGAAACAAATATTTGCACACAAATGTTCACAGCAGCATCACTCACAACAGCCAAAAGGTGGAAACAACCTAAATGTTCACCAACAGATAACTCGATAAACAAAATGTGGTATCCAAACAGTGCAATATTATCGACGGGGTTTAGCGTATTACTGATAACAAGGTTGTGCAACCACATCTACTTCCACAACATGTTTATCACTCCAAAAAAAAAAACAACCCTGTACCCATTAGAGGTCAGTGCCCCCAGGCAAAGACATTGACTTTCCGTGTCTATGCGTGCGCTTCAGGACATTTCGTATAAACAGAATCCTACATTATGTGGTCTTCGGTAACTGGATTATTTCACATTTTCAAGGTTCATCTACATGGCAGCATGTATCGTACTGCATTCCCTTTTAAGGTTGACTAATATGTCATGTAAGGATAGACCACCTTTTGGTTATCATTCATCTGCTGATGGACATATGTGTTTCCAACTCTTGCTATTATGAATAGTGCTGCATGAACATTGGTGTACAAAGTTTTTGTTTTTGTTTGAGACAGGGTCTGGCTCTGTCACCCAGGATGAAGTGCAGGGCTGTGATCGGAGCTCAATGCACCCCCAAACTCCTGGGCTCAAGCCTCCCAAGCAGCTGGGACTACAGATGTGAGCCACTATGCCTGGCTAACTTTTTGTTTCTTTGTAGACACGGGGTCTCACTCTGTTGCCCAAGCTGATCCTCCCTCCTCGACCCCCCAAAGTGCTGGGATTGCAGGCTTAGTGAGCCACCGAGCCCAGCAGTGTACGAAGTTTTCTGTGGGCAGACGTCTTTATCTTTTTTACCCTGCTCTAAGGCTACTCTAGTCCAGGATAACGTCCGATCTGCTTACTGAGCACCTGCTCTGTACTGAGCACCTGCTCTGTGCAGGGCACCGAGCTGGGCACTGAGGAGCCCACGGAAAGTCCACAGGCCTTCCTGGGGACCCAAGGAGGAGACTGGGGCTGTGAGCAGGTGGTAGTGCTGCCTGTGCAAAGGCCCTCCTGCCGTGAGAGGAGACCAGAGGGGTCACTCCGAGGCCCTGGGGTCCCGGAGGCAGGAGGAGCCAAGGGAGACCCCGGGATGCGCGGGGCAGGTCTGGCTCTAGCTGTGGATGGCGGCTGCACCCCACGTCTGGGCCCGGGGGTGTGCAGGGGACCCGGAGCTGTGCTGAGAGGCCGCAACTATGCGGGGACGAGGGGCGGCGGGAAGATGCAGGAGACCTGGGGCTGGGGGAGGCGGGACTGTGCGGGAGGGGCGGCGGGAAGATGCAGGAGACCTGGGGCTGGGGGAGGCGGGACTGTGCGGGAGGGAGGCCAGGGAGGTGCAGGGGACCTGGAGCTGTGCGGAGGGAGGCCTGGGGTGTGCGGAGAGAGGCCGGGGCGGGGCCCAGAGGCTGTGCAGGATCTGCTTGGAGCCGGCACCGGCCTCGCCTCCCACCTCGAGATGCTGGCCGAAGGCGACCTGTGGGCACCCCCGGGCTCCCCCGAGCCCTGCACCGCCTCGGCCCCCGCCCACAGGACCATCCCGGCTGAACCCGCCAGGCTTTGGTAACCCCCTCTCCGCCCCCACCAAGGCAGCCTTTTCCCTTCCCCCGCGCCATGAAAACCTCCCATCCGCGCCGCCCCCACCCCGGCGGTCTCCCCTCCCTCCCTCTGTCCCCCTTCCGCTATATGGAAGCCCCCTCCCCCGGCTGCTTCCCTAGCCCCGCCGTGGCCCCCACTTCTTCCCCATCCCCTGGGAGCCGGGGCGCCCGTGCGGGGCGGGGTCCTCGGCGCCCCCAGGATCCCACCTGGGCGATCCTTGCCTACCCGTCGCAGTGGGCC
This sequence comes from Propithecus coquereli, assembly GCF_000956105.1. Taxonomy (NCBI): domain Eukaryota; kingdom Metazoa; phylum Chordata; class Mammalia; order Primates; family Indriidae; genus Propithecus; species Propithecus coquereli. Next base: position 714,242 of record NW_012154408.1, read on the forward strand.
CAGGGTCCGTGAGCCTCCTCGCGACGGAGGCATCCAGGCGGGGATCGAAACTTCCGTTTGAGCCTCAGTTTCCCGGCCGGGCGTCCTGGCTGCGGCGTCCCGCCTGTGCGCTCAAAGCCCGCCCCGCCCCCGGCATCTGCGTACACGGCCCCTTTAAGGACTTGCTGCGCCCTCCCGCCTCCTTTTTCTCGCGCGTCTCCTTCCCAGGCCGCCCCGCCCCCGCCGGGAGCGCGCTTGCGTCACCCCGCAGACCTCGGCCGCGCCTTCGCGCCTGCGCCGCCCGGGCCAGGGTGAACCATTGGCCGCCGAGCTCGGGGCACGCGACTGGAAGGTCGCGGGTTGGGAGGCCTTCGCAGGAAAAGGCGGGGCGACGGCGAGAGCGGCCTCGTCGCGCTGACTTCCGCTCCCGCGCCGTCTGGGCCAAGGCCAGCAAATGGGTACAGAGCTCTTGGGCACGTGGGAGGAGGGGGGGGGGGGGGCGGCCTCTGCCGGAAGGGGCGGGGTGAGGACGGGAGCGGCCGCGTAGCGCGGTAAGTGAAGTGGGCTCGGCCCAGGGGGCTACCGCGCCGGCCAGGCGCTGCGTCCTGTTGGAGCGCGGGCACTCTGTGGTTCTGCCGACCGCGGTGTGGCTACGGGGTCCGCCCGGGCTGACCCCGCCCCGACGCGCGGCGCTTTCATCCTCAGAGTCGCCGGCGCGGAGCCAGCCCGTCTCGCGCTGTGCGGCCTCTAGGGGCTCGTTGCTCCGAGCAGCGCTGTACTCGGCAGCCGGCCCCAAGCCGCCCCGCCTCGATTCGTGGCGAGCTGCAGGCCTGCCTGCAGCTCGCCCCCGGCCCTGCGCCGTCGGGCCTTTTCCCACGCCACTCACCTGACGAGCTGATCAGCGGGGTGGCTGCGGCCCTCCCTCCCCTGGGAGTGCGCACCTGGCTACAGGTGGGCCCCGGGTGTGCTTTTCACTGGTTCCCTCAGGATCCGTGGCTCCTGTCCTCGGCGGCCTTTATCGAGGCTGTCCTATGGGATGCGAGTGAACGAGGGAAGCTGTGCCACAGTCTAGTTTGGGAACAGCTGATTTAAATGTGACACGTTTATGTGCATTGTCAAATGCCAAGCACAGCCTTCACTGTAGCATCTTTTACACTTATGTAATTGTAGAGGTACGGAGTTAAAGTTTCATTTTTAAAACTTTTCCTAATTACCACCAAAAGACCTTGTTGGACTTCGTGAATATCACCTCGAATTGTTACATTGCCCAGGAAATCACCCCACAGAAGTAAGAGCATAAAGATGCCAGCATCAGGGCCCCTCCTGGAGTGCCTAGTATATAGTGAAGGTCAGCAAAGATTTGTTAATAAAACCAAGAACCATAAAGTACTAGATGGTAATTTAGCATTTCTGTGTTATGTATTTCTAGATATGGATCAAAAACTTTCAAAGTTGGTAGAAGAGCTCACAACTTCAGGAGAACACCAACTGAATCCTGAGAAAATGAAGGAACTGAAAAAAATTTGCAAGTATGTCTTAAAGTTTAGCAATTCATAGTAGCTGACCGGCCCAGTGAGCCCATGACACACCTGGGAGGTTGTGGGGCTTCTGCATATATCTCAGTCATCCCCTGGGAAAGAACCACCAAAGGAACACAGCCCGGACGTCTTCCTAGGGCCTTGCAGTGCCCAGCTCTGATGGGCAGTCACATTCTAGGGCAGTACGCCTAGGGTGGTGGTGTGTGGCATTACTAATTATATTGTATCCTGTATTTACAAAACAGGAGAATGTAAGATTGTTTATTAAATGATGAAGTGTTTGTATTTTGAAAAAAAATTCCAGTTCAGGTCAGGTTTCGCAGCATGCCCTGAAAAACCCCCATATCATCGTGGTTTACACAGAGCAGTAGCTGGGAAGAGGATCCCCCAGGGGCTCGCAGGACTTTTCCCTTTTACTTCCTGCAGGAGAGGCTTTGAGGTCACGCACCCAGCTCAGCAGTGGTGTACAGGTGCGTGCACGCGCGCGTGCGTGCATCTGTGTGAGAGAGAGAAGGGCAGTAGACTTTCTAGATGGGCCAGATGGTGACTGTTTTAGGCTTCACCACCATAAGGTTTTTTTTTTTTTTTTTACCATAAGGTTTTGACTCTGGAAAGTACCAGAGACATCCTAACTGCATGGGTGGGCGGTGTTCCAATGAACTTTATTGATGAGCATTAACATTTGAACTTTATATAATCTTCACACTTCACAAAGTATTGTTTATATGTTTCAGCAATTTAAAAATGTAGAAAACAGTGTGGGCTTGTTGGTCTTATAAAAACGTGCAGAGGATCAGGGAGCCAGGTTTGGCCCTTGGGCAGTAGTTTTCGGACCGTGCTCTAGAAGAAGGGGAGAATGAAGCTTGGGAGGCGGCTGCTGTCTCTGCCACATGTGAATGTTGTGTGCCTGCACGAAGAGCGTTTATTAACTCCTTCAAGCATGGGCGCTTGGGTCAGGCCAGTTTGTGTCCCTAGGTCTTCAGAGGAACTGCTAGGCCATGCCTACCACCTGCTGATGGCGCAGCTGAGCCAGGAGCATGCCCAAGTCCGCCTCTCAGCCTTCCAGGTCGTGGATGAACTCTTCACCAGGTCTCACCAGTTCAGGATACTGGTTGTCTCTGACCTCCAGGAGTTTTTGGAGCTCACGCTAGGCACAGACCATGAGCAGCCCCTGCCACCACCCAGGGAGGCGGCCCAGAGGCTGAGGCAGGCAGCCATCCGGGCAGTGGAAGCGTGGAATGAGAAGTTTGGGGAGGCCTATAAGAAGCTCTCTTTGGGCTACCACTTCTTAAAACACAACAAAAAGGTAGGTGGGCTTTGCCCATTGTTGACCAGAGACTCTAGTTGCCTTCTGTGAGGAGGGCAGACCAGAGAGGAAGAGAATGCTCTTCCTATTGAGCCTGGGTGTAGGATGCACATCGGGCTGGGTATGGCAGCGGCCTGCTTGGCTTTCCCTGGGCATCTAGGCTGCTGGACCAGCTGTTGAGGTGTGGGGGTGCGCGAGAGTAACCAGCAGCTGGGGTCAGGACCTCTCAGTGCTGTGAGGAAGAGTGCGAGCTCACCCTGTGTATGGTCGCAGCTGAGCCTACAGACCCACATGTATAAGATAAAAAGTGAAAGCAAAACACATCTTCTCAGACATAACCCTTTCCTGTGACAGTGGACCCCTGGGCTCTGGGGTCTGTCCCAGCTGTGCTGTAAGTCTCCACCTGGATTCCACCGTGGGCTCTGGCTGGTGCTGGGCATGACAAAACCTGCTAGCATCCGCTGCTGTGGCCTGAACCCAGACCCCTGCCTGCCACAGAGGCTCGGCCCATCCTTCACCGCGGGGCCCAGGGACTGCCCCTCTCCCACTGGGGTGCACTCTCAGGTGGTGTCTTTAGACCTCGGGTCTAGTCAGTAGCCCCTGGCCTGCGCATCAGGCAAGCTCACTGCTTTCCTGCCTGCATCAGACTTGGGGGAGAAGTCTTTTTATCTCTTTTATTTTAAGTTAGCAAATGTGCTGGCTTTCCAGGGATTAGACAGCAGAGTTAGGTGTGTTTCCTTTTGTTTTCATGCATTGTGAACTGAGAAGCCTGTGGAGATCCTGGCCACATACTAACCTGGCTTGTGTGTCTTTTATTAGACCTATTTTTGACTTACCGTTTTCTTTGTGTTCTTTATAGATGGACCTAATCTTTATTTTCAATTTTTCAGGTGGACTTTCACGATGTGAATGCTAGGACTCTAGCAGAAAGAAAGAGAGAAGAGGAGAAGCAGAAGCACTTGGATAAAATCTACAGGGAAAGAGCCCAGCAGGCAGAGAGGGAGATGGAAGGCAAGTTCCCAGGACTGAGCGAGGGGCCCTCATGCCTTCTTGGGGCCGCCTCATGCCCCTGGTCGCTGGGGTCCCAGGTGTTCAGACAGGCCAGGCAGAGACACTTGGGATTGAGGGCTAGGGGAGTCCTTCCCAGTCACAGACCCCACCCTGTTCCCAGGGGCCCTGCAGCATCCATGCCTGTTTCGCGCCCCCTGGTGGCCATGCTCGCCTACGCCGTTTGCTGGGAGGATCCCTGGGCACACTCCAGGCGCAGTGTGTGTCTAGCGGTGGTCTGGGCTTCACGGCCTGACTGAAGGCCCTCTCGCCATGGTCCCTGTTTGCCAGCCCCTTTCCCGGAAAGCTCCACCATTTACTTCCTGGCATCCGGCCCCTCTCATGAGGGGCATGGCCCAGGCGTTCACACGTGGAAGCCAGCCCAAGGCTGTTGTTGTCTACAGCAGGGCATCTCCTGTAATGGGCTGAGGTGGCTACTCTGCATCCTCAGACTACAGGTCTTGGGGGTTCTTCCTGTGCCCAGAGCTTCCTATAGACAGACCCTTTTCCTGGGCGTAGTCCCTGCCAAAGGCCACTTCTGGAAATCCCAGGCCTTGAAGAAGCCCAAAAGGCAGGCAGCTGTGCCCCCGGGATGACAAGGAGTCCACCGGGAGGGAGAGCTGTGGCAGCCTCAGGGAGGTGGGGTATACATGCAACATTTTTTTGCCCCAGAAAGGGGGTGTAGCTTTGCACATGCCCTCGGTACAGCATGGTCCAGACCTGAGGGTTGTTACCTGGAGGCGTCTGAGAGGCTGACCTTGCAGACCCCAATACTAAGCGTGGTGGTTTGTTGAGCAGTTAAAAACCTCCTATGACACATGCTTCCAGGACTGGCTTTGGTTCTTGGGAAGAAAGGAGGCACTGGGGGGTGTGGGTGACGTGCAGGACCCCAGCCCACCTGGTGCCGAGAAATGACCCTGGGGGAGCAGGCCTCTGTGCGTGTTTTGGGTGAGTTGGTGCTCTGTTGCCCAGTATGACACAGGAAGCAGATGTCTTAATGTTTTGGCAGAAATGTCTGAAGAAATTGAGTCCTGCCTGACAGAAGTGGAGAGCTGCTTCAGGCTGCTGGTGCCATTTGACTTTGGTCCTAGCCCGGTGGTGGCGAAATTCCTTGATGTGGCTTCTGACATGTCCAATCAGGGTGCCTCTCGCTCCTCGCACCCGGGCCAAGCCACCCCTTGCCAGTGTGGACCCCCCACACCCTCGGATGGCGAGCAGCCCTGCTGCAGCAAGGACCTGCCTGCCTCTGCGTGCCATCCCGGGGCTGGCAGCAAGGCACTGCTGCTGCAGGCAGCCACACGAGACCCCTCGGAAGACGAGGATGAGGACAGTGACCAGGAAAAGTTTGTTCGGAGCCATGGGCTTGGCTCACACAAGTACACACTGGATGTGGAGCTCTCCTCAGGTAACTGGCCACCCGGCACCTCCCTCCACCAGCTCTGGGCTGACTGGTCAGCAGGTTTGTCACTGGCACCTGGCCCAGGGTGTCTCGGGCTGACAGAGCCTTGGACCTGTGGTGGCTCCTCAAATGGGGCTGGGTTGGGGGCCCCACCAGGTCCCCCCTTCCTGTGTGGCCGCTGCACTGGGCTTCCCTCCTACCATGCCAGGCCTCTGTGGCTGCAGGATGACCGTAGGGGGCCACTTTTAAGAGCTCATAGACTTCTCTGCCATGCCAGCAGCCCCTACCCTGGTGAGTCTGTGAGCAGAGCAAGGACTCACAAGATTGAGGTGAGGAGGGCTCTCCAGGCTGGCACGTCCCAAGATTCTTGTTGTGTGCAGTCCTTACAGCATGTGGTCCGAATGACTGGCCAGCCCTGGGCAGGTCACAGGCCTATTAGGGCCACATGTGGCCTGAGCGTTCCAGCCTGGGGGGCTTTGCTGAAATGCAACCGTCGCCCATGCCCTTTGGCCCAAGCTTCCTCACGTGTGCTCCACGCTCTGCATGGCGGGGGTATGTGGAGGGGTCGAGGGCTCATTAGATACTAGCAAGGCTTTGAATCGCTGTCTTCAGGGAACCTGCTTCTCTGCAAGCAGGCACAGCGGACGTGCCTTCACCAGGGTGGAGGCAGCCAGGCCTGAAGCTGCCAGGAGAACTTGATCTTCAAGGCTCAGTCTGCTCTGAGGGCTGCAGGTGCTGCAGGAATTGAGTAGCAGGAGTGCCCTTTAGGCTGGTGCAGGGTGGACCCAACACCAGTGTTTATGGCGTAGTCAGCCCCTATGAGTGGCCTGGCCTGTGTAAATGCATAGCCATGCGCCAGACGTGTGAGGTCTGCAGTGCGGGAAGCACACAGCAGAGGCCGTGCAGGAGATGAGGTGCCCAGCAGGGAAGGGCTGGTGAGGCTGGCTGGGTGGGGCCTCCATCCTGAGGGCAGTGGAAGGAGGGGAGGGTTCTGTGAGCAGCTGGGGGGGGGGTAGGGATGTCAAGGGAAGAAGGCCATCGGGGGTCTCACACCTCTGGTGGGAGGGATGGCCTCAGCCCAGGTGGTTGAGACACGGGCAGTGGAGCTGTGTGCTTGGGGAGCCAGAACGTTCTCATCCAGCATCACAAAAGGGTGCGTTTTCTCTTACAGCATCAGGTTTGGGACCCCAGGCTATGTGGCTGGGGCAGGGGAGGGTGTCTGGTGGTTTCCTCACAAGCTGCAGTGGCCTTTGCTGCGTGGTCTGCTTCACCAGGGTCTGCGGGCAACGCAGGCCTGTGGCCCTCTGGTGACCTGCACGTGCTTCACCTCAGATGGCCTGAAGCTGCAGGAGAACGAGGACAACCTTGCCGTTGTCCAAGCCACCCGCGATGCGCTCAAGCTTGTCCAGAACAAGTTCCTGCCGTCGGTGTGCTCCTGGGTCCAGGTGAGGCTGGGCACCTGGCCAGAATAAGGGAACGGAAGGAGGTGGGCGCCTGTGGGTGGAAGGAGGATGTGTGGGAAGTGTCTGGCAGGGGGCTCTCTTCCTTGGGGCGATTGCTGGGGCACAAGGAGTTCAGGTGACCAAACTGCCCCCTGCCCCAGGTGGGCTCTGTTCCTCACCCGAGGCCCTTGTCCTCTGTGTCCCAGCTGTGTTTAGAGTCACCTCACAGGCCCACCGACCCAGCCATGTGCCTCCTGGCAGGGACGGGCTCCCTAGGGCCTTTGTAATCCACCCTGTGTTTTTCAGCGGTTTACCCGCGCAGGGACCCACGGTGGACACTTAAAGCGTGCCATTGACCTGAAGACGGAATTAGAGCTTGTGCTGAGAAAATACAAGGAGCTGGACATCGCACCTGAGGGAGACCAGAGGCTCAGGGTGAGTGGCGGGTGCGGATTGCAGGGCTGGGCAATACGAGTCGCTGGGGCTTCAGGAGATTCTGTCTCTTTTCTCACTCAGAACTGACTTCTCACCTTGAGAGCCCCAGACCAAGCCCCCTCAGTGGCACAGTGAGCGGGTCCAGGGCAGGAGAGGTGTGGGTTGGCCAGCGGGGGCAGCGAGGATCCTGGAGCCCTCCTCAGGGAGGAGGCGGAGCCACTGGGGACCCAGCCACACCTGCCTCCCCAGCCAGGGCTTCCCACGAGTACAGGGTCACTGCTGTGGTGCAGTGATGTTCCAGGCTGTCAGTGTGGTCTGGTCATGCATTCTAGCTGAGGGTACACGTGCTGAGCGCCCCATGTGTGAAGGGTGCCTCTGGGAAGCCACAAAGAGTCAGGCAGTGCCCCCTAACCTAGTGGAGGCTTCTAAGGAGTTGCCAGGAGGTGAGGCACCGTGGTCAGCCCAGGCAGAGACCCTGGGAGAGCTCCAGGTGGCCGAAAATGGAAGGCATGTTGTCTGGTTTGAGAGGGAGGAACTGGCTCCCTGAGGTTCTGGGGGGCTGCGAAGAGGTGCTGCACCTACCTGAGAGGGAATGGAGTTAGAGGGGGTTACAGGTGCCTACCCCTTGGGCCCCTGGTGATGGGGCAGAGTGAAGCCATGCAGTGACACCTGGGGCTGCAGAGCCCGTTGTGCTGGGCAGAGGGTGCCAGGCAGCAGCACCAAGCACTGCTGCAATGGGACTTCAGGAGGGAGATGAGCTAGGAGTGGAGACCTGGGCTTGATGCCTAGAAAGGACCTGAGAGTGGGGGTCTCGTGCACATGTCCTCAGGGACTGTGGGCCACAGGGGGACTGTGTTCAGTACAGCTGGACCTTGTAATTGGGCGACATGAGGCTCGTCACAGCAGATGCCAGCTGGTGGTCCCTGGCCGTGCATGGTCATCCCATCTCCTGCCTTGGCGGTCTCTCCACTGTCTCAGAACCGAGACAGCAGATACCAGGTGCACCATTCCTCACAGAACCCAAGCCCTGGACCCTGAATCCGACCCTGAGATCAGACCCCAGACCCAGCCAAGAGTGTACTAACCCTGGCCTGGGAGATGATAGCTTTTAAACTATCCCCTTTTTTTTTTTTCTTTTTTTTTTTTCCAGGCTTTGATGTTTTATTGGAGCAAATCTTCAACAAAAGGTGGCTTTTATTTACAGAATTTAATGTGGGAACTGTCCAACCCAGTTGGACCCAAGTAATGATAACCATTGAGGTTAAATAAGATTAAAAAAAATGTATTTGCTTCACATTCATAAAAATCCCAATATTGTAAATAACAAATAAACCCTCCCTTACTCATTCCTTAATTAAATATACAAACAGCTTCAGGAACATAAAATTTAAACTGGTTTAATCTTGAAGTGTAATCCAATGAGACTGAAAAACTAAACATTTCAGTTCTTGTACCAAATAGTAAAATACTCGAACGCTTTCAGGATCCTTTGACTGATTTACATCAATAAGAGAACCTAGGCCGGCGCGGTGGCTCACGCCTGTAATCCTAGCTCTCTGGGAGGCCGAGGCGGGCGGATTGTTTGAGCTCAGGAATTCAAAACCAGCCTGAGCAAGAGCGAGACCCCGTCTCTACTAAAAATAGAAAGAAATTAATTGGACAACTAAAAATACATAGAAAAAACTAGCCGGGCATGGTGGCGCATGCCTGTAGTCCCAGCTACTCGGGAGGCTGAGGCAGGAGGATCGCTTGAGCCCAGGAATTTGAGGTTGCAGTGAGCTAGGATGATGCCACGGCACTCTAGCCCGGGCAACACAGTGAGACTCTGTCTCAAAAAAAAAAAAAAAGAGAACCTATTTTTGATGTAGTAAAAGAAATGTGCTCATCTCCAATTACAATTTCCAGCTCCTGTCGACCAACCCTGTCAGGAGGAGGCCACAAAGCATCATCATCTTTTGTAATTTCACTGTCATCAATAATTCTATTTAGTTCTTCCGTTACACTCTTGTGTACATAAGCCTCTTTTCTGATCATGACATCGTTTTTGTAGTTGCTGTTGTTGGTATATCTAAGCTTTCCATCTGGCCGAAACTCGAACTCCAGAAACTCGTGTCCAAACTTGCCCTTGTGCCCTACATAGTAGCGCAGGTAGAAATCACTAGCCATAGCCATTTTTGGCCCCAGGAAGCCCCTATCCCTTTTTTTAAAAGAAAGCTTTGAGGTGGAAAGAACTGTGTGTGGATGACCCTTGGTCCAGCCCAGGTGGCCTCCTCCCCCACCCCAAAATGGGCATGCAGCACAGTGGGCGGGGGCTGCGAGGCGGAACATGGGCCCACAAATGAGCACCAAAAGCCCAAAGCCATTTTCCTGAGGGTCTGTGATAGCTACAGGCACTGGGCTTCCGAGTCTGGCCCGTGACTTTGCAGAGGGCATGCGCAGCCTCGGGCCAGCAGAGGGCGCTCTTGCTGTTCTCTCTGGAACCTCGAGCCCTGCAGGGAATTCAGGACCGTAGGGCTCACAGGCGCCGGGTGGACTCAGCCCTGGCCACCAAGACTGCTCATGCTGTAGCTGTTTGTGGGTGTTCATGAATACCGTGTAAGAGTTTCATTAACTAAGAAATCAGTTTTCTAAATTTTGACCAAAGTATATCTTTAACACTGAAAAAAAATTTTCCTAGTCCTGGGAGGAAGGTGATTAACCCAGTTAGCATATCAGCGATCAGGAGTTCATCGCTGACGTGGTGTGCTCAGGGTCACAGGGTTGTCAGAGCAGGCTTGGGTCACTGACTCGCCCATGTGGACGGGGTGTGGGGAATCTCCACTCCGGGCTGGGGCAGCAGGAATGCTTTATGTGATCCAGGCAGAGCTCCTTCACGCTTGCCCGAGGCCTCTGAGCAGTGGCTGCTGTGTGCCAACCTGTGTCAACAGGATGTTGAGTGCCCACACTAATACCCCACGCTGGGCACCTGCCTGGTCCTGCTTGTTGTGGATGGGCCTCGGGCCTGGCTCCTGCAGTCTGTGGACAGTTAGGTTTGCTGATGGGCCAACAGGCCTTTGCGGTGCAGTGATGGCCTCTGGGGCAGCTGGGTGCCTTGGGGAGTGTCCACGGAGCTCAGACTAGTCTAACCAGGCCTGGGCGCTACCAGCCTGCATAGTCCTTTTGGGGCCAGCAGCATTGCTAAGGGCTGGCCGGACCCCAAGCCCAGAGGGGTCTCGGCAGCCGGGCCACTCTCCTTGGACTGAGGCTCTGGCAGCAGAGCCTTGTGGAGTGCCTGGAGCTGCCCCTGTCCACATCTCACAGCTCCACGGCCTCTAGGGCTGGCTCAGAGTGAGCTGGTTGGTGCTACTGAGCCCTGGGCAGCCCCTCCTAGTCTGTTGGCAGCTCAGCCCATACAGGTGGTAACAAGAGATACGCAGCATCTCGGGTCAGGGCTCTATGCTGGGTGTCCCCAGAGCGCAAGGAGGCCTGGGGGCTCTCCTACATGTCTCTGCCACAACCTGACGGACACCCAGACTCCCGTGGGCTCAGGGAGACTGAACGGCCCTTCCTGGAGAGTCCCAACTCAGCCTGGTCCCTCCCCTCGTGAGCGCAGGGCTCTGGCTCCTTGACCAGCATGTGCGGGGGCTCCTGCTGCTCTGCCCTCTCCAGAAGCTGCTGGTTTTCTCAGGGGTACCTCATCGAGGGGCCAGTCAGTGGGGCCTCAGGACCCGCAAGGTGCATGATGCCGGGCTATTTAGGAGGGCCCTGGGCATGCATGGCTGCTTGTTGGGCTTTGGTGGCTGCTCCCAACCGGTAAGGTCCCGAGGGCTCGATTAGTTCTGTCAGTTGTGTCTGAGCTCCCGTGTGACTCAGACATAGATGTCTTGGACCCTACATTGTAGAGCTGTCGGCGTGCTTTCGCTGCTTGGTGCATGACCCCAGCCCCCAAGTGAAAAGGACGACTGTCCTGAGCCTAGAGCCCAGGAGCTGCCCCTGTCCCCACTGTCCCCTGTGGCCCCACTCTAGCTTGCATGTCTTCTCATGTGTGTCAGGATGGGGGGCAGTGGGCCTTTATGGCTGTGGCCTGACTGGGCTTAGAGGCAGCTCTGGGTGGTGCACGGCCCCTCGCCCCCTTGAACCACACAGCAGATGCTTCCAAGGCGGCTTGAATGCCACTCTCCCAGGCTGTTAGGTGGGTGCTGAGGCCTCGGGGAGCACGCAGGGTAGGGCGGGCCCAGTGCAGTTGAGGTTGGCCCGCTGAACTGCACTGAGGGTGTTACAGCTTCAGTGGGAAGGGAGAAGTTGCTCTGCTTTTTTGTCAGTTGAATGGACACTTTCTAGACCTTTATCCACAAACTGATTTCTTAAAAAGGCACTGCTCTGAAATCCGTGGAGATTTTGCTCACAGAGTGAGAGAGCGAGGAGCCGCCTCAGATGAAGTGATTGGCAGCTCGCCTGGCTGTGAGCGGCAGCGGCTTACCTGGGTCTCGCTTCCCAGAATAGACGCGGCAGCCTGGTATCTGCCTATCTCCCCTCCTGCGGCTGGTGGTGGCTCCGGGCTGGGGCAGGTGGGGCTGACTAATGAATGTGGGTGTTAGAGCCGTTTTAATTAGAAATTATGAATGAGGCGCTCTTAGCTAATTTTCAAATAAAATTTACAGAGGGCTTAAATCATTCCCTTAGTGTTTCCCCACTTAGAACGGGATTGGCATCGTTAACTCTGCCTGTAGAACAGCCAGAGCTGAGAATGCTAATTCAATAATATGTGATTTAAATATTTTGAGACTGAAACAAATACGACACTGCTAGCTAAAATCAAACGACAGTAATTGAGATATTGGAGAGAAGTTCTGAAACTGTCCTTTGAAGGTTCAAGGTTGACACACATTGCAGTGTTTCTCCCTTTTCTCCTCCGACAGCTAAGTGGGAACAGACTGTGTCTTTTTTTTAATGTTTCCCATTTCCGTATGTCTGTTGGCATTGGTGTCTACATAATATTGTTTTCCTTTTGACATAGATGTTCTGTCTCCAAAAAATACTTAAGCCAGTTTAAATATGTTTAACTGTGTGTTTTATAGAATGTCTCTGTGTCAGTTCCGTTTGGTAGCAGGCCAGGGATAAATCTTAACAAGATCGATACGGAGAGTCATTTGGTAGATTTAGTTTCTAGCCTTGCTCTGTTACAGGATAGGTGTAGTAATCCATGGCTGCTTCCTTCACTAAGCTGATAAAAATCCTTTGAAAACTTAAACTGCTTGCTATTTAATTACATAGCTAAGATCACCAATTATTTTATATTGTGTAATTAATAAAATATTACTTTCCTACCAACCAGTAAGTCAGAAAACAGTTTTAAGGATCAGTCTATTCAGTACTATCAGCAGTGGTTTTTTTCTTTCTTTTTGTAAATTGTTGGGTTATTTGTGTTCATAGCTAACATATCCGTATGGAGATCTCATTTTATTCTCACCCATCATGAGTCCGATGTGGCAGCCATGTGGTTTTAACCATGGACGCATCGTCACCATTCACAGAGGTGGAAGCTGTCTGTGTGGTTCTGTGCAGTTTCCCTTCTGCGTCGGCCGCTGCCTGCCTTCTCTGCCAGCCTCGCTGCTAGCACTCTAGGATGCATCTCCCGCCCTCTGCATGTTTAGCCTTGGAGTTGGAGGATGCAGATGACAGGCCCTCTAGAGACCTTTCAGGCCCTGAATCAAGCTCCATTCACTGCTGTTGTATTAGGGAAAGTTTTCTGTGATGCCACTAGAACGGTGGGAGTGTTTAGCTTCTTGGAGGTGAAAAGGACAGAAGCCAAAAACCCAGGGAATGAAATGTTGAACCGTCAGACGCAGGCAGGGAAGGCAGGGAACTAAATCAGCCGACCGCTGGGAAACCTTGTGCTGCAGCAGGGTTGGTAAACAACCTTCCTGGGTGATGTGGCTCCCTCCATCACGCTGAAGGCCAAGCGGCTATATCCATGGAAGGCTGAGAGCCAGGGGAGGGGGTAAAGACACAATAGTTCTCATGAGGTCAGCCTAGGCCTAGCCCGGGGCCACGGCTCCAACCCTCTCCCTCCCAAGCCCTACAGCACAGACTGCCCCCACCATGTGTCTGTCTGCAAAATAGATACTGCTTCCCAAACAAGCCCAGCTCTCTTCTGAGCACCTCCCCACATGTTCTCTCTTTAATTCCGAAGAGAGCTCTATTAGGTAGATTATTACCCCCATTTTACAGATGAGAAAACCAAGTTTTGTGAGCACTGGCCTCCTTGTTGAGGCCTAGGACCCAGCGGGAAGGCCCACCTGATGAATGTGCCACCTACATCCTTGGCATGTGACCCTGCTCCCCAGAAGCTGGTGTTTTGGCCTCCTTGAGCACTGGCCACACACTCTCACCCAAGGTCAGGCTTAGACATGTGGCCTTTTTCCACATCTGGGAGGAGAGTGTGCTCATTAATCATGGTGCCCTGGAGCAGGTATGAACAGGGCTTTCCTTTTCCTTGCCCAAAGTTAGCGTTCTCTGCAGAGCTCATGGGGGTGAGAGTTGTTAGATCTGGAGATGCCAGTTGCTTTAAGATTTGATTTCACTCTCCACTGACTGTGATGCTAGTTTATGTAATGTTCATGTGACCCCAGCACCCTGGTCTGGGTTTCTGGGCTGCTCTGTTGTACAGGAACTGGTTTGGCAGCTTCTAATCAGAACACATCTTCTGTGAATCTGGGGGCAAGCCCCAGCTTGGCCACCGCAGTAGAATAGGCCATCCCAGCCCAAGTCTGTCCATCCAGGGCAGCACGACCCTCGTTCGGTTAACGGATTCGGGTCCCCCATCCCTTTCTGGCTGGCTCCGCATCCGGACCAGCAGAGATTTAGGCCCTAGCCTGGCTCTGGTGATTGACCTCCAGGTGTCCTGTGGACTCAGAGACTCCTCTCATGCCTCCCAGCAATCTGGACACTGCCACGGGGTCCCCAGGCCTTGTGGGGCTGCAGGTCAGGCATGGGCTCTTGAAAGCAGCCCCAAGGCCCACTGTGCAAGCCAGCAGCTTCCAAGAATAGGTTTGTGCACAGCCTCAGTTCTGTTACTGACGTGGATCAGATGAGAAAGGGAAAAAGCTTGCCATTCTGTATGTTTTGTGATATTATTATCAGATCTTTTTAGTGAGTATGGATTTTATAAAGAGACATTCATTCTCGAAAGTGATGATTTGCTTCAGCATAGCTTCCACACACTCGCCTAGGAGCTGAGAGCGTGCTGTGTGGCACTGCCCTTGCGTCCAGGTGCTCCCTGTGGCCAGCCCGGCCCACGGCCACCCTCTGTCCTCTGAAGGTGTGTCCCTGCAGCCAGAGATGCACATGAGATATTGGCCTGGCTGGGCAATTTGCACGGCCTTCCAGGGAGGGCATTAGCATATAAATAGCAGATGCAATGACGACCATCACAGCTGAGCACGTTTAATTTTTAGTTTATAAGATAGAATGGGTTTTTAAATGCATAGCCATCAAGCCGCTGAAAGACAAATGCAGTTTGGAACTCACTTGTCTGACGAGGCCTTACATCATTTTTTTTTTAGAAAGGGAAACAGACACACATAAAACTGAACAAAAGTGATTTCTTGGGTGAAAAGTAATTGAGATCGCGTTACCAAGTTAATTAGATGGTACAAAATTTATTTAATGGTCCCAGCTGTATCTCCAGGCCATGCGCTTGGCGGGCAGCCCCCTTCTCTTGGGGCTGCACTTCCCCTTCCTTCTCAATAATTAGTAACCTCACTACCGTACTTCTGTAAACTGATTGCGTTGTATATTTTAGCCGTTTTATTGCTTGTTTAATTATGATCCTGGAGGCTCATTTTTCTAAATCCTTTTAAGTGTGCGTGAGAATCACTTTGTATAAAACCAGCAAAGGCCCCAAGTGCTGTCCATGCCTTCCTGTGGCGGCAGCTGGGGCGGCCTTTTCAGAGGCTGTGGCAGGCAGTGTGTGGAGTGGGGTCTGCAGCCCCCACACCAGGGACCACCTGGCAAGGAGGCTTCCCATTGGCTCTCAGGGTCCCACCCAGGCCTGCACCTGTTAGGGAAGGTGTGAGCACAGGTGCTCAGCCCACCCCGATTTACAGGTCCCTTGGGAGCGCGCAGCCTTCGCCATGTCCTGTCTCTGCTAGTCAGGTTTTTCAGGTATCTTCTGTTTTATGCTGTTTCATCACAGTTGCAAAACTCAGCTCCTAGGTGGGTTAAAACCAAACCGCTTCTGAGAACATTTTACAGTGTTTGACCTCGTTTGGAAGAAGTCCCCATCCCTGATTCCTGCTATGGGTGTGGTCTCCTTTCCAGGGTCCTCGACTGTGTCCAGCTGCCCTGTGCTCGGCCCGTTGGTGGAGGGCACTGGGAGTGCCCGATACTGGCCCTGAGCCCTGCCTAACCTCATTTGTAACCTTGAGGGCAGGGCCTGTGCCTGGCGCCACTTGGTTATTTGATTTCCTAGAGGTGAATTGGAGACCCGTGGAAGTGCTTAGAAGGGACTCTTTTCCATGCAGGCTTTCAATTTCCCTTTGGGCCTCACTGCATTTCTGAGGCCTTGGAGAGGACTGTCCCTGTGACTGTGGTGTCTCTTTCCTTTGAGCAGGCCTCGGGCGTGAGGCCCTGACAGGTCACACAGCTTCCCCCCTTCTTGGCACCAGAAACATCACTGCCTGTTCCTAATGTGCAGCACGCCTGGTGTCAGACATCCTAGGTGACATGCAAGTTTATCCTGTGTAAATTAAAATCTAAATGGAAGATTTTAAGCTTAAATTTTGTATTAGCAGTGAAGTCCCTAAATTGTATGTTGCAATGGTTTGAGTGGATTCCCTCGGCCTCTAAGTAGTTTAAACTGAACTGTGGAAATGGGCGGCCGTGGTCACGCTTGCCCCAGAGAGAGCCCGGGGGTCTGTCTGGAGTCAAAGGTCCATCTGCAGGACCTGGCTCAGTGTTTACGGAGGTGGCACCAGCCAGGACAGCCTGTCAGCACAAAGGTAAGAACAAAGAGGAACCGGACTCCAAATTTAATCACAGAAGTAAACGATTTTAGTTGGGGAGAAAGAAGATATAATTTCTAATAGTTAGCTAAGCAGTTAAATATTTTTTAGGAAATGAAAATTCAATAAAAGTCCCCGTTGAAATTCAAGGGTGTGGGCAATAAGCATAATATTTTTTGAAAATGACCCCCATATTTAAAGTCTGGCGCTGTATGTTATGCATTGTAGCACCCGGTCCACATCTACCTTTAGAAAATTAAAACACATAAATTCTGTTTAGTGTTTGATACGCACTGCACTAGCTGAGAACCGTAATGCCCTAAAACCTTGGGCTGCTCTCCACCTTTCATAAATTCCTGGGCAGATTCTATACAAAAATAATTTTCAGGTCCGTGGCTCATTGTTATTCAAACGTGATGGATGGTCGTCATTTGCTCTGCGCGGGAGTTAAGTGCCCCTGTCATTTCCAAAGAGTATAATTGGGACGTTTCACAGGTCAGCGGTGGAGACAGGCTTCCCTTTTGATCAGTGTTAGACTGATAACAAAAATTACAGTTTCCAGTGATTAATGTCTTCTGTGCTTCCCAGAGGCATGGCTGTGGCTGCACCTAAACAGTGCACTTGCATCTGATTGTTCCTGTGCTGGTGGCACCTTTTCTGCAGGACATTGGGGCCCAGCAGGTGTGGCCAGATGTGGCTGCCGACGTCCCCCACTCTGGTGGCTGAGATTGGCCCAGCTCTGCCTGGTGACTGGCAGCTGCGCCGGGGTGCCATCCATAACCATCTGGAACCTACTTGGGCCCCTGCCTGGGGGATTAGCCCCTGCCGCTGCCATCGGTCCTCCCTTCAGGAAACAAGGCCAGGCTTGAGTGTGCCTTTGACGTGTTGCTGTTGGGAATGAATTAAAAAAGTAAAGACACATGTCAGAATGGTTGAGTTTTTCAAAGTTTTCATCTTATAGCCCTCTAAGGGTCTCATTGGCTGGTATTCATCTGACAGGGACCCCTTTCTGGACGTTCCTTTGGCTTCCTGGCATGGCTGTGATGGTGCAGTCCTCAGGACCCTGGGGGCCACCCTGCCAGGTTCCCTTTGTTTTAGGTGCTCTAGCCAGGCCCTCCCAGGAAGGGCAGGACCCTGGTGGGGTTGCTCACATCCCCCGTACCCTGTCCTGGGACGCAAGGGTGGCCGTGGGAAGGTGAGGCAGGAAAGAGCCACCCATGGGCCGTTTCTGCAACAAGGTCTGTGGTGCAGGCGATCCACTGCCGTGTGTGGTGCTAGCACGTTTACTTGGGTGGCCGTGGCCATGGGTCACCAATGTGCAGCACTCCAGTGCATGCCTCAGCCTCCTGCTCCAGGGAAGAGTCGCCCCTCAGCCTGATGAATTGAGGCAGCCACTCAGGAAACGGGGCAGGGTGGGCTTGAGGAACTGGGTCTTCCTGGGGAGAAAACCAAGCAGGGCTTCCTGTGCAGTTCTCCAGGTCCTCCCTCCTCAGGGAGGGAGGCAGGCATGGCACTTGGGCTCCCCCTGGGACTCAGCCCAAGCAACCCCTCAACACGGCCACAGCAGGGAGAGGAGGCCTTGTCAGAGGGAAACTGCTGTGGGTTTTAACAAGTCTTCAAGGACTGAATACTCCAGCAATGCCTGTCCATTCTCATGTCTGTGACGTGCTATGGACGACTGTTACCGCAGCCACTGGCAGCTACGTCTGCTGTCTCCTCGGGCGCTCTGTTCTGTGCAGCTTTGCAGCAATGTTTATTTCACATGGGAATAGAGAGGACAGCACGTTCCAGAGGGAACTGGGGAGTTGATGTAGTTCGTTGTTTTAATGTAGATTTAAACAGCCCCCAATATGGGGCAGTGTAGAGGTGGCGTGATTTTGGGAACAAAGACAGTCTTGGAGACAATCTTAAATGAAATCCACCCTGGAGAAAAAGCACCACAAGAAATAGGGATATCCTGGGCTTTGCCTGCTGACAGCAGTTCTCATAGGCAGGGGCTGGGAGTTTATTAGTGTTTCGGGGGTGTTTCCACAGACAGACGCCCCAGAGGACCGGGAGGAGGATGAGGAGGACGACTTTGTGGAGGTCCCAGAGAAGGAGGGATTCGAAGCCTGTGTCCCTGAGCACCTGCTGGGTGAGTACAGTGGGCTGTGGGCTGCCAGACTTGCAGTGGGGGAGGCTGGGGAAGAGGCCCCTGCTCAGAATGCTGCCCTCGGGCCCATGGCCACATGCCCTGGGGTCTGGGCACCCTCCAAGGGGCAGGGAATGGGGCCTCAGTGGGACCCCCAGGCCTTCCTGCTGGGTTATGCTGTGTCTGTCATTGGTGCTTTCATTTAAAATTGTGTGATCTTCCTTTTGTGCCTGGGTCCCTCCCTGTGGCCTGCCCTAAGGTGCTCCTGTCCCACAGTCATCCTGCTGGGCCCTCTGCTGAGGGGCCCCTCAGATGCTCCACCGTTGATTCCTATATGTGGATCCACAGAGGCCCCAACACAGCCCAGTGTGAGCAGCAGTTCTGCCTCCCTCCCTGTAGCTTCCAGGTACCCCCATCCCCTGGGCAGCCCTGCTTGGGGCAGGAAGGTCTCCTTCACAGGCGCGTGCAAGCATGAGAAAGGGCGCCTCCTGCAGCAGATGGCTGGCTCGAGTTGGCGCCTTCGGCACGAGAGGGTGGTGAGGCTGTGCGATCCTGCTGCTGTGGAGCATTTCTGGGGCCCCCCACCCCCCTGCCATTACTTGGGCTGTCACCAGTAAGGTGCGTCCCTTCTTACCATTGACAAAGCCATGGACTCAGCACTGGGCCCAGGATGTGTGTTGGCTCCATGGCAGGGAGCAACGTCTCACCACACGGGAGTGCAAAGCACAGCTGCTATAGCCTTTGCTATCTAGAATTTCCCTCTTTTCCAAAAACAACCTCTAAAAGCCGCTTTCTGCACCCCAGGGCTGTGGCCCTGCAGGAGGAAGGGTGTGTGCCAAGTCAGGGCTGCTCTTGGCACACACAGGCTGCCTCTGCATCCAGAGACAGCAGTGAAAGCTGGACCACTGGCTTTTGTGGTGGGATAGAGAAGTTGGTTTGAGTCGGAGTCTGTAAGGTAAAACATAAATTTATTAAAGAATTTAGATGATTGGACAGCTCCCGTGTGAAGATATGACCCGTTAAGGGTGTCATGCCAAATTAACACAAGCAGACCCCCTAACACTGAGCGGCCTTCCATCATGTGATCCTGTTTACTCGCCTGCAGGCCAGGGCTGGGCAGGCTGAGCTGCTGGGGTCAGCGTGTGCTTGAGAGTCTGGGGGGAAACCAGACACCCGGGAGCCGCCTGGGTCTGACCAGTCTGGCCCTGAGTATGGTGCTGACTCAGATCTGCCGCCTTTCTTCAAGGGCTCAGCAGAGACAAGCGGAGTGGCCACTGTCCGCTCTCCTCCAGCCTTCTGGCCACACCTCTCCCCCTAATTGGGCCTCCCAGTGACCCACGAAGTCCCTTCTTTCCCAAATGCCATCTCCCCCTGAAACCGTCTACTTGCCTAGGGTAGGAGTGCCCCATAGCCAGAGCCTCACCCAGGTGGCCACGGGCAAGTCCCTGCACCTGCCACAAAGCCCCCAGCAGTACCTAAGGCATACTGTCGGGTGCTGTGACCACACTCCCCGTGCCAGGGTGGTCTTTGCCCCTACACAGCTCCCTGCCGCCCTCAGCTGGACCAGGCCATGGCCCAGCTTCAGGGAGGTGCCGGCTGACATGCGCCCAGGTCGGAGGCTGCCCTGGCTGGGGACAGGGGCGGGGAGGGGGCATCTGTCTGTGCCCCTGCTCAGCGCCTGGGCAGTCTTGTCTACCCAGATCCCCTCCAGCCCTGCCGAATTACTCTGTCGTCTTCCCTGAGCTCCAGGGTGGGCACCCAGTTGTGGTCAGGATATGCAACTGTCAGGCTCCGGTCTCCTCCCTCTAGGAGTCTGGAGCTGGCACTGACCCCTTGGCTTATCATTTTGCTGATGTTTTCTGACCTTGGGCCTCTGTACATGCCAGCTTTAGTGCTGCTGGGTCCTTTCAGCAGAAATTGTAAGTGTCATTGGACAAATTGGATGATGTTTGATGTTTCAAGCATGGCAGAAGTCTACTCTTTACTTAAAACTTTACTCATGGCTCTAAACCATCTGGACCAGGAACAGAAGTGAAAAGCAAGCTAGGGTTGGCCTTCCCAGCCCAGCCCCCTTGTGGGTCTTCCCGGCCTGGCCCCAGTCATGGTGAAGACACCTCCACATGTCAACTGGGGACATTTGTCTTTCCATCTTGGGCCCCGGGCACAGCAGAGCAGAGAGGAACTGTCCCTGCTGGGACATCCCGATTGTGGAAGATCTGTGAGCCCGACACAGTGGCTGTTGGTTCCACCACTGAGCTTTGGGATGGTTTGTTACGCAGCAACGGATGATCTGCAGCGCCATCCTGTTCTCCCAACTCTTGTCAGCCTACATTGTGACATCCACTTTCCCCTGATGGCCATGGGTACGGGGCCAGAGCCCCAGGGCCCCACCCACACCTGGGCCACAGGGGAAGGAGTTCCATCGTGGGTTTGCTGGGTGGGCAGAGACCCCAGGAGTTGTATTGCCACTAATTCACCCCTTTAATTTGAAAGGCTCATGATATTCTGTATTTAGCCTTGAAGGTGACAATGGCTGGCATGGGTCTCAAGTTGAAAACCAGTGGATGGTAAACAGGGTTGGGGGCAGGGTGTGGCACTGGCCCCTCTGTGGTGAGTTCAGCGGTCGTCTGTGCACCCTGGGCCGACGGCTGCAGGGCCCAGAGGAGGGGTGCAGGGCGTAGACCGCTATGCAGAGCATGGAGGCAAGAGGGGTTCCAGGGTGAGGTCCCAAGTAATAAACTACCTGGAACTATTGCGAGGGTGGGACCACTTCATGGGGAGAGGTGGGACAGGACTACCTCACAGGGAGGAGGGATGGGATCATCTGGGGAGGATCACCTCACAGGGAGGAGGGGGACGGGATCACTTCTGGCCGGGGTAGGGAGAATGGGACCACTTCACAGGGAGGAGCAGGGTAGGACCACCTCTGCGGTACAGGGTGGAGGATGCAGGACCACCTCTTGGGGTGGAGCCTCGTGCTCCCCACTTGGTCTCTGCATCACTCAGAGAGAGCTGGGGGCGGTGGGACCAGGCCGCTGGCGGAGGGGAGTGCAGTTCATAACACTAGTTTATATTCTGTCGGTGTTCTTTCAATTAAATGTAGGTGAATCTGAAGTAGTTAGATTTAGTCTAAATCCACACAGCTGAGGAAACCAGTGCTCTTTCTCTTTCTCATTTCTTTTTCTGAATTTTCACTGAGGGGCTTTTATCTTCCCCTTAATCCTACCATTTCTGTCAGGACATAATCTCTTTCTCAAATTTACATTTTAATTACAAGGCCAGCTGAACTAGGTAAAATCAATAATGTCAGCGCTCCGCAGCCCAACTTTGCGCTGAAGCCCCAGCCTCTCCATTTCCTGCTATCGATTTATCTCTCCGCACTGTCTGCTTTAGTGCCTGAGGCAAATAGGTGCCACTTGGTCAATTTAAACAAAAAAGGGGATTTGGACATTTTTATGATTCCTTCTAAAAGCAACTGTGGGAGTGAATTTGAGCCAAGGTACTGTACTCAAGTTAGACACCTAGCAGGGTGGGCGGGGGCTGCAGGCGGGGCTTTCCCAGGTACCTATAGCCTCTTGTTTTTTCAGGAGTCATTATTCTTCCTGCAAATGCATGCTCTCGGTGCCCAAGGAATGCTGTCTGCTTTTTGGGTTTTTACTTTGAAAGTATGTCAGTGAGATTGATTTTCTACAACAATGTGAAAATGGTAGTGTTTTTTTAGTGCCCTGAGTATTTACCCTGCTTTAACACGCTTACCCATCTTTTTAATGGTTTAAAACAACAAATCAATGAAAAATATATTTCATTCTTGTAACTCTAAGGAATTCTCATATTGATCTTTTGGCTGTGATTGTATCTGAATGTCAGTGTTCACGTATCAGCCTTGCCTCCTCTCGTGTGTGCGCTCGCACACGTGTGCTGACTGCGTTGTGTCGGTGTCAGTTAGTGATGATGCATTGCCAAACACATGCCCCACTGAGCGGGGGCATTTGGAAGTTTTTGTCTGCATCAGATGACAGAGCTGAGTAGGGGCTGCCCAGCATCCTCCGAATGTGCACTGCCATCGAGCTTTGGGGCCTCCAAATGTACACGGTGACTTTGAGGGATGGAGGGTCTGACCTCATCCCCCTCTCTAAGTGGCTCGGTCTCGTGTCCTCCTCAGCCCATGGGAACGTGAGAAATAGGAGTAGCCCCCACAAGGGTACAGCAGCGCACAGGGCTTAGCGGCACTCCTGGGCAGGGTTGGCAAGCATATTCTATAAAAAGCCAGAGAGCACATGTTTTCAGGTTTGTGAGCTACATGAGGCCTTATCGCAGTGCTTCAGCCTGCCGTTGTGGTGTGAAAGCAGACACGGCCAGGATGCAAACACGTGAGCATGGCAGTGTGCCAGTAAAACTTTATTTACAAAACAGGCCCACAGCCCCAGTCTACACCTGTCAGTAAGCGCGTCTGTGTAAGTATACCTACGCAAGCATGTGCGTGTGTACGTGTAATATATCACACGTACCTGAATCTCTAGACATCTGGGATCTCTGGCTGCCCTTTGCTCTGAACTCCTGACTGCTCTGTGGTCTGAGTACACGGTCGGTGATGAGTCTTCAGAAGTGACTGAGGTCCTTTCATTATTTAATACTTGGTTGTCTCTTGTCAGTTTTATGTGTGTTGGGAAAGGACTTTTTGGGTATGAAGTCCCGCAGTATCTCTTAGTCTGGTCTTTTTGATGATGTACACACCGTCCACAATTTGGCTCATTTAATGGCCGCTTTCCGAGAGGATGTCCTGAAGCCCCAAGCACAGTTGTGGTTCCCTGTTCTTTTGTGGCCTCTCAGCAGTCGCTTTATGTGTTTTGAAGTCACATTTGTGAGTTTTATAAGCATATCCATTCATGTTTATTATACCTTCACATATTCCTTCTGTCTTCCTTTTTTGACTTGAAATCCAGTTTTCTAATATAAACATATTATGTCAGCTGTCTTTTGTTTCTTGTTTGCATAGTAAATATTTTTTCATTCCTTTATTTTCAGCTTTTCATTAGCCATTTTATTTAAGTGGATGTCATAGACAAGGTGTCACTAAATATATTTAGTCTGTTTTTACATTGATTTTGATTCATTTAATAGTTATTATATTTTCAGACATATACAAGCCAGTTTATTGCATGCTTCTGTTTACCACACTTTCTTTTTGATTTGCTACTGTTGTCATTTTCTTCTTTTCCTCACCTTTTATTTGCTAGCCTACCTTTTCTGCTGGTTTTAAAGATATTCATCTTTTCATTCTTCTGATTATCCTTAGTTTTTAAGAGACTCATACATACATTTGCCACATACCGTTTATTTTATAGTTTCTCAGTTTCGGTGTTGTCTGCTACGTAATACAGGTAGCCTCGCAGCCTCTCCCTGCTGTGGCCTCCTCCCCCAGTCACCGGGGAACATCCAGACGCCAGCTTAATTCAGATTGTAGCGTGCACTCAGGTTGTCGGACAGCAGTAAACTTCACAAAGTCATTTGTTCAGTTGTACTTCCCATATCTTGCCCACCCTCCTAAACTTATTTTTCTTCTTGATGGATTTCTTCCTCTGGAGGAGTTTCCAAGCAGATCTTCCTGTGGTGACCCTTTGAGGTCCTGTACATATAGGCCATTGTCCTTCACCTGCACTCTGAAACACGGTTTCACTGGGTGTACAGTTCTGAGCCTGAATGTCTTTTTCTCCAACACTTTTAAAATGATCTTCCAAGATCTTGCGTTCACTGTTGCTGTTAAAAATACTGGTGTTGATAGGATTTTCATTTATTTATTTATTTATTTTAAGTTTCTGCCCTTTATGAACAAAAGGATTTTTATTTCTTCGAAAGTATCAGCTTTTTCTCTTTGGAAGCTTTTCAGATTTTTCTCTTTCTCTATAATGTTCTTAAATTTTCCTATGACATTTCTAACCCTGGTTTTTCCTCTGTCTCCTCTGGCACTCAGTGAGGTCTCTAATTCCAGGAAAACTTGACTCATTATTTCTTCAACTCTTTCCTAGACTCCAATTATTTTTCCTCCAGCAGGTGCTGCTGCTGGTCCTGTCAGCCATCTAGCGAGTAATTATTTCACCTGCTTATTTTTCTTGCCCTTCATTGTCAGTGCAAGACGTCCTCAATGTCCCTTCCTCCTTTTGACTTGTTACTGCTCAGTTTCCAGTGTGCTCCCTTAGCTCTAAAGAACATAGACCATGTCCTTTCCATCTTGTCTGTCTCATCTGTGGACGCTGCCTTGTCTGGACGCGTCGCTCCGTCTGTTTGCTTTCTTTCAAGGCTGTGTGCTCTCAGCTTCCCTGCCAGTTCACACTCCTCTGTGTCCCGAGCCAGCCCTGGCTGGCTGGCAGGCACACTAGGAGGAAGGGCTGCAGTCCAGGCCCAGGTTGCTCCGGCAGTGAGTTTGGGGAGGCAGGTAGTACTGAGTGTCCTAATCCATACCCTGCCCCGGGACCCCACCTTGGACAGCAGCTGGGGAATCCAGGCCCATGCCTCCGCTGAGAGGTGCTGGCAGGGTTTAGGGAGGGCCCCGCAGAGGGGCAGCCTGAGAGCCAGACCCAAGTCCTTGCCTTAGCATGGACGGAGGCAGATCAGGGATTGGTAGTGTTGGAAGATCTATCCTTGCCCTGCCCTAGGGGTGTGGAGATAGACGCTAGAGTGCAGAGGTCAGGGACCTGGTGGCTCGTCCCTGCTGTATGCCTGGGGACGTGGTGATATACAGTGCCTTGGCCCATCGAGCTGGTGGCAGGGTGAGCATTCCGTGGTGGCATTAGCAGAGGGGGTGTTGCCAGGACCCCAGTTCTGGCCACTTCCCTCTCCCTGGGCTATGAGAGAAGGCAGCTAAAGCCGTGGAGCAAAGGCATCTCTGTGGACTGGCGGGAAGTGCGCTGCTTTGAACCCCAGCTTGAAACTGGCGTTTTTACCTCAGTGCAGGAGTGTGGTTTGGAATCCTGTCAGGAACACTGTCTCTCCTCTTCCTTGCTCCGGTTCAGCCAAGGGGTGACCTTTGTGTTCTTAGGGGGATGCAGTGTGCACCCTGTCGGTGGCCTCTGTCACATGCCTGCCCCACCAGACCGTGTGTGCCCAGGTTCTGGACACGAAAGGCCCCATCTTCTCTGCCACGGGCCTAGGGCTTGGAGAACGGCCGCAGGCTGCCCCATTCTCTTTGGTCCTCTCCTTTCACTGCTGCAGCGCAGCCGCGGCCGCGCTGTGGGTGGCCGCTGGCGGGGTTGCGGGCTCCTGCTGCCGCCAGGCTCTCCTGAGCCAGTCCAGCTGTCTGTCTGGTTAAGCTGGTATGTCAGTGAATCTGGGCAGCACAGCCTGTCAACTGTGCTCCATGCTGGGACCACCAGGGTCCCTGGCAGCCTCCACCATGTCTCGCCAAGCATGGCAGGCAGCCTGCTTGTCTGCGAGGAGGAGGTAGCAGACCCATCCCAGGGGGCTGTGGGAGGATTAAACCCACCAGTGCCGTGGGCACATCCTGCCTGCCCAGTCATGTGGGATGGTGCACAGTGCCTCTACACATGTGCCCTGGGGTTGTGGGGACGTGATTCAAGCAGACACATGTCTGTCTCAGGGCTGGAGTCAGAGGCCCTGCGGCAGACCCCAGAGAAGAACGTGGCTGCACAGGGCTTACAGGAAAGGACAAGGACAAGGACGAGAAGGGATGAGGACGCATCAGACCCCACCTCTGCAGCTGCCCAACTACAGCGGTTCAGGGACCACTTGCTCCTGCCGCCACCCTTGTCTACCAGGTGACTCCCGATACCCCATTGCTGGGTCCTGTGGCTGGAGCAGCACAGCCTCTGCCCGGAGCATGGCTGCTCCCACCCCAACCCCTGCCCAGAGCACAGCCACCCCCGGGTGCTCATGACGTTCTTGGCTCCCCTGAAAGAAGCTGGGTCTGCACCGCGGCACCTGCCAACATTCGCAACACAGGCAGGGACTGGAAGGTGTGCAGGGCAGCCTCAGCTCTGGCATGTTGGCCAGAGCCCAGGTAGGACTGAGCCGACAAATACCCTCCCAGGCCCTGCTCGACCCTCTGAGAGGGACTCTGAGGCTGGGCAGCTGCTCTGGAACTCGAGAGCCAACACAGGTCACCTGGGGCACGGTGAAGGACTGCAGACCAGATGCCAGCAATTGGCCAGGGCTTGGGGCTTCTCACAAGACCTTGACAGTGGCCTTGAAGCCCAGGCCCAGTGTGGACAGAGGTCATAGGTCATTTGTGCTGACCCAGAGCTCCTGGCTGCACCCTGTGCTGACCCAGAGCTCTTGGGGTGTGGGGAGGGAGAGGCAGGTGCCTGTGGTCAACATGTCCTGCTTTGCTCTTATAGCCCCTCCAGGGCACTGCTGGGGCTGGAGGAGGCCCAGAAACTAGCAGCAGAGCGGGCCCGGGCGCCTGTCGTGCCCTATGGAGTAGACCTATGCTACTGGGGCCAGGAGCAGCCGGCGGCCAGGAAGATTCTCAGGTGAGTCTGGGCGTGTCTGGTTGGCAAGGGTGCACAACCAGGGCCCGGCCTGAGGAGGGAGAGGCAGGCTTGCGGGGCCTCCCTGGGTCTGAGGCAGCTCTGCCCACCTTTCGGTGCCGAGAGGGGCGTAAGGATGGGTCGCGCCTGTTGAATGGGCCTGGGCTTTCTTGGGACTACTGCCCTGGCCCAGCAGGTGTCAGGGCATTTTCTGAGCCTTCCTGCTGCTCCTTCGGGAGCTGTCCATGAGGGTTAGGTGTTAACAGAGTGTGACGGAACAGCCAGAAGAAAGAGCACCCTGATGAAGGTGGCCCTGAGACCCATTCAGAGCTCGTTTGCTGAGAGCCTGGGTTGCTCCTGGGACCGCACCCCCCAGTTGTCACAGCGGGCCAGGCCTGCAGCTCTGAGGGAACGTCTGGGAAGCTGCCCTCCCTGCCCCTCCTTCCTCTTTTGCTGCCTCCACCACACTGGCTTCTTCTTTTTCTGTGAAGCTGTGAGGAGGGGGGTGCACAGGGGATTGTCCACTCCTAAATGCAGACCCCAGGGCCTCGGGAGGCCACCTTTCTTTTGTGGCCTGTCAGTGGAAGCTGGGCCTGGACATTGCTCACACAGCCAAGGAGGGTGGGGAAGATAGTGCCAAGGTTCTGTCCTGGGATGGAAGGTACTGCCAGGAGAGCCTGTTCCTGCCTCCAGCCCCAGGTGAGCCCTATCCCTCACTCCCCAGGTGAGCCCACCCCAGGCCTGTCTGGGGTGGCTGACAATGCCCAGGGCCAGGCTGTGTGTAGCTGGCAGGGTGGGGGCAGGACCTGTGAGGCTACGGAGGCTGACTTGGACACAGGAGGTGCTGCTGCTGCCTCCCCAGCACCCTCTGCTCAGCCCGACTGTGCTGCAGACACTGTAAACACAGAGGCTGACGTTTGGGGGGTCTGCAGGGCTGGGAACACCACTGTAATGGGGGAGCTCATGGGCCACCTGTGGGCAGACAGGCAACAGGGCCTCCAGAGGGGCCAGGATGAGGGCACAAGGCAGGAGGTTCCCTGTGCTAGGGTCTTGGCACAGCAACATGTAGCACCCTTGGCTGAGGAGTGCTGGGTGCCTGGTGTGTCTACTGTTCTGTTCCTGGACACCCAGGGATGGATCACATGTGCCCAGGTGTCCTGGTTGATTTGTCCACAGCTCTCTCTATTCAGGTTTCTGGCAGGCTCATACGTGAGGGCAGGGCAACGAGTCAGAGGTGCAGATCCCAGCCTCGTTCACAATGGCACCAGGACGTGAGGGCTCATCAGCTCAGGCCAGCGTCCTTCAGGCCGTGCAGATGCTGCCCTTGGTATGGGCAGGATGGGCCGGGGCTAGAGGGAGGGTGGGGTAGGCCACTCAGCAGTCACTTGCATAGGCCAGGGAAAAAACCGCCACATGTTGCTGCCAGGGATACCCCAAGGCCAGCGCTCAGTTTCAGAACCCAGCCAGTGACCACAGCCTGTGAGGGGACGATGGGCAAGTGTGGCTGTGGCTCCTCCCACCCAGAAGTCCACACCTGGAGGTGGGCACCTGCCCATCCTGCCTGCCTGGCACCTCAGTGCTACACGTCTTGTCCTGGGATCCCCAGGGCCGTTTGGGAGAGAGGCCTGAGCAGCTTGAGATGAGGACCTGGCTTCATGTCCTTCATAAGTTCCTTGAGTTGTTGCCAGACCCCTATGATGTCACCGCTACCCGCCTGACTCTACACTTTGTGGTTTCATGCTTCCCCATAGAACAGAGAGCAGATCTCTGAACTTGACTGCTCACAGATCTGTCGCAGGGGCCAGCCATGGTTTGAGTGGCAGCACGCACATGGGAGCAGATGTAGCAGCAAAGGGCCCTGTGTCAGAGCCCAGGGGGTGGCGCTGTAGGGCTGGCTGCTCAGTGTTAGTTCCTGGGTACTTGCGTGAGTCTGGCAGCCAGTTGTGAACATGGTACATGTTTGGGCTACCCTCCTTCTGGCTGGCCCCCTCACTGAGTGGACAGGATTATGCTGCCAGCTCACGGCCAGCATTCAAGAACCTCAGGGAGCATGGCCTCGCCCTTTTTATCCAGCAGGTCAAGAAGACAAGGCTGGGACGCCAGGACCTGACCACGCTTCGTGGTTTGGGCAGGGCCAGTAGGGCTGGGGTCCCCGGTTCTGAGACCAGCTCTCTCCACCACAGCCTCTTTGGAAAAGCCACCTCAAGGCAGGTGCTTGGCGACCTGGAGGGCCTGAGCCGGCCTTTGCCTTGGCCAGAGGAAAGGAGAGGGGTACCAAGGAAGGCATCCCCGTGTCTGGGTGCATATCAAATGGGGCACGCAGCCCAGCCCCTCTTGTCGGGGAGGCCCAGTGGTGTGGGCCATCGGGTGCTGACTTCTGGGCTTTCCCACCGATGTCTGACTTGTAACTTATCCTGGTCCAGCCGGAGGCATCTGGCCAGGCAGCCAGGCACCATCCTCACCCTAGGCTGTGGGGTACGTGTCCGGGCTTTCTTCAGACTGCTGCCAAGGCTCTGCCTAAGCCAACTCTCCCTGTAGTGGGTCTGGTGTGGGACCCCTGGCCCCAGCCCAGACCATGGTGGGGACATATCAGACACTTGGAATGGCCCCAGGGGCTAGGCCTTCTCTCGGCCACTTCTCCCCAGTGGTGGGTCGGGCCTTGGCCCCTGTGTCTCTGTCTGTAGGCCGGGGGTCTGGGCAGGGGGTGCCAGGGCTCTGTTCCTCCTGGACCCGTGGGGCAGGGGTGTGGGAGCCCCTGAGCCTCAGTGTGCAGAGCTGACCATTTGTGCTTCCCTGGGAGCCTTTGGCACCCACCCCTCTGACCACCCTCATACCTGCCATCCCCCACCCATTGCTGTGTACTGCAGAACAGAGGCCCTACTCGCAAGATCCTGGCTGGGGCCAGCTGGAGTGTCAGTGCCAACTGCAGCATCAGTGCCAGCTGCAGCGGGGGCTCTTTCCCCGACCCAAGCATCAAGGGGAGCAGAGCCCCAGTCCTCTAGCGCTGGTGTACCTGGCCCTGCCCCTTCTCTGGCATCAACAGAAAAGTGTCATTAACAAGGGCTGGTGACAGCAACAGAACATGTTACCAGAAATTTAGGAGATAGGAGCAAAACCCATTGTCCTTGTCTCTCTGCACTGCTGCCACAGGCTGGGTGGTGGCTTCCACATACTCCTTCCTTGGGGTGCAGACACTACCTGTATTCACACCCCACAGCAGTAATGATGACTTTTATGTGGATTGCCCTGTTAACCCTCAGTCACGCCTTGAGGGTGCAGCGGCCAGTGTCCCCACTGTGCAGGGAGAACCCAAGCCTGGGTTGTTGGTCGAGCCACAGTCTTACAACTGATTGATGCGGCCTCAGGATTCAAACCCAGGCTGGAGCGGCCATCTCCTCCAGCCCAGGGAAGCATTAGAGATCAGCTCAGGGGGTCCCCAGGATCAAGGAGTGACTGGGGTGCAGGGGGTTTGGCTGTTCTCATCCCTAGACCCCAACTAGCCACATTGTTCCTGCGTCCCTTCACACACCTTTGAGAGTTTCTGTTTCTCTTTGCAGATCCGACTCTCAGCACCGCTTTTGGAAGCCCAGTGAGGTGGAGGAGGAAGTGGAGAGCGCTGCCATCTCTGAGATGCTCCGGAGCCGCCATATCACCTTCGCGGGGAGGTTTGAGCCTGTGCAGCACCGGTGCCGAGCCCCGAGGCCTGACGGCCGGCTCTGTGAGCGCCAAGATCGGCTGAAGGTGCGGCCTTGACTGCAGGCACTTACGACCATAAGCCTAGGGTTAGGGTTAGGCAGGGCCAGGACAGGGCAGGCAGAGGAGAGTGCTGAGCTCCCACCTGCCCTGGCCCTGGGCTGGGGACACTTGTAAGCACAGAGAAGCTCCCATAGAAGGGCTTGTCCATGGTTGGCAGAAATTGCTTGGCCGCTGTGCATCAGAAATTGTATCTGGGGTCTGCTGTTCCAGGCCCATGACTTGGGATGCTCTCCAGGGGCCAAGACACCCAGCGTCCCTTTAGGGTGCATCTAGCCTTCTCTGTGCTGTTCTAGACTCCAGAAGTGAGGCAGCATGTGGACCCCCTGTCTCTTGGGTTCACGGGGTGAGAGGCTGTAGGGAGAGGCCAGAGGGGCGGGGCAGCAGCTGGCAGGCCGGCAGTTGGGAATGGTATGAAGGGAAGTCTCTCCCACCAAACCAGCAGGAGTGAGGCCCAAGCTCCCTGTTGCTGCCCAAGTTCCCGGATCCAGAGGGAGGATGGAGCTGCCTCTCCCTTCCCTGTGGCTCCCAAGACCCCCCGCCAGCTTTTGAGTATGTGATTAAAGGGTAGCGCACCTTGCCTTTGCGATACCACCCCTCCCCAACGGCTGTTTGTGCCCAATGCGCCGTGGGCAGTGATCAGGGCAGCTGGCACCCCCTTCCGCTATCAGCTGCCCTATCTTTGCTGTGCAGTGCCCTTTCCATGGAAAGATTATCCCAAGAGACGAAGAGGGAAGGCCCCTTGACCCAGAAGACAGGGCGCTGGAGCAGAGGCGACAGCAGCAGATGCAGAAGCACCCGGGTAGGTCTGGGTGGGTGCCATTGAGGGTACAGCCCTGGGACCCGCTGCCCCCAGGGTGTGTCGTCAGGGAGCACCCACACCACCAGCTTGGCCTGGGGAGCTGCATGATAGTAAAACAAGGTCGGGGGAGGGAACATTGCCCTGGGGGATCTTGGGTTGTGGGGCTCCACAGGGTGTTCAGGCTTCAAGCAGATCCACAATTTCACAGGCGCCCAACAGGGACACAGGCTGCCCATGGCCCAGAAACCACCAGGTTATTGTTTGTGTGGTTAAATTTTAGATTCTTGTGTTTTTTAAGCAGATGAAGGAATGAAGGCCAAGAAAGGTAAATGACAGGACCCCCAAGTCACTGCTCCTCCTAATGCTGCTGCCTCACTCTCCCCTTGTTCCACCCCTTCTGCGGAGTTCTTGCAGCTGGGCAACTGTTTTGTCCCATCGCAGGATGCGTGTGGCCACTTGCTTGGGGCATCTGCTATGGCTGGTGGTGGGAGTTTGGGGTACCCTGTGCTGGCTGCCCCGTCCGCAGAGGTCTCTGTCACTTTGGCGAAGCCTACCCAGCCTGCCCCCTCCAGGCTGGGGTTCATGTCTGTTTTCAGGGAGGGATTGTTACTGGAGGCCCTGGCCAGGCTCGGGCTCCCTCCCTTCTGAAGAGAGGGCCAGTCTGCAGGCCCAGATCTCGGCGAAGGTGGAAGTCGTGCCACGCCTGTGGGAGCACTGCTGGCGTGCTCGCAGGTCCCACCCGAGCCATCTTGTCGTTCACAGGCTTTTTGCGCTGTGGTCATGAGAGGCAGATGCTGAGTTTCAGATGGATCCCCAGAGACGGCACCTGGGCCCGGGAGCCCTGGATGGTGTGGGTGTGTGTGTAGGGGGTCCTGACCTGTTAATCTTCGGGCGAGGCCTTCCCTGGTGGCTCATGCTCAGGAGCAAATGAAGTGCCTATTTTTTCTGTCAACCCTGAAGAGTATCTGGTTTTCCAGCCCTTGGTGACTTGTTAACAAACAGGTATCAGGCTGTGGCTACGGGCCACGCTGGCCAGTCAGATGTGAAATAGCATCTCTTTACTAACTACACTATTGATCCCGCCTCCCTCGCACACGGGGCAATTTTCTTTTCCCTGGTGCTAACCTCGGTGACAATGCACGCAGCGCTCCAGGGCCCGTCAGCGCCCAGGAAGGCCAGGAGGCCCCAGCATCTATTGATTTTCTTCAAAGGCTTTTAAATTGCTCCTTCATTTTACTGAGGTGCTCATTCCATCTCTACTGGAAGCCGGCATTTTTTCGTTGTGTTTAAACAATTGCTCCATTCACTGGGTTCCTAAACTGTGACGCCTTCTTATTACTGGGAGATAAACTGTTTAGACAGTTTTCCTTAATCTTGGATTAATCGTTCCTGTATCTGAATTGTGCAGCCCAGTATTCCTTCACTTCAAAAAATCGGCTTGGGGAGGCCTCACCATCCGTCTGTCTGGGGTGTGCGGCTGCTTCCCCTCATAAACATGCCTCCCTGGCCCGGCCCCTCTGCTCCTGGTTCATGGGGTCCTGGTGCACGTTTGGATGTTTTAGAGCGTGGCATGTTCAGCTCCCTCTGGAAGCTGGGGCCATTCGTTGGTTTCTTGGCCATTATGTTCCTACCTGGGTGGCCTTTCAAAGCACCTGGACCAGGACCTTGCTTGACAGATCCCTGCAGCAGTTTCGTGGAGGGAAACCCGCAGAGACTGAGATGGGGGTAGCTTCCCAGGACCCCTTTGCACAGTGAATGCTCTCAGCCCTGGGAGTCAGCACGCCGACCTTGCCGTGGCGTGGCCTGGGACTGGCAGGGCCAGGTGACATTTGTTTCCCCTCACGGCCATGGTAAGTAATACCTGGCTTGCTTAGAAAGGGCAGCTCTGTCTAGGTGAACTTCCACCCTGCATTTCTGACGCCTACGGCCAGGCTGGCTTTAAATCAACACAAAGAAAGCCCTTTGCTGGCCATCATGCTTGGCCCAGCCTTCCCCTCGGCCCTGGCCAGCCCCTGCTGCACACGCCAGACAGCCAGCAGCCTTGTCTGGCAGGGCCACGATCGGCCTAGTGGGGCATGATCCAGCCTACAGGCAGGGAAGGCATTTGTGGATGGCACTGACCTCCCAACCACTAGCCTTGGCCACCTTCCTGCCTGAGGGATCTTTCACTGTACCCGGAGTGGCCTCGGGCCCAGCCCTGGCTCCTCCCTGGCCTGTGGAGGGTGCAAGGGCCTGTGAGGGGCAGGGTAGTAGGAATGAGCTCTGCCTTGCCTTCCCCCAGGGGTGGCCTGTATTCCCTCCCTCCCCACTCTACTGTTCCAGGAACCCTGAGTTGACCGGCACAGACCGTGCCCTCAGGCCACTAGTGCCGGGGACGAGGTCCCCTCCTAGGGGGCCTTGGATGAGAGGTGTTCTGGTCAGTGCCATGTGTCTCCTGAAATCCTCAAGTTCTGTTACAGACTGGCAGGACCCTGAGTTCATGAAAGATGTGGAAGCAGCCACTGGGGTGGATCTGGGCTCATCCAGGTACTGCAGAAAAGGCAAGGGGAAGAAGAGGAAGTACCCCAACCTCACCGACCTGAAGGCGCAGGCCAACACTGCCCGGGCACGCATCGGGAAAAAAGTCTTTGCCAAGTAAGAGCGGTTGGCCCAGGCACCCCAGCTCCCAGGGACCCCACTTTGGGGGCTTTTGAGAAGAGCCAACTGAGCTCCAAGATCCCGCAGGGCCTGGCCCCAGGACTACCTGCTGTTTTTCTCTGGGTGACCACCCAGCCCCCTTCCCTGGAGCAGGGCATCCCAGCTAGCCAGGGCTGAATTAGGTGCTTCCTGATCATATTCACTTGTGTGGTTGCTGTCCATGAGATTGGTGGGCAGGCTCTGCCCATGTTCTGGGGTGTATCCCAGTGCTGGCAAGATTGGGGGTCACCGCAGCTACCTTCAGAGCTGGGGGAGGCCATGGAAGAAGTGCCGGAGCAGGGCTGAGGCCACCCTCACCTAGGGCGGAACCACCCACATAGGGCCCAGCTCTAGGACTGGAACTTCTGGCTCTTTCTGAGCTTTGCCTTCTGTGCCTGTCTCTCTGAAGGTGGCTCTCTCAGGATGTCTGCAAGTGGTCCAGGTGCAGCAGCTGCCCCAGGACCAGTGCCCAATCCCAGCAAAGCACAGTCAACCCAGAGCCCTGGCTGGAGCCTCTCTGATAGCGTCTTGCTTTGCTTTCCCCACAGGGCGGCTGTGCGGAGGGTGGTCACAGCCATGAACCAGATGGACCAGAAGAAGCATGAGAAGTTCGCAAACCAGTTTAACTATGCACTGAATTAGAGTCTGGGCCAGGTGTGCTACAGTCCTCTCTGGTCATCAGCTTCTCTTCTTACTTTGTGCACTAGGACAGGAGAGCGGATGTGGGTCTGGGTGGTGACTGCGTTATTTAATGTGATGAAATGGTGTGTTAAAATGCCTGGGAGATATAGCCTCTCCGCTGCTCTGGGGGGCCCCTACTGTCCGGTTATAAGTCTGGCTTTGCAGAAGAGGCCCTTGAGCCCAGGGGTGTGAACATGGGTGCGTGTCCCTAAGGGCATCTCACAAATTCTTGTAAGACCTGTGCACTTCGTGATACATGGTTCAGAGTTGATGGAGAGTACATGCCACTCAGTGTTCGGAGTGTGCGTCCCCAGCCTCTTCCCCAGGAGATGAGCATACAGAGGAGCTCTGGGAAAAACCACACTTGGATGCAAATGCTGTTTTTAACACAGACACAAATGGTAGTGAGCCGTTCACCCCATTGGCACCTTGCATTTCCAACTTCACAGATTGTCATGGTGATAGTTCCGCATCAGAACGCAGAGAACTGTCTCACTCTGTTTGGTTTTTAATAACAACTGTATTGAGACACAACTCACATACCATAAAATTTACCCTTCCGAAGTGTCGGTTCAGTAGCAATGAGTATATTCACAGTTGGACAGCCACATCCACTGCCTAGCTCCAGGACTCTTACCACCCTAACAGGACACCCTCACTCCCCTTCTCTCAGTGCCTGGAAACAGCTGATGTACTGCTGTTTCTGGATTTGCCTTTTCTGGACATTTCATATGAATGGAATCATACAATACATGGCCTTTTGTCTCTGGTTTCTTCCACTTAGCATAATGTTTTCAAGGTTTTTTCATGTTGTAACACATGTCAATACTTCATTCTATTTCATTGCCCAGTAATATTCCAGTGTGTAGAGAGTACCACATTGTGCATTCATCACTGACATTTGGGTTGGTCCTGCTTTTTGGCTATTATGAATAATGCTGTTCTGAACATTTGCGTACAAGTTTTTGTGTGGATGTATGTTTTCATTTCTTCTGGGTATATACCTAGGAGTGGAATTGCTGGTTTATATAGTAACTCTATGTTTAACTTTTTGATGAACTGCCAAACTGTTTTCCAAAGAGGCTAGATAATTTTTTATTTCTACCAATAATTTATGAGAGTTCTAATTTCTCCACATTCCTGACAACACTTATGATTATCTATCTTTTTATTTTAGCCATCTTAGGTGTGAAGTGGTATCTCGTAGTGATTTTGATTTGCATTTTTCTAATGACTAATGATATTGAGCATCTTTTCATGTGCTTATTGGCCATTTGTATATCTTCTTTGGAGAAATATCTATTCAGATCTCTTTCCCTTTTTTTT
>NW_012154408.1:750623-779121 GCF_000956105.1 Propithecus coquereli
AGGCTGGTTTCGAACTCCTGAGCTCAAACAATCCGCCCACCTCGGCCTCCCAGAGTGCTAGGATTACAGGCGTGAGCCACCGTGCCCAGCCTCTTTCCTATTTTTAATTGGATTATTTGTCTTGAGTTGTAAGAGTTTTTATATATTAATACATTCTGAATACTAGACCCTTATATAATTTGCAAATATTCTCTGCCATACTGTCTTTTCACTTTCTTGATAGTGTCCTTTGAAGCACAAAAGTTAATTTGGATGAAGTCGAATTTATCTATTTTTTTTCCTGTTACTTGTGCTGTTGATGTCACATCTAAGAAACAATTGCTTAATCCACGATTACAGAGATTTACACCTATAGTTTTCTTCTAAGAGTTTTATAATTTTAGCTCTTACGTGCAGATCTTTGATCCATGTTGTTAAGTTTTATATATGACATAAGAGTCCAACTTCATTCTTTTGCATGTGGATATCCAGTTGTGCCAGCACGATTTGTTGAAAGATTGTTCTTTCCCCATTGAATTATCTTGGCACACTTACTGATAACCAACTGACAAAGAGCTATCGGTCTGTAGTTTTCTTTTCTTGCGATGTCTTTGTCTGGCTTTGGTATCAGAGTACTACTGACCTCATAGATTGAGTTAGGAAGTATTTTCTCCTCTCTGATTTTTTGGAAGAGTTTATGAAGGATTGGTGTTAATTATTTAAACATTTGGTAGAATTTACCAGTGAAGCCATCTGGTCCTGCACTTTTCTTCCTGGGAAATTTTTTTATTACTAATTCACTATCTGTATTTATTATAGGTATATTTAGATTTTCTGTTCCTTCCTGAGTCAGTTTCAGTAGTTTATATCTTTCTAGGAGTTTGTCCATTTCATCTAGGTTATTTGTTACTATTTGTTGACACACAATTGTTCATAGTATTTCCTGATTTAGTAATTTGAGTCTTCTCTCTCTTTTTTCCCCTGCCTGGGTTGGTCTAGCTAAAGATAATCAATTTTATTGATCTATTCAAAGAAATAACTTTTAGCTTTGTTGATTGTTCTCTATTATTTTTCCATTTTTTATTTCATTAACTTTCACTGTAGTCTTTTTCCTTTTTCCTTTGAGTTGCTTTGGGTTTTCTTTTCTTTTTCTTGTTTCTTAAGATGGAAGATTAGCTTATGGATTTAAAATCTTTCTTTTTAATATAGGTGTTTGTAACAATAAATTTTCATCTAAGTATTGATTAAGCTTCATGCCATAAGTTTTGGTATATGATGTCTTTGTCTTTTTTTAATATCAAAGTATTTTCTAATTTCTCTGGTGATTTCTTTTACTTATTGATTATTTAAGAGTTTGTTTAATTTCTACATACTTGTGAATTTCCCAAATTTTCTTCTGTTATTGATTTCTTATTTCATTCCACTGTGGCCAAAGAACATACATTATATGATTTTTGTTCTTTTCAATGTATTGAGAGTTATATTATAGCCTAACATATGTTCTGTCCTGGAGAATGTTCCACATGAACTTGAGGAGAATCTTCTGCTGTTACTAGGTGAAATGTATCTGTAGATGTCTGTTAGGTCTAGTTGGTTCGTAGTATTGTTTAAGCCTTGTCTCTGTGTTGCTCTGCCTAGTTGTTGTACTCTTGATTGAAAGTGGGATATTGAAGTCTTCAACCATGATTGTTGAATTTTCTTTTTCTCCCTCCAGTTCTGTCAGTTTTTGTTTTCTTTTTTTTTGGACAGAGTCTCACTCTGTTGCCCAGGCTAGAGTGCCGTGGCATCGGCCTAGCTCACAGCAACCTCAAACTCTTGGGCTCAAGTGATCCTTCTGCCTCAGCCTCCCGAGTAGCTGGGACTACAGGCATGCGCCACCATGCCCAGCTAATTTTTTCTGTATGTTTTTAGTTGTCCAGCTAATTTCTTTTCTATTTTTTTAGTAGGGATGGGCTCTCGCTCTTGCTCAGGCTGGTCTCGAACTCTTG
Organism: Propithecus coquereli; assembly: GCF_000956105.1. Taxonomy (NCBI): domain Eukaryota; kingdom Metazoa; phylum Chordata; class Mammalia; order Primates; family Indriidae; genus Propithecus; species Propithecus coquereli. The sequence continues at coordinate 752,591 of NW_012154408.1, forward strand.
AGCTCAAACCATCCACCTGCCTCGGCCTCCCAGAGTGCTAGCTAGGATTACAGGCATGAGCCACTGCACCCTGCCTATATATTCTTTCTGCTTCCCGTCTTTGCTCTCCTTGGACTCCCATTATGTGTGTGTGTTGGTATGGTTGGTGGTGTCCACGGTCTCTGAGGCTTTTCAAAATTCTTTTTTCTGTTCCTCAGACTGGATAATCTCAGTTGACCTATCTTCAATATCAAAGATTATTTCCTTTGCCGAATAAAATCTGATGTCAAGCTGCTCTAGTGAACTTTTCATTTCAGTTATTGTACTTTTCTACTCCAGAATTTCTATTTGTTTCTCCTTTATAATTTCTATATTTGCATTGATATTCTCTATTTAGTGAAAAATTATTCTCATACTTCAAGTCTTTAGACACAGTTTATTTAGTTTACTTTAGTTCTTTGAATATACTGATAGTAGCTAATTTAAAGTATTTGTCTAGTGAGTTCAACATCAGGGCTTAATTAGGGACAGTTTCTATTGAATGCTTTTGTTCCTATATATGGGCCAAGGAAACACATACTGTTTCGTTGTGCATCTTAAGATTTTTTGTTGAAAACTGGACATTTTAAATATTAATAATGTGATATATAACTCTGGAACAATCATATGCCCCCTCCACAGGATTTGTTGTTGCTGTTGTTAGTATTTGTTTAGTGTCTTTCCTGGACTAATTCTGTAAAATCTGTACTGTTGGTTGTATGCAGCCACTGAAATGTCTGCTTGGTCAACTTCATGCTCAGCTAATGACTGGACAGAGATTTCCTTAAGTGCTTTGAACTAATAACTCTCCCAGTTTTTGCCAACAAGCTGTGTGTGTGCACTGGGCACACCTTCAACACCCAGGCAGGCAGCTGCCAACTCTGCCTTAGCCTTCACTTCCTACTTACACAGAGCCACAGAGTCAGCCAGAGGCAAGAGCTTAGGTCCTCCTCATGCATGACCTCCCATATCTCCAGGGGTATGTCAGAGCTTTTCAAAGACCACTGTGGACATCTCATTCCTCTGCTCTTCTATTCAAGATCTTTGGCCAGCCTCTTGTCTGCCCCAGTGGCTGTCACCACCCTAGGCAGCTGTCATGTTTTTGACAAACCCCTACTGAGCCAGCTGAGTCAGGCCAAATAATGATAAGCCCTGCAGCCAGAGAAGTCAAACAGTGACAGTCTTCTAGGGATGGGGCTTTTGAGGGAGTTCCAAACCCACTCCTCCCTGTTCAGTGGCTGCTAGGCTGTAATTCCTAGCTTCCGTGGATATGTGGCTGCTGGTTTTGGGGGGTTTTGGTGGTGATGGTGGTAGTGGTGGTGGTTTTTTTAAACAGGGTCTCGCTCTGTCACCCAGGCTGGAGTGCAGTCGCACAATCACAGCTCACTGCAGCCTTGAACTCCTGGGCTCAGTCAATCCTCCTGCCTCAGCCTCCTGAGTTCCTGGGACTACAGGAGTGTACCAGCATGCCCGGCTAATATTTACAATCTTTTTTTAGAGACAGGGTCTCGCTACGTTGCTCAAGCTGGTCTTGAACTCCTGGCTTCAAGTGATCCTCCTGCCTTGGCCTCCCAAAGTGCTAGGATTACAGTTATGGCCACTGTACCTGGCCGTGGTTGCTAGTTTTATTTTTATTTATTTTTTTTTAATTTTAAAGCTCCCCAGAAAAGCACATGGCTGCTAGTTTTAAGGCCACTGCAGAGCTGGGTGAGGGAAATGGGCTAGTGCATGTTAACACCACAAGCTCACTGTTCTTACCAAGATTCAGTCATTCTTGAACAAACACGTCCTGGATTGTGTTATAAGCCTTTTGTTCATTTCCGGAGTTTTGAAAAAGTTGGTTTGGCAGTTTCCCCGGTGTTCTGGGCATTGTAGAGGAGTGGGTTTCAGGTCCTTGCTCTGCCTCTCTGGAAGGGCTTTTCTGTGTCCTGTGGCTCAGGGACAGGCTCAGTTCTGCTGCAGGGTGGAGGTGCACTGTCACTCATGCGAGTGATGCTGGTTGTTGGACCTGCAGGCTGTTTCTGGTCTCTCCCTGTGCCCCGCAGTCCCACAGCAGATGTCCTTGTGTGTGTATCTCTTCATACATACATACGTACATACATGCATCAGGAAGAGGAATCGCTGAGTCAGGGTGTTTGTGTAATTATAATTTTGATAGATATTGCCAAGTTGCCCTTCTTAGAAGTGGTATCATTATGCTTTTCCACCAGCAGTGTGTGAGCACTATTCACCCAGCCCTCACACACCCAGCGTGTTAGCAAACAGTTTGCTTCTTGCTGTGTGAAAAAGTGGTATCTTACAGTTTCAGTTGACTTTTCTTTCAGGAGTGAGGTACTGAGCATTTCTTCATATGTGTAAGAATTTGTTTTACCCTTTTCTGTGAATTGTATGTCCGTATCCTTTGCCCATTTTTTTATTGGCTTGCTAGTTTCTTTTTTTTTTTTTTTTTTTGTAATTGAGATTGTATTGGTTATGCTGAGGATCAGTACAGACATTTCAATTTGTACACAGTTCTTAACATACATACTGAAAACCTAAAAAGCCATTTATTTTAATTCTTTTTAAAACAGTTACTCCAGTGACTTTCCAGCTTAAAATTTGGAGGCAAATTTTCCTTAAGAGGATATCAAGTACCAGTATCTTCAAATGTTGATAAGCTGTTACATAAGTCCCACCAATTCACAATTTATTATCATGTATACTACATACTCAAATTTTCCATCTTTCACAGCACGTAAACAAAGTTATCAGGAAAACAGGACTACCACGACCAGAGATGTTACAGAGTGTACGCCATTCTGACAGAGACAGCCATGATCAAGGAGTGATTTTCTTTAGGAAACAAGTCTACTAAAAAACAACATGGGAATAGAAGTAATTTAAAATGTTCAAGACATTAAATGCAGGCCTGGGACTCCATATTGCCATTTAGTATGCTCTGTATTATAGGATATAAAAACTAACCCCCATCTAAGGAATGTTAAGCTGACACCCAAGACAGTCAAAGCCTCCCATAATTCAATATCCCTCACTGTTTTCTGGTTGTACCAAAAAATAAACAACCAGCGAATGATTTCGCCTCTTAAAAAAAAGCATTTACACTTAAAAAATGGAATGAGGTGGAATTCCTTCCTTCTTAAAAATGTTTCTAGAGCTACTAAAGAACTTGCATTTACAAAATAGTTGATAAAAATACTCCTCTGGATTGTACAAGAAGGGAGACAGGGACCACTGATAAGACACGGTGTATGATATGAATCAGACTTGGCTTCTTTCTCTTCTGCTTCATGAGAGGCTGGACTCTCCTCAGTTTTAGTTTCTCCATTTTCTGCAGGTAAATCTTTAGTTTCTTGGTTAGCCGCTTCAGCCTGTTTTCCCTTTGCTCCCCTTTTCCCTTTTGGTTGCACTTTTTTGTCTGAAGATTTATCCTCTGCTGCTGCCTCTTTGCGCTTCGTTTCCACTTTTGCAGGAGCAGGTTTAGCTGATAGCCGCGTAGATCTCCTCTTGGGCTCTTCCTTCACCATGCAGTGCCTTTGGTGGCTGAGCTGACCTTCCTTTTCAGCATCTTGGCGGTGGGGAGGATGCTGCGTGCTGGATGCCTGCAGACCGAGGCCCGACAAGAGCCTTCGTGAAGCTGGGCTGCCCAAGCTGCTGAGACCTGAGACCCGAGGTTGGGGCGGTGGGAGAACCAGATGGAACCGGATTGGGAGCCTGCCTCCTGCTCCACCGTGTCCCCAGGGCACCGGCTCTCCCTCCCCACCGGCCTCCTAGTTTATTTCTTAAGTTGTGGGAGTTCTTTATTCATTAAGAAAATTAGCTCTATGTGATGCACTGCAAATATTTCCTGTTTATCTTCTGATTTTCCTTATGCTGTTCTTTTTTGTTGTTATTTTTCTGGCCATGTAGAAGCCCCATCTAGAGTGCAGTGGTGTCATCATAGCTCACTGCAAAGTCAAACTCCTGGGCTCAAGCGATCTTCCTGCTTCAGCCTCCCGAGTAGCTGGGACTACAGGCGCGTGCCACCACGCCCAGCTAATTTTTCTATTTTTGTAGAGACAGGGTCTTGCTGTGTTGCCGAGGCTGGTATCCACGTCCTGGCCTCAAGTGATCCTCCTGCCTCAGCTTCCCAGAGTGCTGAGATTATAGGTGTGAGCCACTGCACAGCATACCATGTAGATTATTTTATGTAGTTGAATTATCAGTCTTTCATGGCTTCTGAGTTTTGTGTTATAGTTAGAATACTCTTCCCCATTCAGAAATTATATTAAAAATTCCTTTATCTTTTCTTCTAGTACTTTTATGGATTCATTTTCACATTTAAATCATTGATCTACCTGTAATTTATTTTGATATAAAATGTGAGCCAGGAAATCCAATTTTTAAAATTTCAGATAGTTGTCCAGTTGTCCCTACACCATTTATCAGTGAATTCGGGGTTTTTTGCAAATTCGGAACACCACCTTTATCATGTGTTGCAGTCCCCAGTGGTTCTGTTTCTGGAGCTTCTGTCCTGCCTACCTGGCCATATATTATCATCATACTGTTTTAGTTACTATAGCTTTGTAAGACATTTTTATGTGGAAGACTCCTTGTATATTCCTGTGCATCTTGAAATAAAGTTGGGATATTTCGGATGAGATAGAAGAGGAGAGGGTATTTTTGTAAAGTTTAATTCAAGATTAATTTGTTACCCTGGTGCTTTTTGTATCAGATCTTTTGATGAATGCTTATTATTAATAAAAGACAAACTTTCATTCTGTGTTTCTGACCGGCAGGAGTGAGGGCTTGTGAAACTGGGGGCTGGGCCGGCCCTTCTGCACAGGGGCCAGGCTGGGGAGGAAGAGTGGGAGTGGGTGTTTGTGGCCTAGGGGTGGGGTAGGGGCGAGGGGCAGAGATGGGGCAGGGCAGTGGGTGCATGTCACAGGTGGGGATGGGGTAGGGGATGAGGCTCGGGGGCACTGCCACTGCATGCCTGGGAGTAGCTCCACCACTCAGTCCAGACCCCCTTGGGTGACTTGGTGCTAAGGGGTTGCTGAGGTCCTGCTTCCTTGGAGGCCCAGGTGGAGGATGCTGCACCCCCAGCACTCTCCTTCCCCCCTACACTTGGCACAATGTGGTTTCGGTCCCCATAAGCCAGGCAGGTGGGGGGCAGGGGAGCCTGAGGCAGCCTGACCAGTAGGTGAGTTTAGAGCCAGTGAGCAGGGCCATGCCCCAGTTCCGCAGGAGCCACCTACAGGAGAGGACCGCCCCTCCCATGGGGGGAAGGGGCTGACAAGGACTCAGGCTGGGAAAACCTGGGGTCCTGAGTTCAGGGGAGGGAAATGGGGGGCCACCTGCAGACTCACTGGCCCAGCACCTCCCAGAAGTCCCTGCCACGTGTCTATGCCCGACTCTGCACACCCCGAGGGTCAGCTTGTCCCAAGGCTGAGCCTGGTGGCTGAGAGCACAGATACAGGGCGCCACCAGCTTGCCCACCCCTCCCCTGTGTCCCTGGACTGATGGAGGCCAATACCTCTGGGTGGCCAGGCTTTAAAAATGGCACCATCCCCAGGGGCTCCTGGCCTAGAGGAGAGAGGCTGGGCCCCGTGGCAGCCTCAAGTTGTGGGCCGGAGTCAGTGTAGCTACGGGCAGCCACGAAGAACGGGGAGGCGGAGCCATTCGTTCACGCAGCATCTACGGAAGGCAGTGGTATTAAAGCAGACCTGGGATGCACAGGTGAGCAGAAGGTGACCCTGAACAGAGAGGATGCAGGGAGCAGGGGTCCAGGAAGAACACTGCCGGCAGACTGGAGCTCAGATGGCTGCTGAGCACGGGTGTTTGGGCTGGAGGAGGCAGTGCTTGAGAAGGGCAGAGGCAGCGAGCAGAGGTTCCATGGACAGTGTGCCCATCAGGGCAGGTGGTGCAGGCATGTGAGGCTGGGCTGGCAGGAGCAGGCCCTCAGTCCTGGGCTGAGGGCTTGGGCTCGATCCCAGGGCTGTGGGGCTGCTGGTGGGGCCCAGCAGGGCAGGGGGTGCCAGACCAGCTGGTGCAGAGCACTGTTGCCCTCTTCCAGGGCAGGCTGGCTGAAGTCAGCCCAGGGAGCAGCAGATGGTGGGTGTGAGGACTGGAAGGGCACAGGTCACAGCTTCAGTGCTGGGCTGGATGGGCTGTTGTGGAAATGGGGAGGGTGGGAACTGAGAACTCCAGGTAAGAGTGGCTTACAAACACAAGGGTTCATGTGTGTTCTGTCAATTGTAAGTCTAAAGATAGGTGTCCTGAGCACCATGTTTCTTCACAGTTTCTGGCTCAGTATCCAATGTCTGGCCTCCATTGCCAAGACTACCTCATAGCCCAGAGCGGCTGCTGGGGCTCCAGCCATCACTGGGTCTACAGAAGGAAGGAGGAGGGGTGCACCTCCCCACCGAGCCAATTCCCAAGAGAAGCCTTCCCAGGACCCTCTCCTTTAACACACACACACTGCTCACATTGACTTGGCCATAACCTAGTCACAAGGCAGCATCCAGCTGCCCACTGCCCCAGAAGCAGGAAATGTCTTTATCCTGGGAGACAAGTGCCCAGCCACGATTGGTCCCTGTTTCCCAGGAAGAGAGAGAACAGGTCAGCACCCAACAGAGCTGCCTCTGAATGGGACCGCCACACAGGGTTGTCTGGGACGAGCTGGGACGTGGACACCCCAGGGTTGTCTCCATGGGCAATGAGGCCCAGCAGTGAATGAGACCGCCTACCTCATGGACCTCTGTGAGGCTAGAAGTCGACCCTGGGGGTGGGACAGGGCAAAGGCTGCCCAGATGCCAGAGGACAGTGACGGCCACGGGGGCAGACAGGTCTCAGCCCTGCCCCTCAGGACAGTCCTGCCTGCAGAGGGTCACCTGCTTGGGCACTGCCCTTTCCTCCCTGCTGTCACCTCCCTCAGCTCCACCTGCCTAGTCCACCCCCATAAGTGGTGCCTCCAGGAAGCCCCTGCTCCCGCATGGGCTGGGGCATGTCCCTCTGGGCTCCCAAGGTGGAGACTGAGGGAATCCACGCCAGGCCCTGGGCATAGCCAGCTGGAATAGACTCTCAGGAGTGAGGGGACACACGGGGGCACACAGTCAGTGGGGGAAAGGGGGAGGGTACCAGGCAGCCGAGACATCTCTGGGCAGCACAGGTAGACACAGGACAGGATGGTGGGCACCGGCAAGACTGAGCATGTGCAGAGGACCTGGGAGGACATGGGGAAGTCTGGGAGCAAGGGGTCTTACACCTTCCTGGGGATTTGGATGTCAAGGTGAGGTGGGCAAGGGTGTTCAGAGTGTGGGGGCTGCAGGTGGCACCCTGTGGCAGGGCCGGGGGCGGGAGGAGCATGGTCTGGCTCTGTTGGGTCTGGAAGGCCCCCGGCCCTCAGAGGTCATTGTGGCAGGGACTGGACATGGCAGGGACTAGACGAGGTGGGGACCCTAAGCCCAGGGTGCCCCAGGACTTTGAGAAGGAGGAACTGGCAGCCAGGTGAGCAGGGCATGTGGAGGATGCTGGGGAGGCCCATGGGGCAGGGTCCTCTGGGGCCAGAGGTGGCAACAGCTCTGTTGATAACGTTGGCTCTGAACGGGGAGGCGCGGGCTGCCAGAATCTACATGGGCAAGCGAGGTGACAGGAGAGCAGCCAGTGCCGGGACAGCAGGGAGGGCAGCACACGGTGGATGCGGGCAGGTGGCAGGATCTCGGGGCAGGAAGGTGGGCATGAGCCTGTGGGCAGCCCGGCAGTGGGCTGTGGAGGGGGAATGTGAACACACTGGGGCAGGGGAGCAGACTGCTGCCAGCTGAGCGCTGCTGAGGTCATGGCCACGGGCTGACGTTGACTTTCCCCAACAAGCCCCACAGCCGCCTGTGGGGTAGGGTGGGCAGAAAGCCAGGTAGGCTTACATTGGCATGTAGGCACAGGAAAGGGAAAGGGTCACAGCCATGTGGGAGCTTTGCAAGGGTGGCGGGAGCTGCTGGCGGCCCCCACATCTGTTCTCCTCTTTTTACTAGGGATGAGATGCCCCACAGGTGAAAGCCCTCATCTCCCAGCCCCCCTTGGCTAGGGGAGGCTGCACTCTGGCCAATGAGATGTAAGCAGCTGTGTTTCATGGGTCCTGGGAAAGCACCTTAAAAGAAAGGGGGTACACCCTGCATCACCCTTTCCTCTTGCTTGCTGCTTGGAACTGAGGGTGTGATGGCTGGAGCCTGAACTTCCCTCCGGGTCCATGAGGATGAGAGCCCCACCTGGGGATGACACAGGAGAGCTGCAGGGAGCTGGGTCTTGAGGACTCAGTGAAGGCCTAGTTACTGCCCAGTGCTGGTACTGGCAGAATTGCACAAGGGAAAATACACAGCCTCCTTCGACTTCTGTTCACCAGGGTTTCCCCTTACATGCAGCCACACAATCCTAACCCACACAACAAGGGACCAAGGAGCACCATGAGCTGGGCAGGTGAGGAAGTGGCCACACAGGGAGCCCCTCACTGTCTAGCCCTGGGCAGGAGATGGGGGGCAGCCCGGGGGAGGCACATCCTGCCTTGTTTATGGACAAGAAGCACTTTCCATGGACAACTCTGTGGAAACTACATGGATACAATTCTGGGGATGCGGGGTGGATGCTGTCTGGGGCGGGACGGATCCTGAGTCCTAGGAGCAGAGGTGTGGAGGAGCGTCCTGGGGTTCAGACAGCCCCTCATGGCACTGATGCCAAAGTGGGGACAGGTCAGGTGGCCCCCCAAGGCCACTGCTCACCTCTGCCTCCAGCTCAGGCCCCAGAGGGGAGACCGAGTCAGAGGTGGGAGACGGATGCTGGGAACTGGACAGGCAGGGGAGGCCCCTGGCAGAGTAGAAGTCATGGGGCCAAGCTGAGAGTCCCCTAGGAAGCAGCCAGAAGAACCTGCAGCCCTCAAACTCCCCGGGTGTGTGGTGGGACCTGGGGCCCCAGTGAGAGAGGAAGCTGAAAAACTGGGGCCAGAGATGCACCTGGGCTGGGCAGCTCAGGAGAAGCGGGGCTGCCCCACATGCCCCGTAGCCTCCTGGGCCTCAGTCTCCTTGGGTAAAATGTGCAGACACCACAGGGTTGCTAGGACGTTCAGGTAGGCAGACACAGTCCTCTTTAGGCAAGTACCTGGCACGCAGTAGGTGTGCACCAGAGAGACAGACTGGGGGGGCCCAGGGAAGTATCAGGAAGCAGGTCTCCATTCCTGTGGCATGTCCCCCTCCCCTCCCACCTGTCTGATGGTGGCTGCTGCTCCTTGCCCACCCTTTGCCCCCTGTGACAGGGAGGCCCAGTGTGGAGCATTCCTTTCCACTCCTGCCATGGCACCAAGGAGTCACTGCCACCCACCCCCAGCCCTGCCCTGCCCTGCTCTGCGCTGGCAGGCTAACTAGGCCAGAAACAAGTCTTCTCTAAGCACTGGGCTCACTCCTTGTGAAGGGAGGAGGATGCCTGAGGATGTGGTGAGTGCGCAGTGGGGGCACAGCAGGGCTCCTTCCGTGGGCTGAGGGTCCAGGCCACAGACCAGTAAGGGATGAGGAGAGATGCCTGGCCTCACCACAGTGTGGTGTCGCGAACGCCCCCTCTCCCCGCCCCTGCTGGGGCTTGGAGCACTTCCTGAGTCCGGGAAGTGTTGCCAAGGGGGACTCCCCCATCCACATCCTGCAGCATCAGCTTTCCATCAGTGCAGCCACCAGGCCCAGGGCCACTGCCTCATGCCTCCCTGCTCCCAGCTCACAGTGAGCCCTGCACTCCCAGGACTCCAGGAGCCCGCATGGGGACTGTGTCCAGAGGCGTTCCAGGAGAGGTGGCTGCGCCAGGAGAGAGCACCCGGCTCCGCCCAGTCTGGGGTCCCAGCTGGTGATCTGGCTCTGGCTCCCGATGCTCTTGGGCTGGTAGCTCAACACCAGCGAGCCCGCCCCTCTTCTGAGAATGGAGCTCCCTCTCCCCAGGACACCAGTTGATACCGCAGCATGGGGCTCAGGGGATGCCGGGGCTGAGGGAGGGGCAGGGTGGGAGCAGGGATGCAGGGTCGGGAGTGGGAGACTGGCCCGTGACTGGCAGAGAGCACAGTCTCCAGTCCTGTGGTCACAGGGAGAGGGGAAGTGTACCCAGGCGTCGCTGCCCGGGAGATGCATCCTTGCTCTGTGCGGCACAGGGTGGGGGAACTTTCGGACCTGAGCCTCATTCTGCACGGTGGGCGAGCCCTCTGTGCCCAGCCTCAAGGGGAGAGGGTACCCAGGCTCCAGCAGACAGGGCTGAGTTCTGGCCTGGGACGCCAGGCCGTCGGGGAAACTGGGACCCAAGTCTGTGCCCGGCCCCACACCCCAGAGGCGCCTCGGTCTCCACCGAACAGGACTCAAGCGCAGAAGCCTGGGAGACGCGGGCGCGGCCACCTGCCGTTTATTGACCCAATGAAGTTTCGCAAAGGGCTTCCCAGCGGGCCAAGTCTCCGGGAGCCGCTCGCCTGGCCCCGACGCGTACAGTCATTTATAAATTTAAAACTCTTCTGTAGCAACCGGTTATATACACAGTCAACAACTGGAACCTTAGAAAAGAGCCGGCCTGGCGGGCGCCTTCGGGTCCTCCGGCCGCGGCCTGGAGGCTCGTGGGACGTCCCCGCCCGGTGTCCCAGCGTCCCCGCTCAGAGGTGCGGCGCGTAGAAGGCGGGCGCGCCGTACGTCTGCGAGCCCAGCACGAAGGGCGAGAGCACGGCCGGGCTCGACAGGAAGGGCAGCTGCGCGGCGCACACCAGGCCGCCGGGGCCGTGCGCCGGGTACCCCGCCGGGCCGTGCATGGCGAGCGGCGCGCCCATGGGCGGCGAAGGGCTGAGCGGGCTGAGGCCGCCGGGCAGCCCGGTGCCCGGCCCCGCGCCCTGCCCGGGTCCCCCGCCGCCACCGGTCGGCGCACTCGTGTCGGCGCCCGGGTTCTGCTTCTTCCACTTGGTTCGGCGGTTCTGGAACCAGATCTTCACCTGCGTCTCGGTGAGGCTCAGTGACAGCGCCAGGTTGAGGCGCTCGCACACCGAGAGGTAGCGCGTCGCCTTGAACTTGTTCTCCAGCGCCACGAGCTGCTCGTAGGTGAAGGCGGTGCGCGCGCGCCGCGGCTTCCCAGACTTTGAGTCGGAGCCCGTGCGCTTCCGCTTGGGCTTCGCCACGGCCGCCGCGCCCTGCGGGGTCGTTCCCGCAGCCCCCGCAGCCGCTGAGGCTACCGCAGGGCCCGGGGCTCCGGGCGAGTTTCCGCAGGGTCCGGGGGCGGCGGCCTCGTCTATGGTGCTGGGGGGCGCTTCGGCCTCGGCCCCGCCCGGGCAGCCCGACCCGCGGGCCCCGAGGCCGCCGCCGCCTCCCCGCGCCGCCTCGGTGCCGAGCGCCGCCTCTGTCTCCGGCGTCTCGTCCTCGTCCTCGTCGTCGGGCGCCTCGTCCCCGCTGTCCGCGCTCGGGCTGCGGCCACCGGCGCCGCTGCCGCTGCTGTAGCCGTTGCCCTCAGCCTCGTCCGCCTTGTAGGGGTCGCTGGCATCTGCGCGCGGGAGAGAGGACAGGACGGTCAGCACTGGCGCCCCGCCCGCACTCTCCGCCCTGCGCGGTTCGCCCGCGCCCCGCAGCCCGTCCCGCCTCCCTCCCCGCGTGGTTTCTTCTTGCTCGATTCGTTTCTCCTCTTCGTTTATTTGCCTTCTCTTAATCCCTTAGTTCTTTCGTTTTCCTTTCCGCTGCCCTTCGTTCCTTCTCGCCGGCCCGCGTTCCCGCGCAGTCCCTTCCTCATTTCTTTCCAGCGAAAGGACCCCTGCCTTCCTCCCGGCCGCGTCCCCACCGCCCGAGGACGCCCCGACGTGCCGCGTCCAGCCGTGGCTGGGAGGGCCACCGGTGCTGCGGGTCGGGCCCTCGGCTGCGGCTGCGGGGTCCACAGCGGAGAGAAAGCCCAGATCGATTCGCGGGGCAAATACAAACTTAATTAAACTCATTTTGTGTAATGTACAAACTAGTTAAAGGCCACTTAATTTATTTCGGCGTATATTACCCTCCAATTAAGGCCGGCACTGAGCCAGCCAATTACCGGACATTTAATAACCAGCGGAGGCAGAGGCCTGAGATGGGGTCGGAGCCGGCCAAGAATGGGGCTTCTGGGGACCAAAATCGGACGCCCTGGCCCTATCTCAAGCATCCGGCCCTCGCACTAGGCCGCTAGCGTCAGTCCCTCTCCGCTGCCCACGTCTCCGGGCCTTCCCGAGTGCCCAGTGTGGCTGCCCAGGGCAGGTGCCTGCTCAATCTGCTCAGGAGGGCGCGGGTGGCGCGCGTTAGGAGTGGCGCGGAGACTGGCAGTGGCCAGCGGGCCGCTGGAAGGCCTGGGTAGGCCCAGTGTGAGCTACAGCCCCATATCCTCCAAGCAGAGGCCCCTGGGGTGACTACATTTGGAGTCTCCCACATTTGGAAGAAAGCGTCTCTCCCGGGCACGGCTGTGTATTCCCCCCACCCCTACCACAAGTGGTCTTAACTCGAGCAATCAGGACAGGTGCCCGCACAGCGCTACCCGACCGGGTGCCAAGGCCCTGCTCTCACATTAGGTTGTCACCGAAATCTCGGGTAATAAATGACAAATTCGCTCCTGGCAAATTTCTCCAGGGCAACTGGCCCACCTCGCATGGAAGCCGGCCCCAATCCTCACGCCTTATCGGGAGTGGGAGTTGTCCCCAGACGACCCCGGCCCAGCTCCCGTCACCAGCTGTACTGTGCCTGCACTAGCCAGAGCCTGGGCCTTCCGCCCGCAGGTTCCCCGTACCCAGAGCCCAGGTGTCCTCCTCCTGCCAGCCAGGATTTGCTCTCACCCCATTTCAGCCGACCCGGAAAGAAGCCTGCCTAGCGCAAGGTACAGCCAGCAGCCTCCTTGCCGGTCGGCAGCCGCGGCCCCAGCCCAATCCGCCCGCGCTCTAGTCCCTGCGCGGTAGAGGGGTCGGGAAGTTGGAGGGAGGAAGGGCCGAGGGGGAGGGTGCACAAAAAGCAATCAGGAGCGGGTCGAATGCAATTCGCGATCAATAGCGGCCCCTAATAAGTGTAATAGGTTTTAATCGAGTAATTATCCGAATTTTGACCCTATAATTTAGATGTTCGGGGGGAGTTTGCAAGGTGCTTGAAAGAGATATGCATGCGCCGTAATGGGATATCGACCGGACCGGGGGCGTGGGCCGCCCCATTACCGGCCGCTTTCCGCCGCTAAGCACATTTCCCCTTAACTGTAATCGAAGGGATTTAATTGTTTTTCCAGAGATAACCAGCATTTTGTCACAATTAGTCTGATTTGTCAAAAAAAAAAAAAAAAAAAAAGAGGGAGAGAGAGAAAAGGAGGGTGGCAGGCCCCGGGCAACCACAGTGGGGGCAGGGAGGTCACGGGCCAGCCGCGCCCCACGTCCCCTCTGCCTCCAGCGCCAACTACCTCCCAAGGCCGGAGACGCATGGAGGCGAAGCCTGGACAGGCCTCGCAGCCCCGCAGTCCCGCAGCCCCTGGGCCTGACCCTGCTGAAGCTTCCCAGCAGGAGCCAGCAGTGCGGGGCCCTAGAGTCCGGGTTGGACGGAGGCCGCGGGTGGGGCGGGCGCGGACCCCGACTCTGCGAACTTTCCGCTAAGCCTCGGCGCCGAGCCAGGCCCAGCTCGCCATGGGGTCCCAGGATCGTAAACGCGCGGAAGCGGCCGGTCCCCCTGCCCCCACGACCGGGCGCGGGCCGTATCCTACTCACTAGGCGGCTCGGCTCCCGCCGCTCCGACTCCACCGGCGGCGCCGGCGAGGGCGCGGCGCTCCAGCTCGTCTGTGCGCGGCGGGCGTCCAGAGGTGGCGGTGGCAGGGGCAGGGGCGCACGGGGCCGGGGCGCACGGGGCGCACGCAGTGGGCGCCACGGGACCCAGCAGCACGCAGCGACGCCTCCTGCTATTGAACTTGTTGGGGTCCAGGATGTCCAGAACTGAGAAGGAGGTGGGGCGCGGGGGCGCGGCGGGCCGGGCCGCTCCAGCCCCCTCGGGTGCCGCGGGCACAGTGTCGCTGGCCGCGAGCGGCGGGGCTCCAGTACGAGGGAAAGCAGGCAGCTCGGCGCGCCCGTCCATAGCGTCCCGGGAAGCGGCAGCGGGAGCGGACGGTGTGGGCCCGGGCCCAGGCGGCGGCGGCAGCGCGGGGCCGTCCCCAGGAGTCCCCGGGCCGCTAGCACTCATTCCGGCCTCCGGCCGCTCGGGCCCTGCCGCCTACTGGGCTCCCATTCCTGGCGGCCCGGCGCCGCCGCACCACGCCGCGCAGGCGGCCGCAGCTGGGCTCGTTCTCGGCGCCGCGCCCCGCGCTTGGCCGGTGCTGCCTGGCGCTGCCTCCGCCGCCGCCTCAGGCGCCCGCCGCTCCCGGCCAGCGCATTTATGGCAGCCCCGCCGGAGGCGCCCACGCACCCACACGCCGCACACACGTGCGCCCGCAGGCGGCCGCGGGACTCCACCGCTCTCGTTAGCGCGCGCGCCTAATTGGCTGCGAACGGTCCCGGGCGGAGGAGGCGGGCCCCGCGCGGGACACACGGACGGAGCCGCCCGGCCGGACGAACAGACGCGCAGCCCGGAGCCTGAGCGCAGTCCGCTAGCAGCTGTCGTGGTCAGCGGAGTGTCGCTGCATCTCTGTTCGTCCCGAAACTGCGCGCCAGCCTCGTGGGCTGAGGGGGAGGAGACAGCCCCGGCTTTTAAATAATTGCGGGATCCATCCGCGGAGGGGCCGTGGAGGCCTCAGGGCCTGCGGGCCCGCAAGGGCTAAGAGTTGGCTGGGACATCCCGGCGCACGGTGCGGCGCCTGCCCGGCCTCTCCTCCGGGCTCCCAGTGCGCGGGGCCGTGGCGCTCTGGCGGCTCCCACAGCTTTGGCGCCCCTCGGCAGCTGGGGTCGAGGGTGAGGAGAGCGTTTCTCGCGGGCGGATTCTCCGCCTGGTCTTCAGCCCCCTCCCGCGCGTTCCGTGGGTCTCGGTCCCGCCTCTCGGTCTCCCTCGCTCTGGGTCTTTGCCCCTCCATTCCTTCCCACGCCCGCCCTCTTCACGTCGTCAAATTAGGGCCCAGTCCCGAGTCCCCGCAGGGGGCGGGGCCGGCGGCCCCCGGGTTGCTCATTAGAAGTGGAATCGAAAATGAGGAAGGCTGGACGACCTCCCGCCCTGCCCCCCAAAATGGGGACCGAAAAATCGTACAAACTGCAGGCGGCCTACATAAAAATCGATACCCTTCAAGTAAGGGGAAAATGTGTGCTTCTTCCAGAAATACGTACGACGAATACCCCCTTCCCAATACTCGGATAAGCAGGAAGCCCCGAGGTCTGAGTCTTTATTTGGGTATGTTTTGTCTACAGCGGCAGTGTTTGCAGGACAGGGCCCTGTGGCCCTCAGAGGGTCGGACCTGGCGTCCGGCGTCCTGGCGTCCAGCGTCCTGGCACCGGATCATGGTAGCTCCAGCGGGTCGCCCGTCTCTCCCCTCCTCCCGCACACGCCAACAAGCAGGCGGGGCCGCTGGTAGACCCCAGCGGGCGGCGGGAGCGCGCGTGTCTCTAAGGTGTGGACGCGCGGGCGCGTGCACCAACGGGTGTGCGCGCCGCCTCACACGGCGGTCCCCGGAGCCTGCTCCGCTCACAAGGACGGGTCCTTTGCAATTACCGCGGGCAATGATCCTTTGGAAGCAGAAATTAAAAGTTGAGAGGAATAATGGGGGACCGACCGGCTGTAATCTGGGCCACGCTAGGACGTGCTGAGCCTGGCGAGGCCGGGGCCTAGGGGGAGGCACAGGCCCCCGCCCCTTTCCTCCTCTCCCTTCCCCCTCCCGCCCTCCCCACACGCTGGTCCATCCTGAGATTCTAATCAGACCCCACAACACTGTGTCCTTCCTTGCCAGGACTTGATTATTCTTTATCTTTAAATTATAAATCACCTCTGGGGGAAGGAGGGTGGGTAATCTCTCATCGCAGGGAGGTAATTATCTTCTTCCCGCCCCCACCTCGGTCTTCTCTCTCTCCACCCCTCCCCCAGCTAAGTTTGGATATAGATGTGCACGCTCCACTCACACATTTACATTCACACTCATTCACAACTGCGTAACACACACAAGCACAAATTCATTCATGAGCACCCAGACACACAAACCCAGGCAAATGACTCAAAAATGCATTCACATCCTGCATTCTCACTCTTTCCCCTGCCAGCTTCACGCTGGGCTTGGTGTCCCCTTTCACTGTCCCTGTTCTGAGAGGCACACAGGCCCCCTGCCAGGTCCCTGAGTCCCCCACCTCCCCCAGCTGCTGAGTGGAGGAAGGAGGCCTTAAGGGGCCAGGGCAGGTCCCAAGGGCAGATCTCCGATCTGGCTCTGGGTGGTCCCAGTGTGACACAGAGCATCACCACCCCCACAAGCACACACTTTGTTCCACAAAGTGTGTCTGTCCCTACCACAGGCTCAAACTTGGCCAAACCCCTTCTAACAGCAGCCACAACGCCCACGCCCTGCTGGGTGGGTGGGGGCTGGGCCCGGTTCATATTCATAGACACACTAGACACCTGCAATGTGAGGATGATGAGGCGATGACCCATCCAGCCCTCTTGGCACAACTTCCATTGAAAATGAGCAGTCACATGTAAACACCATTTTAACATACTATGTTATATGTAGTATAATTTATGGTTATCACTAAAACATAGTAAATATTATACAGTATTAAATACGATATGTAATAGCAGGATGGAATAACGTTATAATGTAACATACAACTCCAGAGTGTTTTCCCCCAACACACACACACGTATTTCGCACCACAGAATGCGCTCCCTGCTGAGAGTGCAGGGTGGTTCCGTCTTGAGTGCTACTCTGAGGAAAGCACTGTGGCTGTCCTGAAGTTTGTAGGTCCTCAATCCTTCACTCCCCTCTTTTCCCTGCCCCTCAACATTCTAATGCAAGCCCCTGATGCAGCAGGCAGGGCAACGAACAGCGAAGGTCGCAGTCAGACTCAGGGAGCAAGGGCCAGGCTTGAGGTCCTCCAGAGCTAGATGGGAAAGGGCAGTGTTGTGTGTGGACAGGCTCAGGGAGGGGATCACTGCATCCTCTCCTGCCCCATCCCTCCCCATCTGTGAGGAACAGCACAGGCCACAGAGATGCATGGCACCCCCACCTCCTCTCCCAGATCCCGGAAACAACCCTCCCCTCCCCCAACCTCTACCTGGAATGTCTGGGACTATAAAGACGTCCTTTCGATCCTAATCACAATTGATTGTCAATTAGACCCTCATTTATGCAATCTCTGCCCATCTGCCATTTCGGATTATCTCCAAGACACCAGCTTCTCTTGTGGGGACCCAGGTGGGCACTGACAGGTGAAATCAGTGCCTAGGATGGGGATGTCTCTGCCTGCTTGGTGGACAGGAAGCATCCCCTTCACTGCTGAGCCCCTACCCACCGCAGGTCAACCAGGACCAGGTGGGGCCATTGGTGGGCTTGGGCAGGGGGTGGGAGGAAGGCAGGAACAGACATATGACAATAGCAGAAATCTGGAGGGAGGGGTGGTGGTAAAGGGCCTTAGCAGTGAGCCTGGAAAAAGGAGTAGGTGGGGGCTGAGACTTCCAATCTCCTCTCTCCAGCATTAGCATTTTTTGAAGTCTTGAGGGACAAGAGCAAAAGGGGAGCCACCAACTCTGCCGCTAACTCCTCATGAGTTTATGAACCCCCTCCTCAATTTTTTCATCTGTCACTTGTGGGGGTTGGATTCCATGTGAGCCCTAAGGTTCTAACACCCTCCCCTTGCAGGTCGAATGAAGACAAGATCACAGCCTTTTACTTTGTACCTGGGGATGGTGGAGTCTCCTTCCACTCTTGTGCTTGGAGAGCTTCGTTGGACAGGCTGGAAGGGCAGCAGTGTCCCGGAGTCCTTGGGGCGGGCATGTGCATAAATAACCTCCCCTTTGTATGCTGTTTGCCCCCACCAAAGTGCACCCTGCCCCAGACCACACAAGGTCCCACACCTCGCTGTAAAATGTGCAAAGCAGGGGCTTCCACCCCAGCTACAAAGAGTGCTCTAACTCCTTGGTCCTGACTGAGTCCAGCTGCGGACACCGTGCTGCCTTGCCTCCCTGTGAAGGTGGTCCTTAGCCTCTCTGTGGCAGAGAATGGGGAGGAAGGCTCCTATGTTCCCTCCGCTCATCCCTCCACCCCTCTGCTCCTTAGCGAACCTGTAGATCACCAGAGTTTGAAAAATGAGGGCACTTTTTGCTTATTCCTTCATCATTCGTCTTCTCTATGACATACCCCCCTTAGAGTCCTCTGGGTCCTCAAGAAAGAGTACGCCACATTCCGAACGCCAGAGAGGAGAGAGAACTCGGGCTGCTGACCTCTTGAGAGCACTGCAGCTCTGGGGACCCGAGGCTCCAGCCCCGGGCGGCCCCGGCACAGGGGCACCTTCAGCACCGCGGACAGCGCCGGCGCAGGGCTTTCCTGCCCGCACCGCAGACAGCGCTCTCCCGCCCCGCCCCGCGCAGGCGGCGGGACTCCGTAGCGTTCAGCACCGCGGACAGCGCCAGCAAACCCCGGCGCCATCCACCCGTCCTCTCATCTCTGCCCTGGCCTCGGCTCCGCGCCCCAAACTCTGGGACACCCCAGGGGAGGAGAGGGCATCGGGCTGCGTGTGTGGTGCAGCGTGGTGTGTGGAGTCCGGGCCAGTGTATGTTACACACCCAGATCAGATGTCAGCCCATTCCCCTCGACCAAACCAGGACCGCCGAAGGGCAGGGGTTTTACGAGGCGGTTGGCTGCCCCGGCTTGCATTCTCCTATTTGCAAGCTGCACGAGTTAAGGAGGTGAAGCATATAGCACACGGCCTGGCTCATGGTTAGGGGTCAGAGATGCAAAGGTGAGGTTTAAACTCTTTTAAACTTAAAAACAAAAAATACCAATTACTGGAAGAACCGCGAGTGGCACTTAGGCTGTGGGGAACCAAGGGTGCCATGTGCGGAGGGCAGGGCGCCTGCCTTCCGCAACAGGGCTGCAGAGGCAGCGGCCAGCTGGTTCCCTCTCTCAGATGCCGCCGGACTTAGAGGGCACCCTGGCTCCTCAGGGTTTACTGACCACAGGGCTGGACAGAGGTGGGGATTGCCACCTTACAAATGAGTAAACTGAGGCCAGAGAGGATGCAAGACATGCTCAAGGTCACCCAGCCAGTATGTGGTGGAGTTTTTATGTAAATGCTGTGTTCTTCCAACACAGCGTTTTTAATGTGCAAAGTCACAGATAATCAGCTACAGGTCCCAGAGGAAAAGCAGTCCAGGTCCAGAGGTCCTCAGGCTCTGTCCATCCAGACTCACCCTCACTGCCCCCAGCCTCTCTTTCTCTGCCACTAGCTTATACTGGAGGGGCAGCAGGGGTGCTCAAGTTTGAGCCTCTCCAGGATGGCCACCTCCCCTCCCATTGCCCCTCCCCCCAAACTCCTGCCAGTACCCAGGGCTCCAAGAGGAGGCATTCTCACAGCCAGTGGTTGCCAAAGTTGTCTGGGGTATCTACAGACTTTCTACCCAGGGGAATGGCCAGGGTCATGCTGTCTGGAGGCATGTGGTCAGAGGGTCTGAGGGTGCCTTGGCACTGGGTGTCTCTGCTGATGACTGCCTCACCTCCTACTGACCTGTCCCCTCCTGGCCCTCTCCGGTCTATTCTCCATCATTTTAAAATGTAAACTGAATCACACCTCTTCTCTTCCAGAAACTCTGGGGTCCATGTTTGGGTTCTCCAGTCTTGCATTGGGACCCTTCTGACTGGATCCTTCCAGCTCTACAGCATGTTCCCTAAGCCTGCATCCTGTTCCCAGAGTTTCTGTCTGTGCCCAGATGGCCAAGATACCATGTGCTCTCTGTGAGTCAGGCCCTCAGCCACTTGTGCACATGCATCCTCCCTGCTCCCATTAGTGGCAGCACCACCTGGAAGCTACCCCAATTTCCTGGAGGTGAGGTAGGCACCATCCTGTGCACCCCCTCCAAACCCAAGCTTCCCTCTGTCATATCTCAACACATCAGGTAACCTCTATCTGTTCACTTGTGGCTCCCACTCCCAGATTGTGGGCTCCTGGACATTTTGTGTGTCTCATTTAGCTCTGTGTCCCTCATCAATGTAAAGGCAGAATGCAAAAAGTTTAAACTCTTTTAAGCTTAAAAACAAAAAATACCAACTACTGGAGGAACTGGGAGTGGTGCTCAGGCTGTGGGGAAGCAAGGGCTCTGTGCACCGAGGCAGGGCCCTGCCTTCCCCATCAGGACTGCAGAGGCACTTAGAGTAAGTTTACACCAACAAGGGAGAGTGGAGGGGCCAATGCTGCAAAGTGGGGCAGTGTTTTAGCCCATGCACCCTCCCTTCCCTCTTGTGGTCCAATTTCCTGGCGCATCCATGTAGCCCCTGTGGGCAGGGAACTAGTCCTAACCAGTTTTCTCCCTGGCATAGCGGATGCAGGTGGTACCCTCCCTCTCCCCATATGGGCCAGTGTGGGCCAGCACACCCCTGCCCAGCTGCCTCAAGTGCCATGGCTCAACTTTGGGGAACTTCCCTGGGCTGACAGAGCTGCAGCTCACAAAGACACCCAGGGGCACACCACCCCCTCCTCCTGGGGTGGGGCAGCTGGTAGGATTTACACTGCAGAGCTACCCTCAAATCAGGCCAAGTGGGACTCTGTGTGGCCTCACCGAGGCTGTACAGGAGTGGGGTGGAGACAGAGACCCAGGAAGTCCCCTGCACAAGGATGAAATTCTCACCCCTGCATGGCTGCAGGTCTGGGCTCATAGCTCAATTCTGGAGTCAGGGTGTGTTGTGTACATCCATGGTAATGTTCCTTGTCCCTCCTCCCCAGCCCTGTCCAACTGGGAAAGCTCCAACTGAATCAGATTTTTACAGATTGGATAATTTATCCACAATTCTTCCTTCCCTTCACCCACCCCAAATCCTTGCCATGGCCTTCTGATGGGGAACAGGGAATATACACATCCAGCCACACCAAAGCTGGTCCTGGCCTGGGACCTGCAGTGGGCAGTAGTGATGAGTGCCAGCTCCAAGCTCAGGCTGTAAGAGGTCTTCTGCCCTTTGGATCTTCCCCCTCCTGCACAAGGACATGTACTAGGGAGTGGCTGTTCCCTCAGCCTAGGGCTTGGAACAGAGCCAGCCCGAGCCCTGATGAACCCAGCCGAGGGCAGCCAAATTGTAGCTGGTCCCATTCCATGAGCAGGAAGGGGACAGCTATAGTCGTGCACCGCTGAGATCTTTGTGGTTGTTTGTTACACAGCAGTATTGAGCAGAAACCAGTCTGACAGGAGTGGCTCCCTGACCACTGGAGGCCGTGCAGCTCAGATTTGAGAAAATGTGCCCTTTCTCGGCGCCCACCCACTTGCTCTGTGCCCAGTTTCTTACCCAGTTCCC
This sequence comes from Propithecus coquereli, assembly GCF_000956105.1. Taxonomy (NCBI): domain Eukaryota; kingdom Metazoa; phylum Chordata; class Mammalia; order Primates; family Indriidae; genus Propithecus; species Propithecus coquereli. The sequence continues at coordinate 774,014 of NW_012154408.1, forward strand.
ATCTCACCTGGCTCTTCTGCCTCAGTTTCTCCCTCTGTGACCAGGGTTCCATGTGTCCACCTCTCTCTGACCCAGCAGTCACAGGCCTCTTTCCCAGGTGCTCCCACAGCCACCCAGGCTGTGGTCCCTGTTTCCTCTGTACCCCCCGAGGGCTCATGCCCCCATTTGTCCTCCAGTCAACTCCCGGGATCCCTGACAGGTGGGTGCTGCAGCCGGCATGGGGCAGGAAGAGCACCGCTGGCAGGGGCAGGCTGCCCTGGCAAGCTTCGGGGGTCTGGGTCCCTGGGGAGACCAGGGGTGACCAGCAAGTCTTTGATTTCCACCGTGGGCCTTGAAGAGGAGGGAGGAGTGGTGGAGGACATGAGAGGCTGCCCTTCTCTGGAGAGGGGCAGAGGAGAGGAGGGCGGGTGGAGCCTGATGTGCCAGGGGACCTGGAGGGCTGCCCAGGCCGGGTACACAGAAGGCGCTCAGCAAATGAGTTCAGCGAAGCCACCTTGCCCGGCACACTCAGGCGCCTGCAGGGCTGCCCTGGTCCCAGGGCGCGTGGGGAGGGGGCGGGTCAGGCCGCATAATGAGCTTAATTGAGGTTAATGCCTCTTGCGCAGCTCCTTGATTATTAAATTATTATTATCACATGCATGAATCATAATTAGAAGTTTGAGTAACGCTCCAAGGGAAGCCTTGGAGGAGTGATTCCGATGCCGCTGCCGCCTGGGCAGCCCACAGGGACCGGGAGGCGCGAGCGCGGGTTTGCTCCTGTCCAGGGGGCGGAGGTGGGGCGGCGCATGTCTATGCGGAAGGAGTGAGAGTGAGCGCGTGTCCGCGGGGAGGGGTGAGCCCAGGCTTCAGAAGGCCGCCGCCTCCTCAAGGCCTGCCCTGGCGCGCGCACACACCGCCAGCCCCTCCTCGGTTTGTGTTCCAGGTTCTGGTTCTTGCAGCCGCCTGCCCCCGCAAACGGCTGCCCTTCCTCTCTCAGGGCGGGGCACCGGGCTTTGGGGGACTCGGGCGAGAGGGGCTCAGGGCTCTGCTGGCCTCTTGGCAGCTGTCTGGAGCCGCAGTGCTCCTCCCCTGCCCTCTGTGTGCCCGGTGTCCTCACCTGCATTTACTGAATCACTGTGATCAGTGTTTATCCCCCAGGTATTCTAAGCCATGGCCCCGCAGAGCACCCAGCAGACCCTGAGGTCGTGTCTGCTGGTGGAGCGCGTGTGTGTCCATCCGCCATGGGAGTCTGTGTGTCTGCGCCTGTGCCTGGCCTGGTGTCTCCGGGCGTGGACCTGGGTGCCTGGCACTTCTGTGTGACTGCATGGTGTGCGCCTCAGTGTATCTGTGCGTTGTGTGTGCATGTGAGTGCATGTGTTTCTCGGCATCCACACGTGTCTGTGTGTGAGAGTCTGGGTGTCCACGTGCTTGTGTGACCCGTGTGTGGGTCTGACCCTGTGTGTGCCTGTGAGTGCCCATGGGGCATTGTTGGGGTGCAGCTGGGTGGAGCCCACCCTGAGGGGCCCCTGGGGTTGGCTCTGGTCTCCAGGCCGCAGCACACGTGTCCTGTCTGTGTGTGCTGCTGGCCTTGTCCGCCCTGTCCTTGGGCATCCCTCGCCCTGCACAGCCGTCCTGGGCTTGGCCAGGGAGCCCCTGGGAAAGACGGAGGTGTGGAGTCCAGGGTCCCCAAGGCAGACATACCAGTCGCCGCCTCCTCCCCCGAGCAGCTCCCCCCCAATGTCTCTCTCTCTCTTTCTCTCTCCTCCTCTCCAACCCCTACCTCCACTTCTCTATTTATTTTCCTCTCTGTTGCCAAAACATATTGAAGAGGAGAAAAAGGAAACATTAAGATCCACTGTGGGCTGCACGGCAGGTTAACGATTTCAAATGAGCCCCGGCTCGGGTGAGGACCTGACAATTCCCCGTCAGGATGGCAGATGACGGCTAAAATTACCCGGAATCAATATTCTCACCGGGTGTCCCAGGCTGATAAGCTCTGCCAAGACAATGTTGACTATTAAAGTCGACAGCTTGAGATATTACACTATTAGTTATGCTATTTTTAATAATCTATAATATTTGGGCTATAATTAATTAATTATACGGGTCAGATAATATCTAGGGCTGGAATGAGGTCTGAAGGACCCATTACGGTGGTAATGAGAAAGGAGAAATCTAATCTGGGGACAGGTACTGAGAGGGCCTAATGCGGACCTGGGACACTGCTGCCCGCCTTGCTGGCCTCGCCCCCACCCCCGGCCCAGCACGGCCGGCTCCCTGGGCACCCGGGTCGGCGGGGTAGAACGCAGTGGGGCAAAAGGGCTCCTTGACCTGGTCCTGCTCCCTGCTCCTCCAGGACTCCCAGCAGGACTGAGGCGGGGAACAGAGCCAGGCCTGTCTGGAGGCAGGTGCCCGAGCTGCTGGCCCCTCTGCAGCCTGGACCTCCCCTGCCCCACCCCCCTTCCCATCTTTCTCTGAAGGGAGGGCCTGGGCCAGTGCGTTCTCTGCCCGTATGGAGCCCAGTCCTAATCTCACGCTCCTCCATCACCCCAACACGGAGAACAAAACCCTCTCCCGTATCCTTGATCCACCGGGCCTGCTCTGACACCCCTACCTTCCTTCCCTGGCTCGCCAGGCCCCACAGCGAGGCTGCAGGGAGCCTTGTGCTTGGAGCTTCCTCTGGTGGACACAGCCCTCCCCTCCCTGGAGCTCCTAGGAGGGGGAGGCTGGAGGTTGGGTCCACTCTGTGGCTACCTGAGTGGCCTTGGGCCTCAGAGTTGCTGTCTTCTGGGAGCCTGGGGACCTTGACTCTCTGGGAACTTCCTGGTAGGGCCAGGACACTCTGAGGGGCTGTCCTGCTTCCCTGCAGGCCAGCCTCCTGGCCTTCACACAGGCTGCCCCCCTGCCCAGACGGCCCAGGTCCCACCCTCCTCATCCCCTGGTGGCCATTGTGCTAACAGGGTGGCAGAGGGCCACTGTCTGTAGGGAATTTAAAAACAGTAGTAAACCCAGCTAACAGGCTGTCTGCTTCCCACTATCACAAGCGATGTGACTCTAAACAATGTCAGTGATTCATACTCCCACCCAGAAAAACAAGTTTTGTCATTTAACTTCTAAATAGTGCCTGTGGTTACTGTAGTGTGTGTGTGTGTGTGTGTGTGTGTGTGTGTGTGTGTGTAAATTACATGTAAATTTATGTAACCTTCAAATTGCCAAGCTTTAATTACTTACCCTTTGATAGGCATGGATTCTACACAGAAACTAATTCTGATAATCTGAGCTCTAAAGTTGCCTTTGACAGGCCGATGTGGCCACAGCGTCCATTTGAGAGGAAGTGGTGGGATTCGGAGCATGGTTTGATTGGCTTCAAGCTCAGCTCCTGTCTCCCTGCCCCACCCCCAGGTCCCACATGTTCCTTTGTGTAAATAGTAGGTTCAAAATAAACAGTCGGCACAGTACTGTAGGGACAAAGACACAGAACTTGGGGGCTTCAACCTGTCGTTCCAGGTGCAGACAGTTCCCTGAACCCAGTGTTCTCTCCTTTGGAAACATTTCTTCATGTGCCTTTTCCCACTAAAAAGTGCTAGTGCCCGGGGCAAGGTGGTGTCCCGGACTGGATCCTGGAAGAAAGAAAGGACATTGGTGGGAAAAAAATTGGTGAATCCGAATAGAGTGTGTCGTGTGTGCGATGGTGGCGCCTGTGCGCTCTCCTAGTCCAGAAAACCCCTCAGTGCTGTGTGAGAGGCAGGCACAGGGCAGCGGGCGGGGCGCACGTGGGGACTGTGCACAGCCTTTGCGACTTCTCTGTAAGTCTAAAATATTCTAAAGTAAGATGTTTATTGAAATACATTAATGTAATTAAAAAGCATCAACCCATTCCATTTTCCTATATTACATCATAATATATAATTAGTTAATTTGTTTACTAATAATATAAAAATTCAATAAAAGACTTTTCACCATTAGCATTTGTTTTCTGGTTGTTTCATGACAATGACTGAATGTGATTTTGGTGATGTGCTCCTGGGGTCAAATACTCTGGAGGCCGCCTCACTGGTGCAGACCCAGTTACATCCTCCGGAGACCTCCCAGGTGCCTTTCGGTGGTCACATTGAGGATGCTGTGGAGAGAGGGCCCGTGTCCCCTCTCCTGTCTCCCCTACCGTGGCAGATCCGGGAGGCAGCGCAGGGGTGGGTAAGCACAAGGGCATTGTGAGCAGAGAAGCCCAGGGCCACACACCCAAGACCCCAACAACAGAGGAGGGGCCGGGGAGGCTCCCCATTGCCCTGGCCTAACCTTGCTGGGGACAAGGGACATCTTCTGTCACAATGATCTTAAACAACCCCATCTTTTCTGGTGACGAAGGTAACCCACGCTCATGAAACAGTGTAAAGGAGAAAAAGAAGCCCCTGTCACCCGTGTTGTGGCAGCAACCTCACATCCTGCCTGTTTCCCTCCAATCTTGTGCTCTACCTTTCAGAAACATAAATATGGGTGCCGCACCTGCAGCCCCCATTGGTCTATCGTAAGTATTTCCTGTTGCCACAGAAGACTTTGGTCCTGCACAATTCCATTGCATGGTCAGGTTAATTGTCATCCAATTAGCCCTGATAGTCTGACGGTCTGGCTTTCCATTGCCTTGAACACGTTGCTGCATAGACTCTTGTTTAAATTGTGATCCCATCTTTCAGAGAAAACAGAAATGATTTGCTGGGTTAAAAGGAAGGAGCTTCTAAAGGCTGGGTCAATGTTTCCAGCAACCATCACTTCACGATGGCTTCCTCTGCACTGAGGTGGGCAAATCTGCTGCCTTCTGTTGTAATTGGCATTTCTGTGGACGCCGGTGAGAATGAACATTTTACTTAATGAACATTGGTCATGTGTTTTCATTTTTTGTGAACTGCCTTTGTCATTTTCCACTTGTTCAGCTATTGGGGTTGTTTGTTGTAATAGGTTAAAAAATACTTTCTATTATAAAATATTCAAACATACGCACAAATACAGAGAAATCAACTCCCTCGAACCTGTCATTCGGATTCAGCAATAATCAACGTTTTGTTGTCAATATGGTTTTGTCTATCCACAGCTACAGTTCTTTTTCTGGAATTTTTTTTTTTTTTTTTTTTTTT
>NW_012154408.1:779730-795522 GCF_000956105.1 Propithecus coquereli
TTCCTATTCCTAGTTTTCTCAGAATTTTTTTTATCATGAACAGATGTTACATTTTATCACTTTTTTCCATTTATTGATATGATCATGTGGTTTTCTTTTTTGTCTGTTAACATAGTGGATTGTGATAATTGGTGTTCTGATGCTAAAACATACTTACATTCTTAGGATAAACTCCACTTGCTCATGATGTGTTATCCTTTTATACATTGCTGTATTCACTTGCTAGTATTTTGGGGAAAATTTCTGCATCTATGTTCACGAAAGGTTTTGTTCTGTAGTTTCTTTTCTGGTGATGTCTTTGCCTGGTTGTGGTATTAGGGTAATGCTGGCCTCAAAAAATGAGTTGGAAAGTTGACACTTCTTCTGTTGTTTTGAAAAGATTGTGTAGAATTGGAGTTATTTTTATCTTTAAATATTTTGTAGAATTCACCAGTGAAACTATCTGAGCCTGGTGCTTTCTTTTTTTGGAAAGTTATTAACTATTTCAAGTTATTCACTTGAAAGTTAATAACTAATTTAACTGCTTTAGCAGATATAGGGCTATTCAGCCTATTAGTTCTTCTTGGGTGAGTCTTGGTAGTTTGTAGATCTCAAGTAATTGGTCCAGTCATTGAATTTGTGTGCATAGATTGTTCTCTGACTGTCCTTTTAATGTCTGTGGGCTCTGTAGTGATAGCCCCTCTTTCATGCCTGTGATTGGTAACCTGTGTCTTCTCTTTTCTTTGTCAGTTTCATCAATTTTTTTGACTTTTACAAAGAACCATCTTCTGATTGTATTGATTTTATCTAAAGTTTTTCTGTTTTTAATTCCATTGATTTCTGCTTTATCTTTATTATTCCATTTCTTCTGGTTGCTTTGGGCTTCTTTTGCTCTTGTTTTTCTTCTAGTTTCCTAAAATGGAAGCTTAGATTATTGATGAGAACTTTAAATATTAATTGCTAAAAATTTCCCTCTAAGCACTGCTCTAACTGCATACCACAAATTGTAATATTTTTCATTTTAATTTTTATTTAGCTCAAAATGTTTTATAATTTCCCCTGAGACTACTTCTTTGATCCATGGATTATTTAGAAATATGATCTTTAATTTCTAAGCATCTGGGGTTTTAAAGATATGTTTGTGTTATTGATTTCTAGTTTAATTCTATTCCCGTCAAAGAACATGTTTTAAATAATTTTGATTCTTTTAAATCTGTTAGGTTTGTTAAGCTAGGATATGGTCTCTCTGGAGAGTTCCATGTGCATGTGACAAGAATATGTATTCTACTATTGTTGGATGGCAAATTCTGTAAATGTCATCAGCAGTGGCTGATGGTATTGTCTTCTATATCCTCCTGATTATCTGCCTAATTGTTCTATCAATGTTCAGAGAGGAGTGTTGAGACCCCATCTATAATTGTGGGTTTGTTACTTCTGCTTTCGGTTCTAACAGTTTTTGCTTCATGTATTTTAAAGGTCTGTTGATAGGTGAGTACACACTTAGGTTTTTATGTCTTCTTGGGGAATTGACTCTGTTGTCATTATGTAATGTCTATTTACCCCTCATAATTTTCCTTGTTCTGAAGTTTACTTTATCTGACATTATCATAGTCACTACAGCTTTTTTTTGATAAGCGTTTTCCTGGTATATCTTTTTGCATCCTTTAACTTTGAATTTACCAACAGAGTTGTATTTAAAGTGGGTTTTGTGTAGCCAGCATGTAGTTGGATTTTTTTAAAAAATCCAGTGTAACAATCTCTGTCTTTTGACTGGTGTGTTTAGACCATTGACATTTAATATAACTATTTATATGTTTGGATTCAGGGCTAACACTTTATTATTAGTGTCTGTTCATGCCTTCTCATTTTAGTCCCTCTACTTTCCCTTCCCTGTCTTTTTTTTTATTATTTCTATATTTGTTAGTGTCCTACTTTAATTTATCTACTGTTTTTTAACTGTCTCCTTGTACAGTTTTTTCAACAATTGTTCTGTATATATATATGATATACAATATCATATGTATATTTATAATATACATACTGAATTTGTCACAGTCTATTTAGAATTAATATTTTGTCAATTGAAACACAGGAAACTTAGCACCCAAATCACCTCTATTCTCTTCTTTTATAGATACAGTTCTCCAATTATTATGTCTACATACAATCATAATTTCCCTGATGTTATAATTTTTGCTCTCAACAATCATATATTTTTAAAAAGCAAGAAGAAAAGATAGTATTTTACATTCACCAGATATTTATGCTTTCTGTCACTTCATTCCTAAAGTGTCGTTTCTTTCTAGTATCATCTCTATTCTGCCTGAAGAACCCCTTTTCCCATTTCTTTTAGAGCAGTTGTACTGGCAACAAAATCTCTTTATTTTCCTTCATTTGAGAACGTCTTTATTTTTCCTAATTTCTGAAGAACGTTTTTGCTGGATATAGATTTCTTGGTTGACAGTTTCTTTTAGCACTTAAAATATTTACTGCCTTATGCTTCCATGCTCTCTGTTGGGAAACCCACGGCCTTTCCAGTCATCGCTTCTGTTATGTAATGCACCATTTCCTCTGGCTGCTTTCAAAGTGTTTTTCTTTGTCTTTGGTTTTCAGTAGCTTAATTTTGATGTTTCTGGGCATGGATTTCTCTGATTTTATCTTCTTTGAAGTTCACTGAACTTCTTGAATCTGTAAATTTATGTCTTTTAGCAGATTTTGGAACTTTTGTTCCCTATTTTTTTAGGTATTTTTCTTCATTTGCTCTACTCATTCTGGGACTCCAATGACACAAACATTAGACCTTTTCTTAGCATCACATAGGTTGCTGAGGCTCTGTTTATTTCTTATTTTTATTTATTTATTTATTAGACAAGTCTCACTCTGTCACCTGGGCTAGAGTGCAGTGGTGTGATCATAGCTCACTGCAACCTCAAACTCTTGAGCTCAAGAGATCTTTCTTCCAGCCTCCCAAGTAGCCAAGACTACAGGTATACACCACCACACCCTGCTAATTTCTCTATTTTTTGTAGAGATGGTGTCTTGCTCTTGCTCAGGCTGGTCTCAGACTCCTGGCCTCAAGCAATCCTCCCACCTCGACCTCCCAGAATGCTAGGATTCCAGGTGTGAGCCACAGCTCCTGGTCTCTGTTTATTTTTTTTTTAATTTTTTTTCTCTATTATTTAGGTAATTTCTATTGCACTATCAAAAATTTCACTAGGCAGGGCGCAGTGGCTCATGCCTGTAATCCTAGCACTCTGGGAGGCCGAGGCAGGTGGATTATTTGAGCTCAGGAGTTCGAGACCAGCCTGAGCAAGAGTGAGACCCCGTGTCTACCAAAAATAGAAATAAATTAATTGGACAGCTAAAAATATATAGAAAAAATCAGCCGGGCATGGTGGCTCATGCCTGTAGTCCCAGCTACTCGGGAGGCTGAGGCAGAAGGATCGCTTGAGCCCAGGAGTTTGAGGTTGCTGTGAGCTAGGATGACGCCACGGCACTCTAGCCCAGGCAACACAGTGAGACTCTGTCTCAAAAAAAAAAAAAAAAATTTCACTGACTCTTTTCCCCTGTCATCTCCATTCTTCCTTTGAATCCATCCAGCGAATTTTTATTTTTTTTTATTGTATTTTTCTGTTCTAAAATTTCCATTTGATTCATTTTTATATCTTCTCTTTCTCTGCTAAGTCTTTCCATTTTTCCATTTGTTTCAACAGTGTTTTCCCTTACTTTGTGGAGCATGCTTATAATAGTCGCTTTAAAATCTATGTGATAATTCCAACAACTGTGTCTTTTTGAGAGTAATATCTGTTGATTGTCTTTTCCCTTGAGATTCTGTCAGACTTTCCTGGTTCTTTGCATGTTGAGTAATTTTAGATTGTATCCTGGTCATTTTGATACTAAGTTATGACAATCTGGGTCTTTTTTAAATCTGATGGAGACTTGTGTTTCATTTTGTATTATGAGGCAATAAACAAGGTTAGATTCAGGCTGCTAGTTCTGACCATCCTTTTGTAGGCCATGATTCAAATGTTTATTCCATTTTCAAGCCTTTGTAATGCTGCTTGTATTTGCTCTATGTGTGTACCACCATATGGGCTGTCTGGGTCCTGGGTGGTGGTCTGCCTAGTAGTTCAGTTCTCGAAACCTTTGGTATCTTGTTTAGGGTCAGATTCACACTTGTGCAGCTCAGGAGTGAGTGCTGGAGTTCATATCCATTTTTATGGGGTCCTTTGTTCAAGCTCTCTCACTCTTAGTGATGCTGAGAGATTAATTCATGGGATCAGGTAGTGGCGGTTGATAATTGTTGCCCAAATGCATTATTTTATGAAGGGTTGCAAAATGGTTTTTTTCTAATTCATTATTTCCTTATTATCATCTGGAGTTATATAAGGGAGAATTTTTCTTTATCAATTATTTGGTTACTCTGTAATATAGCTTACTCAGGAAAAACAGGATAAATGCTTGTTTTTTCTCCTGTATTTATAAATTTTTCGGAGTAACAAATTGATGCCCTAACCACCTCCAATGGTGTTCAATGAAGTGTTTGTTTGTTTATTTTGTATTATTATTAAGTTATGGATTTTGAAAGATATGATGTGTTTCAGTCTATTACAATCATTATTCTCTTTGAAGCTTAACTTGTCCCACCATAGGTGCTTTAGTTGTCTCCTCTGTCCACCAAGCTTCTGTTTGTCCTTAGAATATTCCCCACTTGGCAAATGCATGTAGAAGGCTGTGTATTATAGTCACTTGAAATGATTCTTTTTCCTGTGAGGTTAAGTTTATTGGTTCCAGTTTGCTTTAAAATTTTGTGGATTGATTTTCTCCTTTTTTATCTAAGGGATCTGGCCCCCTCTCCATGCCTTCCCCTCAGTATGGAGCAAACCTTCTTGCAGAGCTGGAACCTGCTCTTAGCTGTGCATCTGGGGCCCAGGGAGAGTCTCATGGCTGAGCTTGTGTTGCAGCCCAAAGGGGGCCAGGCTGTGGCTGCCATGGAAGCTGAAGTATGGGCAGCTCCCCAAGGGCCTGGGCACCTGCTCAGGGGGCTTCACCCACCACCCTGCTCTGGGTCAAGGTGGGGTTGTTCTGAGAGTGCTAGTCAGGCAGTCAGCAAACCTTCATGGGGCACCAGGACGCAGCAATGAGCAAGCTTGGGGGGTCCTGCCCTTGGGACTTGACCTCGAGGCAGGAATGTGCCCAGACAACCAAGCAGGGTTCTGGTGGGCCTTGTGCAGAGGGGAAGGGGCTCCAAGTGGCGGTCTGTGCAGCCAGGGCAACCCCTCCAAGGGTAAGGTGATTGGACTCCTGCTGAGAGAATAGCAGGGTGGAGTCTGGAAATGTGGGTGGGATGGCTCAGGGTGTCCTGGAGCACAGGGTCAGTGTGAGCTGGGCCTAGAGTCTGAAGACATTTTACAGCACATACCTCTGGCTGACCAAGGGGTCTGGCGACAGAGGCCCAGGTTCTGTGCGCAGAAGTTGAGCTGGTGCTGTCTGCTGAAGGCCCGGGTGGGATTCAGAGGGCAGGAGCCATGATAGGCAGTGAGACGGGGCTGGGAGAGGGGAGAGGGAGTGGGGTGGAGCCAGGGATGACAGTCTGGTCTTGTCACTTTAAGTGTCTTGTCCAGCCATGGGAATGTGTTGAGGAGGCTGTTGGATTTAGGGTCTGGAGCCTGGGTGAGGATCTAGGTTGGACATGTTAGTGGAGGTTGGACACGCCAGAGGGATGCTGTGCAGAACCAGCCCATGAGCCCCTACGGGCCAGTGGGCATGTTGGTCTGAGCCCTGCCCCCCACAGGAGAGCCCCATCCGTCCTGCCAGCTGTCTGGGCAGACCTCTGTGTCCTCCACCTCTGCCGTGTGACGCTGTCTCGCCTGTACTATCCCCCACCCTGAGCCTCCCTGCCTTCCCCAGCCCAGAGCAGGTGCCAGCATCTCAGGGCAGGGACCAGACCCAAGTGTCCTCAGGGCCCCAGGTCCACCTGCCAAGATGGGGTGAGAAGGACACTGGGCCACAGGCCAGACCCTGCCCATGGGAGCCCTGGCCTGTGATGGCCAGCTTGGCCTGGTGAGGTCGCAGTCCAGGTATCCAACCACTCACTCACCTAAGTGTTGCTGGGGGGTTTGGTTTATGTGACTAACACCTACCACCAGTTGACATTAAGCAAAGGAAATCACCCTTGATAGCGTGGTGGGCCACATTTGAACAGTGTGGGAACTGCTCCGCAACACTGAGGTTTCCCAGAGAAGAAATTATGTCCCGAGATGGCAGCGTCAGCTCTCGCCTGAGTTTCCAGCCAGCCAGTCAGCCCTGCAGAATTCAGACTTGCCCGGCCAGCCCCTGCAACTGCGCAAGCCAATTCCGTGAAATCAATGTCTTAATATATAGGAATCTCCTACTGGTCCTGTTTCTCTGGAAAACTTTGGCTAACACAGGGCCCACGGGGCTCAGGTCAGAGTGAGACACCCCAGAGTCTGGAGGGTCATCCCACACGCACAGATCCGTCATTCTGAGACTCTCAGCTCAGGAGCAGGAAGCACAGCATCCACCAGGTGCCCCTGCTTCCCGGACAGAGGGGATGCCCCTCCCCCACCTCAGGCGCCCAGAGGGTCCGCCCTGGCTTCTCCTCTCTGAGAGTCTCTGCTGCTGGGGGAAGCCGCAGGAGCCTGCAACTGTTTGGCTCCAGATCGGAATCCTGTTCGAGTTTCCTGGGAGCGCACAGCGCGTGTATCTTGGGGAACTGCTGAAGGCTGTGCAATGGCGGGGGCACGTTTACAGGGGGTCCCATGTCCACATCAGTGCTGAGCAGAGTCGTTCTAATTTTGCAGTTACAGGGAGGACGATAAGTGAGACGGGAGAGGAGGGGAAACGCTCTAATTGATGGAGAAGCTACCAGGAGTCAATTCTGGTCCATCAATTCTCTGCGCAGGGATCTCGGCCTGTGGCGGTTAGTGTTTATCGCCTTCTGTAGCAAACAGGCCACTTGGTATCAAAGCCAAGGTCAATGGGCCCCACACTGCCGCCCAGTGACAGGCCAGGCTTACTGAGGTGCACACTCAGATCAGCTCACACACACACTGAGACAAGCTCACACACTCAGATAAACACACTCAGACAAGTGTGCACACCCGATAACACTCAGACGAGCGTGCACACTGCAGTAAACACACTCAGATGAGCATGCGCAGTTTAGTAAACACACTCAGGCAAGCATTGCACGCTCAGACTAGCGTGCACACTCAGATGAACTAACACAAACCCCTGGGTAAGCCCCCCTGGCCTCGTTCTGTCCTCTTCAGGGCCCAGTGAGGCATGAGCCACCTTCTGATGGGGCCACCAGGACAGACCAAAGCTAGGCTCCAGGCGCTCGGGGGTATCTGCTGTTGGGGATCTAGGTCAGAGTGGGCCCAGCTGGGGGTAGGTTCCAGAAGCAATGGGGCCAGAGCCTGAGACCCCTTCCTCACCCGTACGTATGTTGAAGGCTTTCTCCCATCCCTGGACGGCGCCTGCTCTGATTTCACAGCTGCATGTGGGGATCTTCTCTCGCTCTGTCATGCCCCGGGCCCCAGACCCCTCCTGGCCCAGCTGTGCCCACAGGCCTTCAGGGCAGCCTGTTCCTGAGCTCCAGGCCCTTCTGTGTGTCCTGTAGCCCAGAACCCCTTTTCCAGCCAACACACCCCAGGAGACCCCTGGGTTGCTCCCTAGCCCCTCCCCACATCGTGCACAGAGGTGTGGATAATGCCTGCGTGGGCCTCCGTGGGCTGCCCTCTCCCCAGCCGGCCGCCCTCGCCTCCTGGCTGGGCTGCCCCCCATCCCAGCACCTGGATTCTGGCTGGATCCCCTTCTCCTCATGCTTGCACGCGCTGAAGTCAGCTCCGGTTCTTTCCACAGCACGCTCGACTCGGGGCCGGCCTCGAGTGGTGTGGGGCAGGTCTGTCCGGGAGCCCCGCTGCTCCACGTGCAGGGCAGGGGCTGCACCCTGGCATCTCAGCACCGGGGCCAGGACAGATGCAGAACAGACAGACGGATGAATGAGGGTGGAGAGCGCACTCTGCACCCTCTTCCTGCCCGACCCGGGTCCCACCCTGTGTGGACACATGGGACAGCCCCACGCTCCATCGCTGTTGCACTGTCAACTGTCTGCTTGGTGTGTGTGGCTGAGACGCCAGACAGCTGGTCCCCAGGAACTCCCTGGCCAGTGGGGCTTGCTGGACCACGGTATCTGCTTCTGGGACGCGAGACTGCTGTCCTTGGGGGTTCCGGGTCATGGGAATGTGCTGGGACCTGAGGCTGAACTCTGGTACAAGGTACTTCCTCAGCACCCCAGGGCCAGTATGGGCAAGAACGCACCCACCCAAGGGACAGGACCAGGCCAGAGTCTTTGCCGAGCCAGGGCTTAAAGTGGACAGGAAGCCATCCAGTCCTTGGATGCAAGGCTGACTGGCCCCACGTCCACCTGCCTGAACCACAGCCAGGATATGGGGTGGTTACTTTCTTGTAAATAACGTCCTTGCGCACCTGGGAGCCAGAAACAGGAGGCCCCATAAGTGGCACTTTTATCACAGTCGCCAGGAATAAAGCAAGGCCCTGGGAGACAGGGCTGCTGTTTTATAGGGGCTGTGAACCCCCTCTCTCCTGTAAGTGTCTGTCACGTTAGGAGAAAAATATAGCACCCCCATGCCCTGCAGGCTGTTGGGGCTGGCCTCGTCCCCCAAGCCTCCAGACCTGTGTCCCTCCTCTCAGGGCCCCTCATGGATGGAGGCTCCGCTCTGGCCCCAAGGCCCTGCTGAGGCTGCCAGAGGCCCAGGCTTTGGCCCAGGGAGTTGCATTTTCTGTGGGCTTGTGGGCAGGAGGGTGGGCAGGGCACACCGGCACATGGTAAGGTTGGGGGGCAGGGAGGGACCCGCCCATCAGGCTGCTCCGAAGCCATCCTGGAGGAGGCCCAGGGAGTCCAGGAGGAGGCTAAGGAAGCTGGCTCCTTCCTCAGCAGTTTTCTGCCTTGGGTGGGGAGGGGGCCAGAGAGGGGAGGAAGGAGGGAGGAAGGGGACACAAGTGCACCAGCCAGCCCCACTCCGGGTCCAAGCCTGCGGGTTAAGTGGGAGCATCAAACCCCCAGATGGAGATGGGGCCTGCTGGCACTGGGTGGGGTCTGCTAGCTCTGGGGCTGGGTCCTCTTAGTGCTGGGCAGGGCCTGTTAGCCCTGGGTGGAGAGACACCCATCCTATGAGTGGAGCCCAGTGGTGGGCAAAGTCCTTCAGTGGCAGGTGGGGGAACAGGCAGGCGAGGCAGGCCACAGAGCCTGGGCGCTCAGGAGTTCAGGAGTGCAACAGAGAGCTGCTGATCCCCCCTCTTCCCGTGCCCCGGGGAGCAACCAGAGACCCCCAGTACTGAGAGCTCAGGAGTCCAAGGCAAAGGCCTCCCTGGAGCCTGGGGCAGGGGCTCAACACCCGCCCCTCGCAGCGCCCCCCCTCTACCATCCCCAGGACCAGGCCAGAGCACCCAGAGGCCAGAGCTGGGGGAAGGAGGAGGGAGCAGCGCCCAGAGGGCTTGGGCTTTGACGGACAGGAGGCCGCTCCGGACCCTAGGAGATGACTGTGGGCACGGGTGCCTTTCCTGGGCACATTGAAGCCCCTCTTCGGCCCTCAGTGAGGTATGGGTGACAGCCAGTCGGCAGTTGTAGAAATGAGGGCAGCTGCGTAGCTCCTGGTGCATAGCCCCCACCCAGGCAAGGAAAGGGGGCTCAGAGGGCCGGGATCGGAGATGGAAGGCGGGGGACTCCTGACCGTGGTGGGGAGAGCTACTGGAAGGATGGGAGCACCAGCTTGGGGGCATTTGGGCTGGGTGGGGGCTCTGCTTCCTGGGCAAATGGGGTGCTTGGAGACCCCAGGGCGAGTCAGGGTGTGGCTAGGCCCAGAGTGAGGGCCCAGAGAGACTCTGGGGAGGGGTCACCGGAATCAGTGCTGGGCCATGGCCTCAGGGCAGATGGTGTTCATGAGCTGTCCCACCCACCCTCCGTCCTCCTGCCCCTTGCGCGTTGGGTCCTTTGGACATGGCTTAGGGATGGCAGCCAAGCTGAGAAGTGGCCCCGCAGCCTGTCTTCCCAGCCAGCAGGATTCACCGGGGCAGGAGCACACCTGCAGTGGGGAGGGGAGTGCAGGAGTCCTCGGAGACTCTGAGCCTCTGCACCCCCTCGCGGGAGACATGGGCCACCAGCGCTGTGCCTGTGCTTGTGCAGCTTTCCAGGCTGGGGTGGGGGCCCAGTCTGCCAGGCCAGAGCATCTCGTGGAGGGGGAGGTCGCAGCCCTGGGTTCGTCCCTGCCCTGCAGACCTTGGGTACAACCCCAACAGGCCACCACCACCGTAAAGCCCCAGGAGAAGGCTGCAGGGCCCATGCTTCCAGCTTTTAGATGACCCGTGGGCAGACAGACAAGGGCCAGGCCCGGGGAGGAAGCCTAGAGGGCAAGATGGCAGCCAGAGGGGGCTCCCTGGAGCTTGGGTGGTCCAGGTCTAGCAGGTTCCTGCTAGAAAATGCTACAGGGGTGCAAAGGGGAGGATTCGGTCCCCCTCTGTGGAGGATTCTGTGTGACAGAGACCAGGAGCATTGGCCACTGGTGGGGTTGGTGGAGATTGGGTTGGTGGAGAAAGGGAACTGAAATGCAGAGAGGCAGAGCTGAGAGAGGGAGGGAGACAGAGAGAAGGGGAGAGAGGGAATTGGAGAGAGAGCAGGGAGAGAGGGAGAGGCGCAGGGGGCAGGGGTGGATGGAGAGAGGGAGACATGAGGGGTGGGGTGGGGTGCATGGCCCTCCCACTGGCCTGCCACTCTGACCTTTGTTTCTGTCCCTGGAGCTGAGAATTCTGCCACACATGGGCACAGCCCTCCTTTGGGTCCCCTCCATCCTGGAGGGGTTTCCAATATAGGCTCTTAGTGGGTGGTCCTGCCAGGATTTTGTGGTGGAGGGAACCGGATCTCAGTAAATCTCATCTTTACAAGAAGTGAGGCCCTGAGTGTCTGGGCTTGGGGAGCCCAGCTCATGCTAAATGAAGTCCGGCAGGTCCCTCTCCCTGGTCTGTGAAGGACCAGCCCTTGCCACCAGCCACACTGCGATCGATGACTCTCCAGGTGTCCCAGATGCCTTTTGTCAAGGGCAGCCCTGTACAACCGCGCTGTGGACCCAAAGCCCAGCTGGCTCTCCCAGCCTGCCTCCCCTCTGTCAGACTGTCCTGTGTTCAAGTTGCAGGCAGCCTGCATGTGGCGGGCCTCCGCTGGCGTTGTGGGGACAGAGGGAAGCTTCTGGGTCACTGGGTGACCCTCAAGAGTGTGTGAGCAGTTTGTCTTGTCAGACAGTGCACAACATCCTCTGCCTCTTCCTGTCTGGCCCGAGGCTGCCTCCCAGGGATCCGCGTGCAGGGGATCCCCGAGCCCTAGGTGCGTGGCAAGAATGCAACACGTGAACCCATGGAGCAGAACGAACCTGCCCACACCCACTCACACGCTCGTGTGTCCCCAGGAACCTGACGAGTCCTTGACAGATCTCAGGCCCCCATCACTTAGAGAGGAGCCTGGAGCCCGACGAGGTTGGGGGAGACACACCCCTCTGCACTCTGTGGCACTGGGGGGACAGGAAGGCGTGCATTTGGAGAGAATGACTTCTTGATGGCATTCGAGCTGAAAGTGGGTCCCCCCAGGTAGAAACGTGGGTGCTGAGGGATCGTGTGTGACGCTACCACGTCTTCCCTGCCTCAGTAGCTGAAGGTTTGTCTGATTTCTGCCCACTGCATGCATCCCCACCGTCACCGTCATCTCACATCATCATCACCACTGTCACCACCATCATAGCATCATCACCAACACTACTGTCATCACCATCATCATCGTCACCACCGTCAGCACCATCACCACTACCTCATCGCCATCATAACATTATCATCAACACCATCACCGTGGTCGCCATCACCACCACCAATACCACCGTCGTCATGTCATCACCACCATCACCACCACCACCACAATCACCACCATCACCACCGTCATCACCGCCCCATCAGGTGGTGACGATGCTCAGTGGTGGCGATGGTGGCGCTTGATCTACTGCGTGCTAGATGCTTTGCACGTTTTATTTCTCACCTTAATACAAGCCAGCCAGAAAAGAGTTATCCCAATTTTACAAATAAGGAAACTCAGAAAAGTGAAGAAAACTGTTCAAGGTCATACACCTAACTTGTCAGCGGAGGAATTTGGATTCGCATGCTCATGTGATTCCAGAGTCTTTGTCCTTGACCAAAGGGCATAGCCTCCCTGGCCCTGTAGCCCAGAATGGGGCAGGTGTCCTGAAGCCCCTGCCCATCCTGCCATCCTACAGTCATAGTCGGAGTGGTGGCCTGTCTACATTACCTCCCCTGGGCTATGGAAAGGCTGAAGTGGGAGGTGCCAACTTGGGGAGCACAGTAGAGATGTGGCTGCAGAGGTGGGGGGGCCTGTGTGTGCTCCAGCAAGGATGAGTGATGTCCCCGGAGGCAGACTAAGGGCAGAAGCCCCCTATCTCTGACACGTCTCCCCAGTGAAGGAGGTGTGGATAGTCTGATTGGTCAGACTGGAAGCTCTGCGATGTCAGTCGGCCTTGTTGGCCGATGGGTTGTGATGTGAAAGTCGTGCATAGGCATGGGGTGGTCTCTCTAATTCTCACAGGCCATTGTGCGGTGGCATGGGGGAGGGGACTGTCTCCTCAGAAGTCTCCCCCCACCCCCGGGGGCCTGGGTTCCTCCAAGCTCTCAGGCCCCTGCCGACTGCCCTCCCTCCCCCTTCTCTGCAATCCTGATGAGAAGTTGGCCTCCTCTGTCCACCTCCCACTCTGTTTTTCCACATCCCAGTTTGCGTTTGTTGGTTGCGGCGTTCAATATCGTCATGATTTAGGCCATTCTCACTCGCCCTCTGGCCATCTTTCCCCGGTGGCTTCACTGTTTCCTGCACTGAAATGAAGCCAGTGCTGCAGGACCCTTTCTCCACGGCCCCTCCTGTCCTCCCCTGGCTAGTGTTTACTAATTCCTTCGCAAAGGATCATGGGGACTGGACTCCGGGAACTATTTGCTGGTGCTCTAGAAGGCTGTCATCAAGAATCAGACGGTTCCTCCGTTATTCCTCCCACTGAGTGGCTGAGGAACCTCTGACGCCTGCCTGCTTTTTGTCCGGTAGAGACGATTATGTTTTGTGACCCAGATCTCCACAGGACCTTACTTTTCAAGTTTGGTTTGTCAGTGTCGGCTGGTCCGTATCAACTACTTTCTAGGCAACAGTGTGTCCTTCCAAATCTTTCTTTATTCAGTAACATTTTCTTAAATTAATTTTTTTTTGAAATCTCATGTTGCTATGTTTGTTTCATTCCCTCTCTCAGTGGCACCAGCTACGCACATGTTGGGTCTCCTTTGCCACCTACCGTGGCCCTCAGTTTTCTCCTGTCCCTCCTAAGCATCTCCCTGTTCTCCTCATTGTGTTTCACGGTTTCCCAGGACGAGCTGGTGGGGGGCTCCACCCCCGGCCGCTGCCCCACTCCCAGCCTCTGTGGGACTTCTCCTCCAGGCACATTCTGAATGGCTGGGATGAAACTTGCTCTCTGGTGGAAAAGGCGCTTGGACTAGAGCCAGTCAGAGACCAACAGGGAAGCCACATTTGTGTACACTAAGTCAGTTGACTGAGATTTGTCTCCATGGCCCCTCTGAGTTTTCTGGTTTTGATTCTTTCCAGGTTGGGACAGGAGGAGGGGGCAGCGAGGTTGTGGCCCCTCCTCACCACCTCCCTCTTCTGTGAGCCGCTTCCCCGGTGGAGCAGGTGGGGAGCTGCTCCCTGTCTACAGGGACCACAGGAACGTTAAGTCATTCAATCATCGGTGCGCCTTCTAGACTAAAGTTAGAGAACCTGGAAATATCTACAAAATGAAAACATTGCATCGAACACCCAGAGAGCAGCTCTATACACAGCTGGAACCCAACGCTGGGCAGACAAGCACTCAATGGGCTTGGCCCTGTGACAGAGTCGGCTGTTAGGGGGAGAGAGTTGCTACCAAGTGTTTGCTCTAGATCCTGCTTCTGTCTGCATTCTCTGTTTCTCTTTCTGCCCTCTCTGTCTTCCCTCTCTGTTCACTCTGCCTGCCCACTGCCCACTCATGTTTCCTCTGTCTGCCCTCTCTGTTCCCTCTGTTTCCCCACTCTATTCCCTCTGCCTGCCCACTCATGTTTCCTCTGTCTGCCCTCTCTGTTCCCTCCGTTTCCCCACTCTATTCCCTCTGTCTGCCCACTCTGTTCCCTCTGTCTGCCCTCTCTGTTCCCTCTGCCTGCCCACTCTGTTCCCTCTGCCTGCCCACTTTTTCCCTCTGTCTGCCCACTCTGTTCCCTCTGTCTGCCCTCTCTGTTCCCTCTGCCTGCCCACTCTGTTCCCTCTGCTTGCCCACTTTTTCCCTCTGTCTGCCCACTCTGTTCCCTCTGTCTGCCCTCTCTGTTCCCTCTGCCTGGCTACTCTGTTCCCTCTGTCTGCCCTCTCTGTTCCCTCTGCCTGGCCACTCTGTTCCCTCTGTCTGCCCTCTCTGTTCCCTCTGCCTGGCCACTCTGTTCCCTCTGCCTGGCCACTCTGTTCCCTCTGTCTGCCCTCTCTGTTCCCTCTGTCTGCCCTCTCTGTTCCCTCTGCCTGCCCACTCTGTTCCCTCTGTCTGCCCTCTCTGTTCCCTCTGTCTGCCAGTTCTGTGTTCTCTTGGGCATGGCTGCAGCCCTGGCCCTCATTTCTGGCAATCCCAGCGATCCCTGTAGGGCCAGCCCTCAAGCCTCTTCCCTGACACTTCCTATCTCCCACCCAAGTCATCTGCCCCTCCTCTTAGCTGCTCTTGGTGACTTTCCTTTGCCCCTCCAAGGCTAAGGCCAGGCCTCAGCTCCTGTGCAGACCTGGGGGTCTTTCCTTCAATTGTATGCCTGGCCCTGGCCCTGTCTGGCCGGGGCGCACGGTGGACCTCTGCTCGAGACAGCCCTGCTCACCTGCTGGTCCAGGGGCAGCTCCTGCAGTATCGGGGCTCCCCCAGAAGCAGCAAAGTGCAGGGCAGGACCCTGCCCAAGTCCTGGAGGCCCAGCAGAAATGCATTTGGAGGAAAACGTGAGGGCCCTGGGCCAGGGCTTCAGCCTGGGGCAGTCCCTCCAACTGGCCCAGTGTGTCTCCTGGCCCGTAACATGGGAGCCGAACACCCCCTCTCAGCAGTGCCTTGGGAGGGGAGATTAATTGGCAGCCCAGCCCAGAGCAGCGCCCTGGAAGGGCTCATGGGGAGCTGGGTGCCACCTGGAGCAGGGCAAAGAGGACAGGGAGGAGGGAGGAGGGGTGCAGGGTGGGGGAGGCGGGAGAGCTCGTGCCCAGGCCTGGCCACAGGACCAGTGCTGGGCCCTCGGACACCATGGGACTTTGGGGCATCGGTGGGAGGTTGGTGGGAGGCAGCGTGTCACCCACAGGAGAGCCCACCACCCATACTCATAACCATTGTTAATTAAGACTGTCTCCATTATAGGGCTAATTAACAATTAGCATAAACATAATTAGCCAGTGCTGACATTTAACTCATTACATTGTTTAAATAATTTTCGGAAATTGCCCAGAGCGGCATTCTGTCAGCTTGCAATAATGGCACCACTTTGTCATGTAAATTAAATGACATTTGTGCTGTTGCCTTCAGGCACAGCGGGAGACAAGTGGGCCACGTCCTGCCCAGAGGCCTCTGGCTGCGTCCTGCTGGCTGGGTCTGGCCAGTGGCCACCAGGAGCCTAGGAACCCATCCCCACCCCCCACCCCTC
>NW_012154408.1:795572-869031 GCF_000956105.1 Propithecus coquereli
GCCCCGCCCCCACCTCCCGGCCCAGGACACCCTGCAGGAAGGCTCCTTAGCCCCCCAGTGGTCAGATTCCTGCCACCTTGTGGGCTCAGTTGGTCCCAGTCCCAGGACTTGGGGAGACCCCTGGGGTCCGGAGAACAAGGAACTGAGGTCTGGGGCTGGAGAAGCCCAGCTGCCTCAGCTTCCAGCAAGGTCCTGGCACCAGTGAAGGCTGGGAGGGCCCAGACACCCGGGAAAGACACTGGCACCCAGCAGGGCTGCTGGCTCCAGGGGCTTCTCCCTCAACCTCCAACACGGACCCCCACCTTGGAGTACTCCTGGGGCTGGTGTCCCAGAGGAGGCGCCATCACCTAGGGGGCCCTGCCGTCCTCTTGGTAGTCCCTGGTCAGCTCAGGACCCTGGTGACCAAGCCCACGGGTGGCCTCCATCTGCCCCAGCTTCCAGCAGCCCCCAGTCTCCTCCACATTCACTGTCACCCTGTGTCCCCGACTCCAGCCCAGACACCCAGCCCTGGGGTCCCTGGCTGTCCCTGGAGGGAGATTAGCCCATAGCTTAGACACTGGCTCAGAGCCAACCTGGGGGCATGAACCCCAGCAATGCCTGCCTGAGAGGCCCCTCAAACCAGCCTTCAAGCTGGCATCCCTCATCCCACACCTGCACTCTGGCCCCCCAGTGCCCCGCTCAGGCTGTGTGGGCTCTCGGCCTCAGCCCAGAAACCTCTCCACTCCTAGGCTCTGCCGGTGGCATGAACTCTTGAATTCACTCATTCACTCATTCGTTCATTCATTTGTTCCCTCCTTTCCCCCCTCCTCCCTTCATTTGTTCATTTGTTCTTTTGCTCGGCCCAAAAAGGGTCACAGCTGCAGGCCGACCTCAAGCACCCTCCCCGGGGTGCCCACCCCGCAGCCTGCCCACCCTGGGCAGGAGGCGAGCCTGGGCTCCAGGGACGCGTGCTCTCGGCGCTGATTCCACCCCCAGATGTCACACCTAGAGTCCCCCTGTGTTGACCCCAAGTGCGAGCATGGCAGGATGCCCCTGCCGGCTTTGCCTTCTGTCTGCAGACTCTGGGTGCCCGGTCCTCTCTGGCTTGAGCTAGGTGAGCCCCAAGGCCCCTCCAGAGGGTCTCCCACCACCTCCTCCCAAGGGCAGGTGCCTACAGAGGCCCTGGGGCTCCCTGGGGGGGACAGTCCTGGGCCAGCCCTGAGCTGCTCTGCTGTTCCTGATGGTACAGCGGCTTCTGAGTGTCTCCAGCCCCAAGTATGACAGCTGGAGTGGACGAATGAAGTCTGTAACTCCAGGAGCGGCTGCCCGTCATCTCCCGCTCCCAAGGCAGAGCAGAGTGGCCCGCAGTGCCCGGACAGCTAAATCAAATGGCCCGAGAGTTGTTGGGGACCCGGTTCTGGCTGTTAAGTGCTTGTCAGCGTCCACAGGCCCTCTCACGACTCTATAAAATTCCCAAGAATTATAGGAGCGCCAGGGTCACATAATTCATTGCACAGTAGATTTAACCTGGCGGCCAGTAATTCATATTTGTGGCGATAATATTGTTTTCCACTTTCCGAGAGTTATCGCCGTGTCTCCCTTCCAGGTCACTATGGATATCAAAAATCAATTTGGAAAGATGGATACTGTCAGGGAATAAAGCATGGAGGCAGAGACCTCCCCCTCTGGCGGCCGCCGAGCTGAACCTTGGCGGGCGCTCTGACTGCTTGCGGGAGGACTTGACTTGGGAAATCATGCGGGTTGTTCGCCTGCACGGGTCAACTTCTCCCCAGAGGCCTCCCTCCCGTCCCCCGCCTCCCTCCAGGCCCGGCCTGCGGCGTCTCCGAGGCTGCCCACCTTCCGGCCATCTGCCGATCCATGCCTCTCTCAGCACACTCGAAGTGACCAGGCTTCAGTTTGTAACCAAGGGATTCCAGGGGCCATCTTTGGGAGCTGCCCCACCAACTCCGGGCCACCACTGAGCTCAGCCCCGGTGGTGGGCAGCCCCGGATGACCATCCACTAAGGAACACTGACATCTGCTCTCTAAGGAGGCAGCTGTGCAACTCCTGGCTCTCCAGGAAGGAAAGACCCAGACCCTGACCTCAGGGCCCCGCGTACAAGCACAGGTGGACAGCCGTGAGGTGTCTGGCTGGGCCCCACCAGGGACAACTGAGTGGCTTGTGTTCCAGCCCTCACTGTACCCCTGGAGCCGTGGGGAGAGACCTGTGTACATTCAGATTGCAGTTAATTACTGCAAGAGGACTGTGCGGGTTTGCCTGTTCCTGGGCACACAAGACCCTACCTTCAGGGGAGGCAGGTCCCACTGCAGCACCCACAAATGGGGCATGGGGGGAGAAAAGGGGGCTCAGGGAAGCACCCACACCAGAGCCCTCCAGCTGGGGCTGGCGGTGGCGGTCCACTGAGATGTGCAGAATTATCACACGGCTCCCCTTACTGAGCCTTCTGCGTGTCGGGGTGTCTTCACATGTATCAGGGGCCGTGGGCATGAGATGGCGGGAGCAGGCTGGGCGTGAGCTGGCCGGCATGTGCGTGGGCGTGTGTGTCTGAGGAAGCCTCTGGGGATGCTGGAGGGGTGGCCGTGTGTGTGCTGGTGGCAGGGTGTGTAGTGGTGGTCGGCGAGCGTGTGAGTGTGCTGCTGCTGGTGGAGACTGGGTTGGTGGTTGTGAGCATGTGTTTGCAGCTCTCCTGGGGGCAACCCGTGCTCATCTCCTTCCTGGGTAGGAAGGGCCCTTGCATGGGATCGACAATCTGCTTTCCGCTGGGGTCCCGGGAGCCAGCAGGTCTCATGGCAGCTGTTGCCCACAGGGCCCTGAGGATGCTTCTGCAGGGCCCACTGAGTCAGCAGTGCTCGCTGCTGCCCTTCCTGCCTGATCTGAGAGGGGCCAGTGCGTTGCTGGACCACCAACCTTGTCTCCCCTTCCACCTCTTCTCCCCTCCGCCTGCCACTGGCTCCCCGTGCTCTGGCGACACTGACCTTGGTCCCCTCCTGCATTGCTCCCTCGCTTCAAGGAGGCCCCATGCTCTACCCAAGCTAAACTGCTGCTCCCTGCCGGGTGGGGTATCCCCTCTGGTTTGCTCCTCTATCCCCACCAGACTCTGGCTCCAGGGGACAGGGGCTCTCCCCTGACCGGCGTGGCACCTGCAGAGCTTTGTGGAATGAAGCCATGGGGCTGGGGTCTTGGCTTTGCCTGCGCTGGGTTCAGATCCAGGTGTCTTTGTTGGAGGAGGTTTCTGGAGCCCCAGGGATGGTCAGTGCATGGCATCACTGATTCACCGTCGACCTCTGACCCTCCCCATAGCTGGCCCCGCAGGTGCAGGCCCCTGCACTGCAAGCAGGTCCTGGGGGCAGGTGGGCATGCGCAGTCCTCCCTACGTCCCCAGGCGCCCACAGAGGAGGTGCCCCCTGCAGAAGTGGCTCCCCTGTCCCCTGCAGTCAGGCCCCAGTTTCCCACCTTGGTGTTGCCCCCACGGTGCCCACATCCTGTGCAGGGACTGGTGTTCCCCAGCTGACCTGAGGAGACCAGAAAGCCCTGTGGCTGTGGTCCCCAACCCTTGGGCCACAGCCCAGTGCCAGTCCGTGGCCTGTTAGGAATCGGGCCACACATCACCGCCTGAGCTCCGCCCCTCTCCCTCTGCCCCCCAGCCCCGCCCATGGAAAAATTGTCTTCTAGGAAACTTAGGAACCAGGAGGTGAGCAAGCAAGCAAGCAAGCGAGCAGGCTTCATCTGTATTGACTGCCACTCCCCATCACTCACATCACCGCCCGAGCTCCGCCTCTCTGCCCCAACTCCCTCTGCCCCCCTTCCCATCAGTGGAAAAAGTGTCTTCCATGAAACCAGTCCCTAGTGCCAAAAAGTTTGGGGCCACTGGCCCATGGGATCTGGAGGCAGGGTGAGGCAGACCAGAGGCCCTGGAGTTGGCTCAGTGGTGTCTGCAGCCCCAGAGCTTGGTGGGAAATGGCGCCGTGGACACAGGACAGCTGGGGTCGCCCCCTCCCTCTTCCGGTGTCTCGTTGTGGGCGGGGAGGGAGGATAAGCAGACAGTTAATTAAGAAGCAGCTGATGGCTGCTCTGAGGTCAGCTACATGGACGCGGGATATTGGCCCATGGATCACTGTCCGGGGGGCTGCCCACTTGCCCAGCCCAGCTGGGAAGAGGTGTCCCTCTGGCTGGTCTGCTCTTGGCCCCCCACCCTGAAAGGAGTTCAGTTCAGGTCACATTTAATCAAGAAGAGGGGGCTTAGAGAAGACCATGCAGTTGGAGCACTCCTTAAAAGAACAGAATTAAACTCTTCCCTGCTGCCCAGTGAGCTGGTTAGAGACCCTCACAGGTGTTAGCCCTCAGGCACTGGGTGCCAGGCTGCGTGGGAGGGGCAGGGCCAGCTCCTCAGGGCCTCTGTGAGCTGCTGGGTAGCCCCAAGCCTGTCACGTGGCCAGGAACCACGCCATCCTGGGGCTTGTGCCCCACCCTTCTAGCTGGTGGGAGGCTCCGCAGAGTCTTGGCCGGCGCTGCTGCCCTCCCTTGTGCTGTATCAGCGTCTGCAGGCCTCCTGTCCTGCTCCCCCCACGCCGAGACTTGCCCCTGACCACTGCTCTATGGCAGGTGGAGGGAGGGGTGGTGGAGGGCTTGACTCGTGCGGCCCAGGACCCGCCTGGCCTCCATGCCTCCACCTTGGGCTTGATGGGGATCCTGTACACTGGGGGTGCTGGGGCAGGGCCACTGGGGGCAGTGGGGACCCACCCATTTGAGTCACCCTTGGGTGGAGACTGCCGGGAGCCCTGGTCTCAGGCTGCACCCCATTACCCCTGCAGGGCCGAGGGAGCCACAAGTGAGGCCAGGCTCCTGTGCTCCCCAGCTACCTGGGACCTTCCTGGGAGGACAGTGGCCACAGGGGCTCCAGATGGGCCCTGGGCCTGCAGGTCCTCCCTCCTGTGCCCTATCTGCAGACACTGAGTTACTCTTGGCTGTGGCCCCCCAAGGGCACTCCTGCCCGCAGCCTTGTCCCAGTGCTGGAAGAGCACAGGGGCACCACACGCCACGCCTCAGGCAGGGGCCCACAGCCACGCGGTAGGCACGTGGGCAGGGAGGCAGCTGGTTGACCGCCTGCTCCGGGGCTGTGGGAGACACTCTCAGCCCTTCTCCCTGGTTTTGAGGGGCCGTGGCTGCTGCTCACAGCCTCGTGGCTCAGGGCTGTGCAGCTGAACCAGCGTCAAGCACTCAGCAGAGGGGTGAGGGGCAAGACCAGTTAGTCTGAAGGGAATTGGGGGCCTGACCTTAGCACCAGGTAAGGTCTGGGGGCCAGGCAGGGCCCTTCCTGGGTGTTCCCTGCAGCTGTCCGGGAATTCCCACCGTTGGACTCGGCCATTGAAATCGACTCTCCTCCAGGGGTCCTCTCTGGGGGACCCTGAGTGGCTCCCACGGCAGCTCAGGGAACAGAGGCCCCAAGCCCAGCCTGAGGCCCCCGCCCCAGTGAGCTCACAGGTGGTAAGCACAAGACAATACCCTTGAGCCAGCCCAACCTGAAGGCTGCCAGGACCAGGGAGACATTGTGGATATAGCATGGAGTCAGCTTCTGCCCAGACCACAGGCAGCCCAAGCCCGTGGAGCCCTCTGCCCACCCCTGGCCCAGGAGACCTCCTCTGCCTCCTGGACTGGAATGGCCACCACCAGCCGGCAGCCTTGAGAGGGAGCTATCGTGGCTGCCCCTGCTGAGCACAATAAACGTCTCATTTCTGCCAGGTCTGGGGGGCCTGATTGTTCCCAAGATGGACCCGGGAGTAATTTTCCCTGACGTGCTGAACGTGGCCACAGGGAGCTGAACTCCGCTTGGGAGTCCCAGGGGACTCTGACTCACGCTGCCCCGTGGTCAGGCCACTGCCGCGCACAGGGTGAAGAGTGGGTGGCCGGTCCTGTGTGAGGCCACGCTGGAGGCAATTTTGCCTTCAGCCTCAAGTCAGAGAAGGGTCTGTGCCTGTTACCGTGGGGAGATGTGCTCAGAACGCGATCAGGCTGCAGGACGAGGGGATGCATGTGTTCACCTACGATTACGTGTGCCTGTGTGTGCATGGGCGTGAGTGTGTGTCCTTGTGCACGCGGGTATCTGTGTGCCTGTCTGAGCCCCAACTCAGGGATCCTGCAGCCCTCCCCAGCCCCTCCAGCCCTCAGGGGTGGGGCTGCTGTCCTGGCTCACCGGAGGCGGCCCATCCAGCACCCCCCCAAGCCCCTGGAGTAATCACCTGTCAAAAATTCCTCCTGTTGAGCAACCTGGTGTGTGTTGGCTCTGATTTGGCTGGATCCTGATGGACATGCTTGGCAGGCACCTCCTGTGCACCACCAGGCACTGTGCTGGGCCCCAGGGCACACGAGGTGACAAGCTTCTGTTCTGGGGTGTCCTGAAGGGATTTCCCTCTAGGACGGTGGGCTCCCCCATCAGCCAGTGATGTCAGCCTCATGCCGGGGTGCCCGCACTCCCACCACATGGGACATGACCTCAGGACAGGGCCTTGCAGAGGCCACGCATGGACACACAGACACGTGGTGCAGGAACGTGGTTGCAGTTCACATTGAGGAATGGACAGGTGGAGCCCACAGGGAAGGTCTAAGTGCAGGCCTCTCCTTAGGGCTGCAGCAGGGCCCGTGCTCTGGACTATGGTGGGGAAACTGTAATATGGCAGTCAGAGCGCGCAGGCGCTGGGGAGGGAATGCCTGGGTGCTGTGGTCATGAGTGACCAGGAAGGAGGGGCAGCTGCATAATCAGCTGGACAAAGAGCCTCTATGCAGAGGGGAGAGCAAGGCCGGGGCCCACAGATCGGGGAGACCCGGGGCCAGAGCAGGGGGTCAGAGATGTGGCCAGTTGGGAGGCCCCGAGGGGCTGGGTGGGCTCAGCGGTGGCCACCCAGACTGGCCAGGTGGACGGGGCCTAGGTCTGGTTTGGAGACCAAGGGGACAAGACAAGCAGTGTGACCCTGAGCATGTGTCCATTCAGTATCATCTGTGCAAAGACGATTTGGGTTCGGGATGATGTAAGCCCAGCATGGCATCCCACACGGGGACCCCAGCCAAGATCACTTCGGACCTGACCTCTGCAGCTCAGGAATCCCTGAGCTCTTTCCCCAGGACCCCCGGGCCCCTGTTCAGGCTCTGATGCAGTTTCTCTCCATCTCCCCAATCTCTGACCTCTAGATATGGGGTGCCCGTGTCAGTCCTGGTGCCCTGATCTGCTTTGTCCACGCTCACCCCCGGGTGCCTCAGCCTACGCTCTGAGGACCCCAAATCCACCTCTACAGCCGCACTAACTCTTCAGAGCTTGACAGTCACTTGTCTTCCTGGTATCCCCCCTTGAATGTCCAATAGGCAACTCCTCAGGGAGCCCCAGCTGACTGCTGGCCCTACCCCTGATCCTGTCCCATCATGGTTAGCAACTTCCCGCAACTTGCTCAAAGCACCCACCCCCATCCTTACATGCCCTCAGTCTCTGTCTTTAATGTGCTCCCAGAACCTCACCCATCCCCCTCCACGGCCACCTGGGCCTGGCCACTGGTGTCTTGCCACCTGCCAGTTCTTAAGCAGCATGGGGCCAGGAACTCCCCACTTTGCTCCGAGCATAGCAGTGCCCCTGAGAGCAGTGCCCGTCCACCTCCTGGGCCCCAGATCCCAGGACAGGCCCCAGGATGCAGAGGCCACGGGGCAACAGCAGTGAATGAGGGCGTAAGGCATGTGCGGCCGAGGCGCCCAACGCAGGCCTCCAAGTGCGTCCCTGGGACCAGGGACAAGGGTGCTGGGTGACTGCCAGGCAGGCGCTGGGGAGGGGAGGCCAGTGCCCCTCTCAGGCTCAAGGGTCCATGGAAGTTGCAGGTTGGGCAGGACAGGCAGTTTTCTCCAGACCAGGGCTGGGAGGGCCCTTTCCGAGCCTCCTCGTTGGCTTCAGAGCTGTGGTCTGAGACGCTGACCTCACTAAAACCTGCCCCATCACCTCTGTGCCAGAAGTCCCGTGAGTGGGGAAGGCCCGGCAAGGAGGGCTGGCACCGCAGGTGGGAAGGGGCTCAGCCAGGCACTACCTATCCCACCCACGCACGGCTCTTCTGTGCAGACCCTCCGAGGGCCCACAAGTTCATTCGCTCCTCTTACACCTGGCAGCCCTGAACGCTGAGGCTTGATGAGGCTAAGGAGATCTGTGAGGAAGACCCTATTGATTTTAATTACCCAGAAACAGCCCACAGGGACAAAGGACTTTGGCTGTTTATTTAGCCGACCGTGCTGCACTATTGTGGAAGGAGAGATCAAATCAGCTACCCTCATTATTACTGTAATAATAAGGCCAAAACGCTGCTCGGGGCTGAGGGCATTTTTTTAAAGCAATAACCTCCACCCCCTCACGCCCCTCCCCAGCAGGCTCGAACAACCAGGAGCAATTACATGTTGTCGATATTAATTCAATTAAATCCAGGTTATTTATTGGGTATTATGGAAAAGGATTCTCTGGCCTTACAGAGACGGGGCATGACTGAGGGAGTGAGCAGGATATGGAGCCGCAAGCAAAATTGATTGTGGGCATGTGCCAGCACACACCAGCTTGTCTCCAGGGAGGTGGCAGGAGGGTGGGGGCCATGTGGGTGCTGCTTAGGTGGCATTTCTTCTGGTGCTGGGATAGAAGTCAGGTCAGACGGTGTTTGAGTGTTTGAGTTTTCTACAAACTGCCTGGGTGAACTTGGGCAAATTGTCCAACATTTCTGGCTTTTGACTCTGCAGCTGAAAACTGGTTTTGCATGATGATGGTGACCACCGATGTTGACAATGGTGGTGGTGATAATGAAGATGGTGAAGGAGATAATTAAGGAGTTGACGGAAATGACAACAATGGTGACAGTGATGATAGACGATAGTGATAGTAAAAATGACAAAGAAGATCATTATTGGATTGATGGCAGTAATGACAATGGCAATGATGATGATAGTGATGGTGGTGATGATGATGATGGTGGCGATGATGATGGTGATGGTGATAATGGCGATGATGTTGATGGTGATGATGGTGATGATGTTGATGGTGGTGATGATGGTGATGATGATGGTGGTGATGGTGATGGTGGTAGTGATGATGATGATGGTGGTGATGGGTGAATATGGGCAATGATGGTATGAGTGATAATGGGAATGATGTTTCCCTTGCTGATTTCAAACTATTGCCATTAGATTAGTGGGATAATGGGTTTCTAGTTCCTTAGTAGAGCACACAAGTGCAAGAGTCTGAATGAAATGGGAGCCACCAATTTGAAGGCCATGGGTGAGCACAGTGCCTGTGGCAAGAGGGCAATGAATGACCCAATGCGTGGGGCCCAGCCTCATGGGGAGAGCAGGCCACATGTGCTGGTGGCACCTCCCACCCTAGGCTGAGGATGCAAGGTCTGGGGGTGGCTGCCAATACTAAGAGGCAGAGAGAAGTGTTGGTTGGGTGCCCAGTAGGGTCTGGGTACTGCGCTAAGAGAGCTTTACTCAGGTCCCCTCATTTAGTGCTCATAGCCCTCAGGGCCAGGGACATTTTGGGTGACCAGACGTCTGGTTCTCCTGGATAGTTCCTATCTACATTGGTTGATCAGGTATAGTTTTATACACCTTCTTCCACTCTTCCCTTGGGATGGAAGATCATAAGCCAGCTCAGCATTGTCAGTTTCTCCCTCATTATACAGGTACAAGTGCTGAGACTCCGAGAGGCTGAGGATGTTAATCCAGGTCTGCTGGTGGCTTTAAGCACCGTGCCCCTCTCCTGCCTAGCTTGGGGCTGCCTTGTGAGGGGAGAGGCATAGGGCCTTGGGAGTCTAAAGGCTGGAAGGGCACTGCAGAGCCCACTGCCTGGTTTTATGGAGACTCGAGGGTAGGGAGTGGAATCCTGGGGGCTGGACCCTATATGGTGATGTGGCTGGGACTGACAGGGGATTCTGGGTGGATTCAGGTGGCCCCAGGATAGTGGGGTGTAGATGTGGGAACCCAGAGGGGCATGGGAGGGGCAGGGAGCTTGTGAGGGGAGATGGGGGGAGGTAGGCAGAAGCCTAGGGCCGAGGGCCTGGGAGCCAAGCAGGGATTTCACCAACACCCTGGGTATAGTACCGTCCTGTGGCTGACAAAGTACCACACCTGGGTGGCTTAAAACAACGGAAGTGTTTTCTCTCACACTCTGGAATCTAGAAGTCTGAAATCCATGTGCCGGCAGGGCCATGCTCTCTCTGAAGACTCTAGGGGAGGATCCTTCCCACCTCGTCCCAGCTCCTGGTGGCCGCGGCCATCCTGGGCATGCCCTGGCCAGCGGCATCACTCCAGTGTCGTCTCTGTCTTCACACAGTCTGCTCTATGCGTGTGTTTCCGCATCTCCGTCTTCTCTTCTTATAAGAACACCTTATTAGGTCCCCTAATCCAGTGTGACCTTGTTTTCACCTGACAACACCTGCAAAGACTATTTCCAGGTAAGTCACATTCATGGGTTCTGGCGGACATGAAGTATAGAGGGACGCTATCCAGCCCAGTATGCTGGATACGCAGGCCTGGAGCTCAGGGCCCAGAGGCTGTGGTGCTGACTGCCAGCACTGCTGGTGGTCTGGTGGTCAGTGCTGGTGACCTCTCCAGAGGTCACTGCCCTTGTGTACACACCGGACTGTGCTCTGCACTCTTAGACAACGTTCTCCCCCCTGGCCTTGAACCACAGCCAGAGCTCAGCATCATTGAGAGCCTGGTGGCCGCTGCTACCCCTGGGCTATGTGTGCTGCCGCTGGCTCCCGAGGTGGGCTGTGCGCGGCCTCAAGTTGGACACCGTGTCTAACCGGCCAAGATTGACCTGTTTGGGGCTCCTCACTGCAGCTGAGCGATTTGATCCAAGCCCCAGACAGCAGTCAGGGCAGTAATTGGATGTTATGAAATCGGAGGGCCACTCTCCAAGGAGGGGGCAGCCCGTGGCCGCGGGCAGCCAGAGGATGGGGCTGTGGCCAGCAGGTGGGGGTGGGGCAGCCGCTGTCCGCTGGAGATAAGCCCCTCATCCTCAGCCCCTAATCTCCTGCCGGGGTCATGGACAGAGCCTGAGGCAAGATAGAATGAATGTGGCCGCCGTCCAGCCATCGCCCAGCCCTGCTATCCCGAGGGTGCTGTACAATTAGTTTTAAATATCAATTTCACGGCTGCTCCCAGGAGGGGACAAGCAGGCAGGCTTTACCCGCTGCAAACCTGGGTGTTTCTTGCCAGCTTCAACTTTGTAAGAAAAGGCAGAAGCCATCAAGGATGTGTCCAGCAAGCAGCACCAGCCCACCTCCTCCGGGGCCTTCGGGGATCAGCCTCAAGTCTCCCTGCCCCTCCCCTGGGCCTGCCCCATCTGCCCTCCCGTGCCCTCACCCTCATCCAACAATCCCTCTCTCTCCTTCCCCTCCTCCCTGAAGCCCTCAGGGATAGCGCTGAGCAATGTTCCTTTCCTCGCTCCCCAGCCCGCCGGCGCCTGTTGGACTCCTTAGACGGGAGTCCAGCGAGGGTGGGGTGCAGACTGCCCTCAGGGTTTGGCTCCCAGGCCTGGCTGGCCACTGGGTGGGGTCCCTGCACTGCTTAGGCTGGTGTCACGAGACGTCACAGCGGACAGCTCGCGGCAGGGGCGACCTGGTGTCCCCGGCCGCCCGGCAGCTCTCACCCAGCGGGGCGCCACAGCCGCAGGCAATTTATCTCCGTCTCCCCGCTCTTAAAACACTTTTATCAAAATTGGCGGTCACACCGCGCTGAACCGTGGTGGCCTCAATCTTAAATGCCGCGCTGCAGATTTTAATTTGGGGAAGATTAATGCGCTCGCGGCATCGGCGGCGTGCCGGTTATCGAGCCTGACGAGTGTCAGCACCCGCGCCTGTGTCCCAGGGGGCTGCTGGGTGAGTGGGGGCGGCAGGATTCCCGGCCAGGCCCCCCAGGGCAGACACTGCCTCCCCTGAGACCAGGGATGCCACTCGGCCCACCACTCCCTGCCCCTGGGCGGTCACCTCCTGGTGTGGGCGTTTGTGGGGTCGTCCTGCCTCAGGGGCTGCCTCCCCTGGGCGTGGGGCCTTGCCCCTCCTTGAAGGCAGAGGATCCGGCCCCCACATCCAGCGCTCGGGGTCCCCACACCTGGTGGCAGCAGCTCCTCCGCTCCACCTCTCGGTTCCTTCCAGGCCCCTACAGCCACCCCACGCTTTCTCGCTGTGGCTGCAGCAGGGGCTGTTAGAAGCACCCCCCACCACTTTGCCTTGGACCTCACACCCCGTTCTCTGCACAGAAGCCAAGAGTCTGGTCAGGTCTGCTCTCCCTGCTCAGAGCCTGCCAGGACGCCCCCTCCCTCGAGTCCAGCCCACCCCCTGCTCTGGCCCCTGCTGCTCTCGAACACACACCTGGGTGCTTCTCGAACCCAGGTATCATGGCTGCATCCCCGTCAGGCCCTCCTCCTTGTCATCTGGGCCTCTCCTGACCCCTGTCAAAACTTGCCCTCCCAATCCTCCCCCCGTTCCTCCTCTGCCTGCATCAGTGTCAGGCATCTGCTGACATGCCTGTGGCATCCTCATTCACCACTGTCCCCCACCAGGCAGAGCCAGGCATGTCTGTGCCGGCGCTGTGGGCCCAGCTCCCAGAGCAGTGGCACACGGTGCTGAGTGTCCCCCACCCTGGCCAGAAGCATCAGGCCCTGGAGGCAGGATGGCTGCCAGGCTGGGGGGCAGGCCCAGGGAGAGGGGCATGACCCAAGGCAGGTCGGAAGGAAGGTCTGGGAGTGGGCAGCCACCTCTGGGCACTGTAGGGAGAGGCTGGAAAGGCCAGAAAGGCCGAAGGGCTGGAAGGGCCAGGCCAAGGTGCCCTCCTGGATGCTGGCCTGGCCCTGGGCTCTGGGCTCCCAAGCCCCACCCCGCCCCACCTAGGACCTGCGTCGTCCTGAATGAGGGGCCCTCAGGGATCCACCCCACAGCCCCTGGTCCTTCTCACTCTCTGCTCTGGGCACCAGTGGCCACAGGCAGCAGGACAGGGCTGGGTGGCCATCACAGGACACTCCGGCCCTGACCCAGGAGCACAAGCCCTGAAGGGAAAGGCTGGAGCTCTGCTCACCTTCTCTGGTGCCTCAGGGTCAGCTCCAAAGGGCCTTGAATGTGTCGTTGCATTTTGTCCTTATTATTAAAAACTAGTGAACCTGCTGGTTCCAGTGACAAGAGGCACTGCGGACATCTGCTCATTCCTTCATTTGTTTGTTCATTCAGTGATCCGTGGAATTCTCACTACTGGGGATGCTGTGGGGAGCAGCAGAAGGGCCCCACCCTGCCTGTGAGCCACGTGCGCGGTCCCACGTGGTCTGAGCGTGCCAACGCTTGGTGGTGGGGCAGTCGCAGGGTCCTGGAGCTCCCCAAGGCTGCCATGCTGGGCAGGGATGGAGTGGGTGGGGGAGGCAAGGCTGGACACAGAGATGGAGGAGCGGCGGTGTCCAAGCAGGGAAGGACATGCCCAGGTTGGCCTTTTACCAGGCCCCTCTGGTGGCAGGGTGGAGACGGACGGGATGGTGGGGTGCAGGGGTCAGCAGGAGACCGTGCAGAGGCCCCTTCAGCTGTCCAGGGAAGAGACAGGGACCGGCAGCGGGGTGTGATCAGAGAGCTGTTTACTATGAAATCTCCCTCTGGCGACGGAGGGACAAGGGGGGCTTGAGGACCCTGGCTGCTGGCCTGAGTGCAGGAGCTCAGGGGCCTTAGCAGGATGGGGACAGGTGAGCAGGCAGGGCAGGTGTCCAGGCCTGGGCATATGAAACTGGGCAGGCTGGGCAGGAGGGTCTCATCCCCAGGTTCCTAGAGCTGGAGGAAGGTGCCCTTCCGGGGCATGGTGCCAGCAGAGGAGGAGACCTGGGAGCAGGTGAAACGCAGGCCAAGGGATGCAGGACAGCTCTGCAGCCACCTTTCTGGAGGTGGCCCCATTAGCACAGGCGGCCTGGCCAGAGGGCGTGGGTCTGTGCTCACAGCTACTCTGCCCGAGTGCCCACGAGGACTTCTTGGGGGAGGAGGCTTGTGAAGGAGAAGGAGTTTGCCGGGGTGAGAACTGGGGAAAGGATGTGTGGGGCAAAGGCAGGGCAGGAAGAGGTGCTGGAGTGACTGTGGGGGTGGGTGAGGGCACAGGCTCTACAGAGCAGCTGACCTTTACCCTGGGGTGACAGGCCTGCTTTGGGTATCAAGCAGGGCAACTTGTCATACCGTGGTTGAGGATGCCCCGGCTGGTGGCTTTTTGGGGAAGGGGTGGCAGCCCCGCCAGGGAGGTCCCTCCCCACTCTCAGCTTCTGATGGCTCCTGTGCCACTCGGGGAGGGGACCAAGTCCTTCCATGGTTCTGAGCACATGCCCATGCCCACCCCCAGCCACCTGGCCTTCAGGCCGTTCCTCCAGCACCCACAGTGCTCCACGTGGGCGCACCCTTGCAGCCTCCGGCCTCGGTCCAGACGCTGCTCCTCTGTGAGGCTCCCCCTTCCCACCGGCCCCAGCCCTGGCCCTCGCCTGCACTGTCTTTCTCTGTTGTGGGTATTGGTAAGACATCCTAGGTGTTTCCTGAATTTACTTTCTATGAATATTATCCATCTCGCCTGCCAGCCTCATCTAAGGATGTGACAAACCTGAGGGCTCAGTAGCCCTGCCTGTCCCGCTCCCCGCCCTGCGCCAGCTCCCTCCCGCGGCTCCCACCCACAGCAGGTGCTCATCCAGCCTTGCTGAGTGGTGACCGGGAGGGCCCGGAAGCATCTACTCCCAGCCTCTCGGAAGGGGTGTGCAGGGCCCATCCTTCCCCTTGCACAATCAGGAGTCGCATCTTCCTCCACGTAGAGGAAGTAGAGTCACAGCTGACCTCTCTGGGACCCATCGTGGCTGGCTCAGGGAATAGGTGACCGCAAGGTGGGGCCTCCTGGCTCAGTGGATTGGCAACTTGCAACTCAGAAGAGGAAGCTCAGTGTCCCTCCGTGGCAGGAGGCAGTCCCTTCAGCTTTGTACTTCCCTCCCTCCCCCTCCTCAGGCCACCTGCCGGTACAAAGCCATCACTCTGAGCAGAGACCTGGTCCTGAGGGTGGGGTGGGGAGCTCCAGCCAGAGGCTTCATCTCACCCCTGCTCACTGCCCCATCCTTGGAGGTCATGGGGTCAATACTGACCCTCTGGTGACTCCCTCTGTGAGTCGGTGCTTCCCTGGGCAGCACCGCCCCCAAGCGTGGACTTGTGGGCCTAGCCTTCCCTCCACCTCACCAAGGGGCCCCGGGAGGTGGCCTCAGGGCTGAGGGCTGTCTGCATCTCCAAGGTGTGTGGGACACAGTGGGGTGCCCTGGAGATTCTGGTAGGCCCTCCTGACCTGTCCCCCACACCTCAGTCCGCCCACCAGAGGGGCCTCCAAGAGTCCAGGGTGGGATGTGGGTGCAGGCCTAGAAATGCTTGGAAGGGCTGCCAAGACCACCCAGCTCAAGGCCAAATTCTGGCTCCTCAGACCCTGGTCCTGCCCTTCTCCATTCTGATCCACAGGGACCCCAGGTGGACTTGGATGCCCCAGGAGGAGCCCCTCGCGGGGCTGAGCAGGGGTGCACATGTGCACGGGCCATCGAGGCCACAGCGAAGTCCGCACGGGGAAGGCAGGCTGAGCGTTTTTGCTCAGGCTGGGTTTCTCTGGCTCCCTCCTGAATTCTGTCTCTCTGCCTTAATTCCCTCCCTTGGGGAAGACACTGGGGCAGTCACCCCCTCCCCACCTGCTCCGGCTGGGTTAGTCTTCCCGGTCCACTTGCTGCTCAGCAGCCACTTGCTCTGGGGACCCTCTGGCCATCATCGTGGGAGGCCACCCTGGGTCTGGATGGGCCACTCTCTGGCTCCTGGTGCAGACCCCAGGGCCCAGGAGGCTCTGTCAAGGGTCTCCTTCCCTCCCCCAGGGAGCAAAACCGCAGAACTGCTGCATCCTGGCTGGGCCGGGAGGACGTGGAGCCTCAGTACATCCCATCCTGACGCATCCGTCGGATTCCTGGTCTCAAACCACAGAAACCACAGCTGATTTGTGTCACTGGAATTGCTGGAAGGAATCGGTGGGCAGCGGGGTGGGATTGGGTGGGCTGGCGCCCCTGGTGCCAGCTCAGGGCCCACCTGGCTGGCCGGCCGGCCATGCTGCCCTTGCACCAGAGTCCCCGGAGGGTGCATCCTGGGTGCAGCCAGAGTGGGGTCACAGAGCCTGTCCATGTGGCCTCCAAGGCACACAAAGGGCCCTAGAGTCACGCTTGCCGGGTGCAGGAGAGGCACTCTGCCTGTGGACCCTGGGTGCTGCTGGGAAGGGCACCCCCGCAGGGGTGTTGGGGTTTCTATGGCCCTGATGCCCAGGCCTGACCTTCAGGTCCTGGCCCCTGGAACCCAGAGGGAGACCCCTGCTCCACCTTCACCCCACCAAAGGCCATTAGGATCCTCACGGTGGGAAAATGGTGTCCAGCAAGAACTGTGGGAGGAATTCGTGGGCTTAATTTGGTGGAGAAACTCCATTTGTGTTTTCCAAACACATACACATACAATTTGGAAACCTAATAAGTCATTAGTAATGCAATAAATAACAGACTCTCAAGCTCAGCAAAAGCCCTCAAGAGCACAGGGCCCTGGCCTGCTGGGAGCTGGGGCAGAGACGGGCACCCCGACCCCCTGCAGAGGGCAAGGCCACCCCTAGTGTGGGAGTCAGCAAGTGTGGCAAAATTGGGATCAGAGAAATGAGTTCGGCATCTTTCAAGGAACAGAATCATTGAGCTTACAGACTAAATTTAACAGCCTAATAGAAATATGCAGGTGAAGGTACAATTAATTTTAATTACTAGACTATACATTGTTGGTTGCACAGCCATGAGTAAAATTAAAATGGCAATCACAATTAGAAAATTGCAACCTCATTGTGCAACAAATTAGTCACAAATTAAAAGTGTGGGCACCATTATGCCTTTCCTTATTGCTTTACGGCCATTCCTGCCTCCTGTGGCCTTTGTCTGCTGGGTGCCTGTCCACCTCCTGGGATTTATCTCAGTCTCCATCACTGGCGCCATCCCAGGGGAGTCTGTCAGCAGGGGCTCCTGTCGCCAGAGCCCAGGGCTGGGGTTTACTTGGTCCGGCTGGCTGTTTCGCGGACGGAGGGTCTTGAGATGAGAACAAGAGGGGCCCGGGGACCTGGCCCAGGTGAGAAAGGGACCCCTGTCCAGGCTGCTGCCCTGGGGAGCCTCCACCCAATGTGCCTGCCCTCCATCCTTCCCTTCCCACCAGGAAGGGGGCTCACAGATGCCTGCTGAGGGCACAGCTTCAGCAAAGTGGGAGCCCACCTGGGTGGCTGCCAGCCCCGGACAGGAGGACAGGGAATGCTCAAGGCTGCCCTCAATGTCCTTCCTGGGTGTGGGGACAGATGTTGTCCCTGTGTGCCTTGCAGGTGCACCTGCCTCCTCTCTCCCACCCTTGGGCAAGCATGGCTGCAGGGAGTCCAGAGACCTCCGCCCAGCCTCATCACGTGGCCCAGACCCCGACATCCACTCAGTGATTCCACCAGGGCCTACAGACACCCAAATCGAACTCAGCCAATACTGGAGCACAGGGTCTCACTCCAAGGCACCTGGGTCGGGCCAGGGCCACTTCTGTGTGCCCTCACCAGCCCCCATCTGCCCTAAGCCTCGCTTTACCCTGAGGGTCTCTCAGCTCGCCCATCCCCCCATCTCCAGGCTGGACTTAGACACCTGCCAAAATGGAGACCTGGCTGGTTCCTCCCCTACTTGGGAGCCTCCAGCAGCTCCCCGTGGCCTGGAACAGGTCTCACCCCCTCAGCCCCGGGTCCTCAGGGTCCGGCTGCCACTCTCTGCCCTCCAGCCAGGGCGCCACTCCAGTCCCGGCATCCACATCCCCCAGCACCCAGCTTTCGTGCCTGCTGTTCCCTCCATGAAGATGCTGCTCCCTTTGCTCGAGGCCGCGTGGACTCCACGGATCCCTGTGTCTCAGATGGACACCTTGAGGGGCCTGTGGCTGCTGGAGGGCAGAGAACAGGTGGCTCCTCGACTTGGAGCCCCACAGAGGCCAGTGTGGTAACCAGGCGCTGGGAACTTGGGAGCCCAGGAGATGTCGGGAGGAGAGCGAGGCCCATAGAGAGTGGGGAGCTGGGTGGGTCTGACCCCTCCCTGACCCCAGAGTCGGCACTCAGGCCTGCGGCATTCCACTTTCTCCCTGGAAAGGTCATTAATGCCTCAGGATCTAAGGGGCTCAGCCATGATCAAGGACCAAAACATAAAGAAGAAAGTACAGTGGAAATCGCTCCCTCAAAGCCACATGAAATTCGCTGGAAAACAAGGGAGGATCTCCCTCCTCCCCTCCTCCCTCCCTTTCTTCCTCCCTCTCCCTCCTCCCTCCTCCTCTCTCCTTCCCCTTCCTCCTCCCTCCTCTACCACCACCTGTCTTCCCAGCCAGTCCACACCCTCCCTGGGGGACATCTTGGTCTTGTTCCTGCTGGGCCCAGCCAGGCCAGACACACTGGGTGCTCATATAGTCCTGGCCCAGCAGGAAGCCTCTGGCCTGACCGAAGGGGTGCCTGGGTTTGTGCAGAGTGTGGTCAAGGGGCTATTTGCAAAGGTGTGGGCAGCGTCAGGGGAACCTGACTGGGGATGGCAGAGCTCTAGGGCTGGCCACAGGGTGGGCCTGATGGGTGAAGGCTGGCACTGTCACCAGGGCCAGGGAGAGGGACTGCTGAGAGACGAAGGCAGGCGAGGTCTTACCTTCACCTGGCCAGCGCCACACTGCAGTGATCGCTGTAGCTCCAGCATGAGCCTCCACACCAGGGAGCACAAGTCCTTGTACTTTGTCCTTCTTTTGAAAGTCGTTTTGACGATTTTAGATTCTTTAAACCAGCTTGTCAATGTCTACTAGAATTTGGATTTGGATTTCATGGAATCTATAGATGGATCCAAAGGGAAATGATATCTTAATATTGAGTTTTCTGATCCACAAATACAAGGTTTCTCTCCATTTACTTAGCTCTTTGAGCAATGCTTTACAGTTTCAGTGCATAGGTCTTGCACATATTTCATCAGATTTATCCCTGCGTATTTCATACTTTTGATGGCATTGTATATACTATTTAAAAAATTTTAATTGTCAATTGTTTGTTGCTAGTATATAGAAATACAATTGATGTCTGTATAATAATCTTGTATTCTGCAACCTGCTAAACTCACTTCCTGTAGCCTCTTTGTAGATCCCGTAGGATTCTCTGTGGATGCTCACGCTGCCTGTGAGTACAATATGACTTCTTCCTTTCCAGTCTGGGTGCTTTTCATTTTTGATTATTGCACTGGCTTGAATACCCAGTCAATACTGAGTAGGATTGAGAACAAACAGCCTTGCCTTTTTCCTAATCATGGGGGAAAGTATTCAGTCTTTCCACCATTAGGTACGGTGTTAGCTGTGTGTGTTTCAGAAATGCCCCTTATGAAGTTGAGAAAGTTCTCTTCTATTTGTATTTTGCGAAAGATTTTTTTAAAATCAAAAATGATTGTTGGATTTTGTCAAATAATTTTTCTGTATCTATTTAAATAGTCATAAGGTTTTTCTTTTCTAGTCAGTTAATATGGTGAATTACATTGATTGATTTCTGAATGTTAAACCAACTTTGCATTCCACATATCATTCAACTCCACTCGATCATGAGGTATTACCCTTTAACAATATCGTTGGATTCTATTTGCTGAATTTTAAGAATTTTTGCATTTATGTTCATAATGGACATTAGTCTGTAGCTGTCTTTAGTGTCATTGCCTGGGTTTGATATCAGGGTAATGCATGTCTCATAAAATTAATTCGAAATTATTTCTTTCTCTTCAATTTTCTAGAAGAGTTTGTGTAGAATTAGTGTTATTTCTTCCTTGAAACCTATTTGGTCTTGGAGTTCTCTTTGGGGAAGATTTTTAACTACAAATTCAATCTTTAATTGCTATAGGACTGACTATTCATATTTTTTATTTCTTCTTGAATGAGCTGTGTTAGTTTGTGTTTTGAGAAATTTTTCCTTTTCATCTAAGTTGTTAAATTCATTGGCATTAAATGTCCACAATATTCCCTTATTATATGTAGATCTTAAATGATGTCACCTTTCCAATGTCCTAAAGTTGGTCATTTGTGTCTTCTCCCTTTTATTCCTGATTGGTCTGGTTCATCGATCTTACTGATCTCAAAGAACCAACTTTTGGTTGTATTGCTTTTCTCTATTGCTTTCTGTTTTCTATATTGATTTCCACTTTAGTACTTATTATTTTCTTTCTTCTGTTTACTTTGAGTTTTATTTGCTCTTTCTCTTCTTGGTTTCTTAAGGTGCAAGCTGAGGCCATTGATTTGGGATCTTTCTTTTCCCCTGACATAGAGGTTTAGTGCTACGAATTTCCCTCTAGGTACTGAACTTCCTCAGCAGAAGCACAAGTTTTTTGATGTTATATTTTCATTTTCATTTAGTTCAAAATACTTTCTCATTCTGCCTTTGATTTATTCTTTGACCTGGGGGTTATTTAGAAGTGTGTTATTTAGTTTCCATATATTTAAAAAATTTCCAGATATTTTTCTGTTATTGGTTTTTAGTTTAATTCCACTGTGGTCATGTAACATATGTCTGTGATATGCCATATGACTTGAATACTTTTAAATTTATTGAGACTTATTTTATGACCCAGAATATGATGTTTCCTGATAAATATTCCTCGTGAATTTGTAAGAGAGCACTGCACTGTCACCAGGAAAGTGTTCCGTGCGTGAAAGTGTTTGTCTCCCACAGTCCAGACCATTCTCTCCCCACCTGTCCTATCAGCTATGGTGCGAGGGGCGTTGAAATCTCTGTACTTGTGGGTTTGTCTATGTTTTCCTGTGATTTTCTCAGTTTTTGCTTCATACATTTTGAAGTTGTATTGGGTGCATAAATACTTAGAATTTTAATGTCCTTTTGATGAATTAACACTTCACCATTATAAAACGACCCTCATTATCTCTGGCGACACTCTCTGCTCTGAAATCTACTTTGTGTGATACTAATGTAGCCCCTTTAGCTTTATTTTTCAGCATCAGCATGATTTATCTTTTTCTATCGTTTTACTTTTAATCTATTGGTGTTTTTGTATTTAAAGTGGGTTTCTCATAGACAGCGCAGAGTTGGGTCTTGACATTTCAATCCGACAACTTCTGCCTTCTAATTGGAGTTTAGACAACTTACATTTGATGTAAATATTAATGTATCCGGATTTAAATTCATTGTCTTCCTTTTGTTTGTCATTTGTCCCCTGTATCCTTTGCCCCTCCTTCCTCTTTTTCTGTCTTCTTTCAGAATGAGTATTTTTTATGGTTTCACTTTATCTCATTTGTTGGCGTATTAGCTATCATGCTTTGGTTTGCTATTTTAGTGGTTGCTTTAGGGTTTATAGCACGCGCCTTTGGTTTGTCATCGGCTGCCTTCGGTGAAGTTATGGTATGAAATATTACACCATGGTGTGGATGGCATGTGGACCTCACGACAGCAGGCTGCGATTTCTCCCGTCCTGGTCTTTGTGCTGTTTTTGTCATATGTTACATTTCTACACATGTTATAAACCTCACAACACATTGTTATTATTATGTTACTTTTTTTCCTTGAAATGGAAGATTGTCACAGCTGCCATTTTGGATGCTCTGAATTCTGTGAAGACACAGGTTTTCAGTTGGTATCATTTTCTCTCTGCTTGAAAAAGATCCTTCGACATTCCTTGCAGTGTGGGTCCTCCAGTGATAAATTCTTTCAGCTTTTTTTTATGTCTGAAAAAGTCTTTATTTTGCCTTTGTATTTGAAAGGTATTTTCACTGTGAAAGGATATGAGGCTGACGGTTTTTTTTTTATTTCAGTACGTCAGTGACGTTGGTGCGCTCTCTCCTAGCGCGTGTTTCCGGGGAGGAATCTGCTGTCCCCTCACTTCGTTTCTTTGCATTCGCGGGTGGGAGTGTGGGCTGGGGGGGTGTTCTCCCCCGATTTGGCTGCTTTTAAGGCTTCCCCTTTATCACCACTTTTAGTAAATTGTGCTTGGTGTTTGTTGAGCTTCTTGGACCTGTGGGTTTATAGTTTTCATTCTAGTTGGAAAAGTTTTGGTCGTGATTTCTCGAAATAGTTTTTTTCTGTCCTTTCCTCCCCCTTGAAGAAATGCAATCACATGTATATAGTCGTTCCTCTGTATCCGTGGGGACCTGGTGCCAGGACCCCTGCGGATGCCACAATCTGCGGGTGCTCAAGTCCTGATGTCAGATAGTGCAGCTGTAACCTGTGCGCATTCTCATGTGCACGTTACGACATCTCTAAATTACCCGCAATACTAATGCAATGTCAATGCTGAGTAAATAGTTGCTACACTGTAGTCTTTAGGGGAAAATGACAAGAAAAAGTCTGTGTGTGTTTAGTGCAGATGCTTTCTTTTTAAAAATGTCTTCCGTCCAGGCATGTTTGAACCTGCAGGTACCAAGGGCTGGCGGTATTCGGCTACT
Source organism: Propithecus coquereli (assembly GCF_000956105.1). Lineage (NCBI taxonomy): Eukaryota > Metazoa > Chordata > Mammalia > Primates > Indriidae > Propithecus > Propithecus coquereli. Next base: position 818,088 of record NW_012154408.1, read on the forward strand.
GGAAGTTGTCCCTCCGGTCACCAGTGCTCTGTTCTCCATTCCACCTGGGTCCCCTCCCTGCACCATGGCCCAGAAGCTCCTCAAGGCAGCACTGGAGCAACCAGGGGGCTCACCTCATCTTTTCTGGGTCTCTGATGTCGTTATTCCTCATTGCCTGATGTTCAATGTCTTCAGGGCCATTGGTTCATTTATCATCTTTAGCTGTTTCAGGCAGGAGGACAAACCTAGATCTCTGTCCGTCTTGTCCATCGGTGGAGCTCCCTTGCCCTTCCTAGAGTCACTCCAATCAGGCCTTCTTTCCTGTCCTTCCACTAAAATTGCTTTTATCGAAGTCACCAGGAACACTCTGGGAGGCGGAGGCAGGAGGATCCCTTGAGACCAGCCTGAGCAAGAGTGAGACCCCATCTCTATTAAAAATAGAAAATTAGCCGGGCGCGGTGGCACATGTAGTCCCAGCTGCTTGGGAAGCTGAGGCAGGAGGAGTGCTTGAGCCCAGGAGTTGGAGGTTGCAGTGAGCTAGGATGACACCACTGCACTCCAGCCCGGGTGACAGAGCAAAACTCTGTCTCAAAAAAAATAAAGTCACGGGGACCTCCATGTTTTAAAACCGAGTGATCAGTTCTCCGTTCTCACCTCACTCCGTGCAGCGGCAGCTCCCTCCTCCCGGGACACTTTCCTCAGTGGCTTCCAGGCCTCCCACACCAGCCTTCTCTCCTCTCCATGTGCGTCTTCTCAGTCTCCTCTTCTGGTTGCTCCTCTTCTCCCCGACGCCTCAGCAGGGACGTCCCCGGGGCTCAGGCCTTGGCCTCCTCGCATGTCTGTGGCTCCCTGGGCCGTCTCATTGGGTCCTGTGGCTTTAACACAACGACTCCCACAGGTCTGCCTCTAGCCCAGAACGCTCACTGAGCTTCACGTTCACAAATCCAGCTGCCACTCGACATCTCCACATGTCACTTTCGACTGCTCGAAACCAAATTCCCGACCCCCTCCCACACCTGCTCTTCTCCACCACCCCGCCTGGGGTGAGGGCAGCTCCCTCCTTCTAATTGCTCAGATCAAAACTTTGAGTTTGCCTTCGACTCATCTCTTTTGCTTGACGTATCCCGTGAGTGCATCGGCCAATCCACTATTGTCGCATGCGTCCTGCACCCAGCCCTTCTCTCTGCCAGCCGCCCAGGCTGGCCCACCATTGTTCTCAGCTGGGCTGTTACAGTGGCTTCCTACCTGCTTCTGGTCCCACTTGGGTCCCTGAACCACATTCTCCACACACCACTCAGGGTGATCTTTTAAAACGCCTATCAGAGCCCTTCTCTTCTCTCTCACGTTGCAGGTAAGTTAAAGCCCTAGGTGGTCTTCAGATCTGCGTGTACTACCCTGTGACTTCTCAGACCTCTCCGCCCCCAGCCTCCTAGCTGTCCTGAGCAGGTCGGGCAGGCTCTGGCCCCAGGGTCTTTGCACTGGACGTTCCTTCGTTTGGGAATGCTGTTCCTGCCCTCACTGCCTTCACGTCTTTGCTGCCCACCCTGTTCACCCGACTGAAAAATAGCAAATGCACTTCTACTCCCCCGACTCCAACCCCCCTCCACCCAATTTTTAACTTTCATGGCAGGTGTCACTTTTTAACTTTAAAGTTTATTTATGCATTGTGGTTTTTGATCATCTCTGTCCCTGGGACGCCAATTCCATGAGGACAGGAATTCTCATCTCTCTTCCTCCCTAGCGCAGTGCCGGCTGCACTGCAGTGCTCAGTGATGAGAGAGGCCAAGTGAAGGGAGGACTGACCTCTAGTAATTATCTGTCGGGTCAGCCCAGCCCACCTGAGAATGCCCTTGGGGCGAGGGGTGAACAGCCAGAAACGGGATTTGTGCAAAGGTTTAAACCAGACTGAGTTTTAGTAGGGCAAATGTGACCAGAAACTCCAGCATCTGCTCAAGTGTTGTTAAGGGACAAGCATGGGCTTCGAGGGAAGCCGACAAGGGGAGTGGGTTGGCGGTGTCTGCAGACCCCAGGTCGGGTGCCCGTCGCCGGCTTACCGTGGGGAGCACGGACTCTCCTTCTGCCTATGTGGCCTCAGGGCTTGCTGCTGCCACCCCCACATCCCCTCCACACCCACCTTTGTGCCCAGGCTGGGCTCCAGGCACTGGGCAGGTCCCCACAGAAAGCTGTGGGGAGGCTGGGGAAGCTGATGGAGGCTCCTGGCACAGGGGCCCTGTGGGGCAGAAGGAGCCCCCCACATGTCAGAGCCAGCAGTGAGAGGTGGGCCAGAAAAGAGCAAGACTCACGTCCCCGGACAGGGCAGTCCAGACTTTGGCAGGGGCCGAGCAGCACCCTGCATTAGGTGGGGAAGGCTGTGTCCCTGGGCCATGCGGACATGGATCTGTGGGGGCAGAGTGCTAGCAGCTTGTGAAGCAGTGTCCCCCAGAGGCTGTGACGACACGAGAAGGGAACATTACAAAGGTTAAATGAGAAATGGGCGCAGCCCTGCCAGCGTCCATCTCCATGTTGTCAGAGCACATTTGCGGACACGCACGAGGGAGCACGAGGAGGAAGTGCCCTCGCTCGTGGTGTCAGAAACGCCACACTTCCATAATGAACCTGCCACCTCCCACCTCCCTAGGGCTGCTTCCTGGCAGCTGGGACAGGGCTGCGTCCAGCCTGCAGCTCTGTGCTCTGGTGGCTTCTGCCCACACAGGCCAACAGCCCTTGGGAAGGATGGTCAGGATGGTTCCTCCGTGTCCCCACCCCACCCTCCTCCATGCAGGAGTGGGGGCCCAGGACAATGGTTGTCAGTGGTCACTGGTCACAAGGCCGCGACAGTCCACTCGAGAGGGTCCATGGCAGGGTCCACCCTCCCCTGCACCCACCTGGGTGCTCTACAGGAAGGAGCCAGGTGCTAGGATTCCTGGGGGTCCACGGATGCCAAGCCAGAGCACCTTCCCCACCTGGGAGTGGGGGGGCCAGGGTCCCAGCTCTGCTTGCCAGGGAGGGTGGGTGAGTGTAGATCTAAGCTCACCCCCAGCTCCGAACACACAGAGCCACCAGTGGAAGTCCCCAGGGTGGGATGTTGGCCACGGGCAACAGTGGGACCACACTCGGCTCAGGCACGTGTTTGCAGGCTGCGTGGTGGATGGAGGGGGCTCTGCTGGACAGGAAGGTGCATCACTGATGATGGGCAGGTGGGCATGTGAGAGCCCCCACCCCATCACACTGTCCCCGCAGTCTAAGCCCAGAGGCCTCCAACTCCACTGTCCCTGTGGGCCGCATGAGGCAGAAACGCCAGAGCCTGAGGAGAGATCCCCCAACAGGGAGCTGGGTGCTTCATCCCACCCCGGCGTAGGCAGGTCACGACTCACAAGCCTCAGTTTCCTGGGCCTGTGAAATGGGCCCATAGCGGGCAGGCCAAGAGGTCCCTGACTGCTAGGGCCCAGACACTCCTGGCCCTGTCTGTGTCCAGGAGGGCAGCTCCACAGCCCCAAACCTGCCACCAGTGGCTCCTGCCAGGCTGCGGTGGCCTTCACAGGGCGAGGGGCGCCACAGCGGCTGAGCAGGCCTCCCCATGAGGCGCTCGCCGCCCACCTTCCCAGAGCCCGGCCCCCACCCCAGCACACACACAACTATTTAATTTTGCTCTGGCAAGGAATAATAGAGTCCTGTGTATCTATTACAGATGTGGGGAGATTGGGCCGCCACAGGCTGCGCCGCACATTCAGAGGCCTAACAAAGCTGGCGACAATCGACTCTGCCTGCCATTATCCATTCAACGTGCGTAATAAATGAGCCGGGCGCAGCCTGCCATATACCACCCGGCCCAGATAACAGCTGAAAGGAGAAAATTAAATTTTGCTTTTGTTGAAACATTATGATTTATGTATTTGTAATATAGGCTGTGGTGGGCAATTGGGGAAGAAAAGATTGCTGAATATCCTTCGGGTTACTGATGGCCTCGCCGGCCACTCAGAGAGCCGCGCTCAGCCCACTCCCCTCCGTGGGCAGGAATAATAGGAAACCGCCGGCGCGCCTTAACCTGCTCACCCGCCGGAGGGAGTGAGGGGCTGGCACGGCCCTGCTGAGCAGCCGTGGTGGGCTCCCGCACTCGGGTTATGCCATGCGGGTCTCGGAGGGGGCAGGGGGTGGCGTCTGCCAGCTCTGACCCGGGACCAGGCATTCTGATCACCCTGTGCCCTATCTGGACCTATAAAAATAATTAACTTCTCCCGGCTGGCCCTGGAGAGACAGACACGTGAGAACATCCCCTGTAATTTATAATCTTGCAGTCCTGTCCCTTAATGCAGCAATCAGAGTGGGCTTATCATGTTGTAGAAGGTAATGAACTTACTTACTCCCAGCTCACGGGTTCCTGAGCCAGGGTCTGGCGTCCCCCCCCACAGACAGCCAAGGGGGAGGGCTGGGGCTGGGTGCCCCCCCACCAATAGACCACCAGGGAGCCCAGGGCCTGTCTCCTTAATGGACAGGGCAGCGCCTGGTAGCCAGGGACCCATGTGACTATGTGGCTGCAGGGAGGCCACATCCCTGGTCACACAGGGAGAGCTGAGGGCCCACAGGCATCTGGTGGCAGGCCTGGCCCTTCACTGGATACACTGAGAGACTTGGGCAAAGCTCTCCCACCCAGAGCCACCTCACACAGCTGGGATGCCATGACCCCATGCTCACCTGCTCACTCAGAGCTCCTTGTGGTTCCTGGGAGCTCCCACATGTGACTCATCCTATCATGCTGAATGGGGACATTCCCCCACAATGGGAAAACTGAGGCTCAGTGAGGCCAAGTGGCCCAAGGACACCAGTGGGGAGCAGCCGTGGGGGTATCCACCTGCCACGCTGACCCCTGCTCCTGGAGAGGAGGCCTCCTTTGAACTGTGGTCACACCTGGGGCAGCCCTTCCCCTTTTATCTCATGCGTGCCAGGCATGGCAGTTTCAGCCATGTCACCAGGGTGCCTCCCACGGGCCTCTTTGGCCCTCTGACCTGCTGCTCTCCTGGGGGACAGTGCCAATCTCAGCTGTCATCTGTTCCCAGGACCCAGCATGTCCCAAACTAAACCCTCCTCCTCCCACTCCCCCACCCCCTGCAGGGCCCGTCTTATTTTCCAGCAACCCAGGGTGCAAGTGGAGCCTCACTGCCTCTGTCTGTCCTCGAACAGGCCTCTGAGTCATCCCAAAGGGCAGAGACAACCTGGTCCTTGCTTGAGGTGCTGGATCAAACCTTGCCGAGGGTCCCCTTGGTCCCTCCCCTCTATCATTGCTGGTCACCCTCAGTGTGGGACAGAAAGCCAGAGGCTGTGGCCTGAGGTGGGGGCTCTGGGACTCGAGAACGCAACCGAGTGACACCTGTGGAGAGTGGGGCTCCCTGGATCCAGCTCGGAGGGCCCTGCTGCCCTGGCGGTGGGACCCTTCGGCCCCTGCACTCATCTTGGAGCTTCCTGAGGAGGCGGCGGTGGCAGCCAAGAGCCCCTTCCCCAGGCCAGGCCCTTCTGCTGCCCACTGCCCTGGCTTCGGACAGCCTGGCTCTCCCTGGCCCTCAGGCTGCCTGCCCACCCCATCTGACACGGCCTGCCCGGGCTCACACTCCCAGGGAGACCCCCGTCCTCACACTGCAGTGGACGGTGGTGCCCCCTGGGGTCAGTGCCCACGTCGGCTGGCTGAGGGCAGGAGGGCTGCGTGGAAGAGGTAGTGCTGGCACAGCCCCCCACATCTGACCCTCTTCATGAAGCCCCCATGTTCGCCCACAGCAGACACAAGATGGGTGTCCTGGGAAGGGTGGCTGTCAGCAGGGGCCAGGCAAGGGTGGGGTGGTGTCCCCTGCGGCTTCATGCCGTGATGGTTACAGCCCCAGCTTCACCCAAGGAAGGTGCCCAACATACAGGAGGGACAGGAGGTGGCCTGGCTTGGGCTGAGCATCCTGCCATGGCCAGGGGCAAGGTCCCAGGGCACACGCATGGTGGAGGCTGGGAGACAGTTGGGAGGGCCTGGTCATTGAGATGCCACCCCAGAAGTGCTGACTCATCCTCTGAGCTCAGTGTCCACGTCTGTGAAACCGTGCGGGCCCCTCGCAGGAGCACTGTGCAGGCACGCCCACTGTTTGGGGCAGCACCAGCGCTTCCCAGCCCATGACCAATCGGCTCTGGGGCCAGAGGCATCCAGCCAGGGCAACAGGCAGGGCACAGCTTCCACAGGGTGGTGGCCCTGCGCATCGCTGTCCGTGGCCTGTCACAGTCAGAGTCACACCCCAGGAGGCACCGAGCACTTTGCACACTGGTGAGCTGGGGCCCAGGGTGGGCACTGGCTGGGGAGCCGGCCGTGTAGGGTGGGGGCTTCACTTGAGGAAGGCCCACAGAGTGACGCAGGAGGGGTGCTGGGCTGCCACCTTCTGGCTGGGTGAGATCAAGGTGCATATGTGTTGTGTGTGCACGTGTGAGCACATGCATGTGTTGTGTACATGTAATGTATGTGTGCCTGTGGTCTGTACGCATGTTGTGTGCATGTACTGACTGCTGCTGAGGCCCGGCCAGGCTTGGGGCCTGGGAGCTTCTCTCTGCATGCCCTGGCCTGGCATGCCCCTGGTCCTGCCCTCACCCAGTCCTCAGAGGTGGGTTGGCTTTCCAGGAGGTGCGTTTCGCATGTTGTGGAGACCCCAAGCAAACAAGGCTCAGCCCTTCCTGCCCCATGCCTGGTTCTCTCTGGGACTGAGTTGCCCATGGGACAAAAACTCTCTGGCAGCTCCTCCCACAGGGACCCCTGGGTGGGAAGGCCTGGCAATGATGAGGGAGGGTCCAGGAGCCCCCAGCCTGCCCCCAGCATCAGGGTTGCCCAAGGTCCAGGGCATGCCACCCACTGGCTGCCTGAGTTTCAGAGACAGATGCCAGGAGGCAGGAGATGGTCCAGCCAGCAGGGCCCGGTCCCATCAGAGTCCCATAGGACGGAGTGGCCTTTGTGCGGCCTCATGCAGGAGGCAGGGGCAGAAGGTTCCCTGGAGTCACCCTGGGACTTGGCTGGGTCCCTCTGCACAGGGCCAGTGTGAGGAGTGTCTGCCCTGGCCTGCCAGCAGGGCCAGTGAAGGTGGTGGGGATGGAGGAATCATCCCACCCCCTGACGTTTCTGGCCCAGGGTTCCACGGGAATGGCACCTTCCCACCTTCCAGCCCCTCCTGTGGCCCGTCCAGCACTCCCGCTCTCCTCTGGCCAGGCTGAGGCCTCCGCTGCCTGTGGACACTGGGAGGTGGGGCCTCCAGGGTCTCCAGGTCCAGCCCCCAGCCCCGAGCGCCTGGTACATGAGTGCTGAATGAACAAACAAGTGAATGAATGAATGGATGAACCTGTATCTGGTGCCTCACCCTTGAGGCTGGGCTAGCAGAGGACAGAGGCCCTGAACCCCAGGCCAAGCAGGTGCTGGCAGACACCCAGGCGCTGGCAGCATTGACCCACCGGCTGGCCTTCAGGAGGAGTGGGGTAGAAGCTCAGGGTGTGCATGCAGTCAGGGGCAAGTTGGGGTTCTGTGCCTGCCCTGAGGGCTGGGGTGCTGCTCTGTGCACCCTTCACCCCCAGAAGCAGCACCACGGCCTCTGCCCAACACCCACCCCAAGGGAGGCCCAAGGACCAAGGACACTGAGCTCCTCCTCCCCAGCACGTGGTGGCAGAGCCCGCTGCTTCCTGGGGTGGCCCATCACCATCACGTCACCCAGTACCCTCTCTCTGCTGGCTCTGAGCGCCTCCCGCAGGCTGGCACAGGGCGCCGCTAGGGCGCCCAGCACGGCAGACTGGCCGGCTCGCACAGCGCATGGCGGCATGCACTTCCCTGCAGTCCTGGAGGCTGCGTCCAGGCAGGGCTTGTTCCTCCGAGGCCTTCCTTTGGTGTGCAAGTGTGCCTTTCCCGGCGTCCTCAGGCAGCCATCCCTCTGTGGTGTCTGTGCATTAATCTCTTCTTATGAGGACAAGCAGTCGTATAGGGTCAGAGCCCACCCCGAAGACCCCATTCCAACTTCATCACCTCTTGCAAGGCCCATCTCCAAATCCTATCACATTCCGAGGTACGGAGGGTTCGTACTCAACATGAGAATTTTGGGGGACACAGTCCAACTAGAGACACACAATTCTGCAAGGGGGGTGCAGAGGCGTCAAACAACTGGCCAAGATCCCCCCGCTGGTGGCAGAGCTGGAATCCAAACCGGGCTGGGTGGCTCTCTCCTGGGACGGCCATCCCACCTACCCCACTGCATCAGAGCATGGCTGCAGGGAATGCTTGGGCACGCCCTCGGGACACCCTGGGGCACTGCTGATGCCAGGTAGGGAGACGGTGAGTCCCCAAATGCCCACAGACACCCCGGTTCTTGCCAGTTGTCCCTTTGGCTGTCAAGAGCAGCTGGGTTTGGGCAGCAAGGGGGCCCTTCCAGGGCCGAGAGCACTGCTCATTCGTCAGGCAGGGCCAGGCCCCGTCCCTGAGCGGGCAGGTCTCAATTACCAGTGACCTTAGCGTCTCAGAGTCTGCTGGGTTTTCCCCTCTGCACGTTGCTGTGGGCGTCCTTCTCCATTCCCTGCCTGGGCTGCGTGGCCCTTGCTGCTGCGTGGAGTTGACGTGCCGAGTTCTTCTCGGTGTCACAAGTACCTTCTGCTGTTGTTTGTCCATTAGCTTTTGGGCAGCAAAATCCTTAATTATTTGATGGCATGAAAATGTATTGATTTGTCCCTTCTGGTTTATACTTTTGAAAATTTCAAAAGTCTTTCTCCCAATCCCCAGTGAGGACAACGTCCCTCTAACTTTGTGCCCGTTCTTATGGCTCAACTTCTCCACACTCAGGTCTGTCACCCTCTGGGCTGTGCCTGCGCATGGCCCCCACCTCCTACCCTGAGGTCCCGGTGCCGATGCTGCTCCTCCACCTCCTGCTCCCATGTGCCGCTCTGTGGGGAGCTGACCGGGTGCTCTCAGGGCACCCCCACCAGGCACCCAGCATCGAATCTGCCCGTTCTGTATGCTCACGTTGAAGTTTGAAGTCTGTGCCCCACTGTCCCCTCTCCTCAGGGCTTACAGAGCAGGTGTCAGAGCCAGGCTGGGAGAACCGCCCATGAGGGAGGTGGGCAATGGTCCCATGCCCACCTGGAAAGACCACTTTGTCACACCCATGGCCACGAGGCCAGTCTTAGCTATATCATCCAACCACCAGCGACTTTTCTGTTCCTGCACTCCAACAGGGCCACCTCAGGGTCCCCGCCTGTGTGTGTGAGCAAGGGGAGAGTGGGGGAGATGGGACGGGGCCACCAAGCCATGCACGTCACCTGGAGACACGAAACTGCCCCACGGTGTGACCATCCCGGTCCCGCAGGCCCAGCCCTCCGGGGACTGAGAGCTGAGGGGCCACGCAGGCACCCGGTTTTCGTCCGTGGCCCAGGGAGCCAGATAGAGCAGATGTCCAGGGCAGAGTGAAGCCCAACGGAGGCCAGCATGGCTCCTAGAGCCCCCACCAAGCCCCCTCCCACCAAGGGCTTATCTGTGGCTGCTGTGGGAGGCACGGCCTGCGGATTTTGCGGTCCTGTTTCATCTACTCAGGAGTAGAGACACATAAATAACCGGCCTGATAAGATTGAGATATTGAGTGTTTTCTAAGAAGGAAGCACGAGTGATGGCAGTTTTTCGGGTTTTAGGTTATTCTGGGCAGGGGTGGGAGGCGAGCGTGTCTGGGAGACTGTCGGAGCGGCCGGGGGGAGCCAGGCCCCAGACAAATGCGTTCTGCAGAGCATGAAATCCGTACAGAGCACGCTCTCTCCCTGGACCATGCAGGACTCCTCCCGCGTTTCAAGGTCACTGTGTGTGAGGAGAGGCTTCAGATGCCCCTCCAGGGTCTTGGTGTGGCTGACAGGTCAGAGGAGAGGGAGCCATGTGGTGCCCGAGAAGAGAGGACAGCAGGTCCACCCCAGCCTTCCAGGCCAGGGGCTGCAGCAGGGACAGGCCAGGGCGGGCCCTTCTGTGGCCCTTTCCTGGAGCGTGGACACCCAGGCTGCCCAGGGAGGTGGCTTGGCCACCGCACCCAGTTGGGAGTGAAGGCGCCACCTGCGTGGACAGGACGTGGGGGCCGCTGTGCCGTCCCGCTGGGGAGGATTGAAGCGCTCCTGGTGCACCGCCTGCTTCTGTCTGTGGATGGGGCTGGGGCCGCAGCGCTGGGTTTACTGGCCTGGTGTGGGAAGGCCTTACCTCCTCCCCTAGTCGGCCCAACAGAGGCCCACCTCCCCGCAGCAGCCATCCACCGGGATGCACCGCCTGGCGCTGACTGGTGCCCAGCTGTGCTCAGTTACTGGCTGTGTCTGGAGCCATCATGCATGCCTGGCCCTGGAGGAAGGTCTTTCCTGGCCTGCCCTCCTAGGCCCTGCCTCCCCATCCGCGATGTCCCTCGTGATGAGAACCCCACAGCACAGCTGGGCCTGGCCTAGGTATGGGAGGGCAGCCCTGGGACCCAGCTGGAGCCTCCGGCTTTTCCCCTGAAAGGTGCTACAACCTCCGTGGGTCCCAGCAGAGCAGCTGGGTGACACACCCTCCTGAGGGCCAGCGACTGAGTCATGGTGGGCTGGAGGAATGGGGCTCCCCTTCTTCCCAGTCCCCCGCCGCAGGGCAAAGGAAGTCTGGAGTCATGTGGAGGACGTGGGCCATTTTCATGTTGTTTTGCTTCCTGTAGATTGCAGGACACATGGCCTTGGAGCCAGGCCTGGCCTGGAAGGGGGGAAGACACAGAAGGGTGGCAAGTGGGATGATGGAAATGACCCGCTTCAGCCCCAGTCCAGCCCCAACCAGCCTGTGATGCCATCTCCAAACTGAGAGGCCCAGGACACGGCCCAGGGTGAGCTGGAAGGATGGGGCTGCTAGGGCCGGGCTTTTGGCAGCCGCCATGGAGGCACAGAGTGCCACAGCTCACAGTGACCACAGCAGCATTTCGTTCACCACGGCACCTCCACTCACCCTGCACTTCAGTCTTCTCTGAGGGCGGGGACAGAGCCCCGTCCTCCACACCATTCCCTGAATGGAGGAGGGGCAAGGGTGTCTGATGGATGGAAGAACAGGTGGGTGGAGAAATGGATGGGTGAATGGACAGACAGATGGATGGGTGACTGGCTGGATGGATGGATAGAAAGATGAAGAGATGGATGGATGGATGGACAGATGGGTCAATGGATGGATGGGTGAACAGGTGAATGGGTGGGTGGCCTGGGTGGGTAGATGGGAGGTATGTGGCTGGGTGGGTGGAAGCATGGATGGATGGCCAGTGGGTGAATGTGTGGGCAAACTTGAGCAGCAGATGTGGCTGCTCACAAACACAATCTATTTCGATTTATGACCACAAGGCTCAGGGGGTGCACAGCACTGCCTAGCAATCCTTTCTCTTTCTCACTCACTCTCTTGCTTTCAGGGACAGTTCCCCCCATCTCTCCTTTCCTTAAACTGCCACTACCCTCTGCTTACTCTTCAACCCCAGCTGAGGACCTTACTGCGTTCACTGGGAAACAAACATAAGCTAAGAGAATGGCCCCCTTCTGCCACTACCAGCTCCATGCCTGGACACAGGTGCCCTTCCGTGCTACTCGTGATGGCTGGCACCTCCTCACGGGCACAGACTCCAGCCCCTCTCACATAGGTGGGTCAACTGACTGATGGAAAAGTGGATGCATGATGGGCCAATGGATTGATGGATGAGCAGGTGGATGGATATATAGATGCACAGAGATGGATGGGGCTTGGTGGGCGGATGGGTGGCTGGATAGACACATGGAAAAGTTGATGGACTCTAACAAGTGAAGGGATGGATAAATTTGTGGCTGGCTGGATGAATGGATGGGGTGGATGGGTGGGTGTGAGCACATGGTGGCTAAAGGGAAGGAGAATGACAAATGGGTGGGTGGGAGGATGAATAACCTCTGCTTGGAACCCACTGGGGTTGCCCCCCAAGCCTATGGTTTGGGCCCCACAACTTGTGTCAGGGCCTCCTCCATTCCCACCCCACTGCTGGTGGCCTCCTGACCACTCCTGCCTCTGGCCACCCAGACCAGGAGGCCCCTAAAAGCTCCTGTGGGTCAGCAGCCCGCAGGAGCTTCAGTTGCAGGCTGAGTGCATGTTGGGGGCAAATGACTTGAATGTGTATGCACTTGTGTGTGAATTTGCACGTGTGCACATGTGTAGACATGCCCACGTGTGTGGGTGTGAGTGCACAAGTATGTGCACATGTGTAATGTACATGTATGTGTACATGCATGTGCCCTGCTGGTGTGTGCACGTGTGCGAGCATGCATGTGTGTGTGTGTGGGCCCTCATCCCAGCCCCTGTCCCCCAAGCCAGCCCAGCTCCTGACGGCTTTGCTTGGAGCAGGGACATGATCTGAGTCCTGACAGCAGCCACAAGGCCCAGCATAACCGGTCACTGGGGTGGTGTGGCCCTTGGGCAGCCCTGTCGCCTGGACACATTTCTTCTCCCTCCTTTAATGTCATGGAGAGAGTGGGCACATCCTGGGCAGACCACCCAGGGCTTGCCGTGACGTCCACTTGGCTGGGCTGAGCCCTGGGCTCTTTGAGGAGAGCTGTGAGCAGCACCAAGTTGTTCCAGGGCCACCCACTGTATTCCCTGTGGCCACGGGTCCACCTCTAGAGGGACCAAGCTGGGCTGTGAGGGTGGCCAGGCTGATTCCCACTGCTCCCCATGCCCACATGCTGGCTCACGCAGTCACCTCTGTCCATACCAGCCCTACAGGGGGAAGCGCAGAACAGGCTAGAAACCAGGCAGGTGACAACCAGTCCCAGCTTAGACACCAACCCATCTGCCAAAGTGCTGGTCACAATGCCCTTCCCCAGCCCAGGCTCCTGGTGGGGTGGAGGACCAGGTGGGTGCTGGTTGGAGCCCCCAGGGTGGAGGGCCTGCTGGGTCTAAGAAAGGCCCAACAGTGAGAGTGGGGACGGATTTGACTCACATGTGGTGGCTCTGAAGGCACCTTCTCGTGATGGCCACTCTCTAGCATACCTGGCCCCATGTCCACACTGTCTCTACTCTGCATCCATGGGGGTCCATGCACCCCCGACTTACTCCTGTCCTCATCACCCTTGGTTTCTCTGGGGAAATCTCAGAGAATCCAGGACCGTCTGGGAGGGAGGGGAAGGACTGCTGAGCATTGGTGCCTACTGTATACGCGTCATCTCATGTAAGTCTGTAATCAGTCTCCCAGCCACAGACGAGGGTAACCGTGCCCTGCACCGCAACCCCCCGCCCCCCGCCACAATGCACAGTCGGCCCTGCCTGCTGCTGTGGCAGTCAGGGGTCTGGGGGTGCCTGTGAGGGGCGGGGCCGCCCTCCTGGCCCGAGAGCCATTTTGGCACTGATCTGACAGCCGTCCCCGCAATGGTCAGGGGTGACCGCATGGCAGCCGGCAATTATGTGATTTCCAAGAGATTCATTCTGGGCTGGGGCTGCTGCTATTTCAGCCCAAACTCGAGGCTGGGGTGCGGGAGGCACCGCTGACATTTCCGAGTCGGCGGCAGTAATTGAGGTCCCAGCGCCTAAGCCCTGTGGCTGTCCTGGCCCACTGCCTTCCGTGGGCTCCAGAGACAGCCCCCATTGCAGGGACCTTGGTGCTGTCCTCATCTGGGGCTGAGGGGAAACTGAGGCCCAGCTGAGAGGCTAGAGAGGTCTGACTGACTCTCTTGCGACCTGCACCTCCCTGAGCCTTGTGTCCTCAGTTATAGAGGGGTCTCAGGCCGTGGGAGGGGCCCCTGTGTTGGGAAGTGAGATGGGATTGCTCCAGAGGTGTCCTCCCTGGGGGGCCACTGCCCCCTCCAGGCTGGCCCTACAGGGAGCCAGGACCCCCCACTTCCCCTCCTGCCAGTGCCCCTCTCCCAGCCTCTCCCTGCCTGCCACCTCCCTGGCCCAGGGTCTCCAGTCCCTGCTGCCCTTCCTGCAGCGTTCCTGGGAGGTCATGGCTCAGGCCTGGCCCCGACATCCTCCTTGTTGCCGGACCAAACTGGGACCTACTGTACCTCAACCTCTGACCCTGGGGACCTGTCCTGGCTGGCCATGCCCTACTCCTGGGAACTGTCCTCTCTCCACCCAGAGGACGTGCCCCTCCTGGCCGCTGTGGTCTCAGTCTTTTCCTGCCATCTCAAAGGCCTGCTTCCTCTGCCCGCATCACTCTGGGGTGTCTCAGGGCTCAGCCAAAGGCCCTCCTGGTCCCCGGTCCCCATTGGCACCTCTCCCCACTATAGACTCAGCTGCCACTCAGACTGCCTGGGCCCACTCCACAGCCAGCACCCCACCCGCTGCCCCCAGCCCTTCACCTGGCACTGCACACGTGCCCATGTGTGCACATGTACACATGTGCCTTGACCATGTGTGTGCATCATGTGTACGCTTTTGCATGAGTGTGCATGTATGCACATGCTCATGTAGGCATGCACAAACCCATGTGCCCAGACCTGGCCTGTCCACCCCCACCACCCAGCACACACTGCTCCTGCCTCAAGGCCCTGCCCCACCCCACCATGCCAAGGGCCCTGGAGCATGTCTCCCTGGAGTCCCAGCTGCATGGAAGGCCAGGATTTTCTTGGAGAGCTCCCTGGGGGCTTCCTCTTGCTCCCAACACCCTCCCACCACCCTGGGGAGAAGTCTGAGTGAGGACAAGGCTGTGCTTGGGGTGCTCAAAGCCAGGGGGGAGACCCCTCTAGAGGGTTTCAGGGAATGAGCTGGGATTCCCTTGAGCAGAGATGCACAGGGGACACACCCACACTGAGGGAACAGGGTAGGCTGGGGTCTGCATGGAGAGGCAAGGCTGGGGACAGGAGCAGAGAAGGGGGCTGGGCAGGGGAGACCTCAGGGGTGGGCTCTGACCCTGCCGACTGAGTGGGAAACAAGCTAGGGGACCGTCGCGGGCCTGGGCACAGTACCTTGGCCTCCGCATGCCCCCCCCCCCAGTTGCCTGGTGGGCACCCTGACAACATGTCACCACGGAAGCTCCCCCACCCAGGCTCAAGGAGACCCGCCCAGCCCACCATCGGCATTGAGCAGCTGTCACAGCAGATGGGGACAGATGTGCCAGTGTACATGGCAAGTGAGGGCAAGAGAGGGGACCCCTGCCCCAGGTGAGGGCCTGACCTGCGCTCCTCTTGATCTCCACCTCTCGGAGATCCTCACCCCTCCAGCTCTGCATGTGCCATTCCCTCTGCTGGAATCCCCTTCCCACCCCTGTCCGTTGGCCATGTCCCCTCCTCATCCACGTCCCTGCTTCGACCACTCCCCTGAGACACCTCCTGACTCCCCGGGCCCATGCACCTCATGGTGGACACCTGCACTTGTCCTGATTTGATTAACTTCAGTCAGTTCTGGGTGGGGCAGGGACCTTGTCTACCAGGCCTTGGCTATCCCCGTACCCAGCACAGGGTGTGACCCCAGGAGGGAGAGAATGAAGTCCGACCTCTCCTCCAACTTCAAGAGGGTTCATAGGGGTGCTGTGAAAACAAGGGGCTCCCGCTCACACTGATGTGGAGAACTCAGGACTCAAACGGGGTCAAAGAGGTTCTTTACGACAGGACTTGTCAGTGCCTTTGGTGAGGAGCATGGAAAGCCCCTCTGCCCCTACCCTGGGAGGAGCCCATGCAAACGTTCCTTCTGAATACAGTACTGTCAAGGGACACAGTCTGGGAAGCACTGACCTTGGAATCCTGTGTGGGGCCCAGGGAGAGCACCAGGCTTTCTGAGCACAGAGAACCGTCTCGGCCATTTCTGACCCCTGACTCCTCCTGCAGGAGAGTTGGGAGAACAGGGTGGAGGAGGTGGGCACCAACTGAGCCCGCCCTGTGTGGGCTCCTGGTGTCTCCCCCTGCCCTGCCTCCACTGGGATCAGGGTCCCAGGTAGGGGCTCAAGGAGCTTTCGGACCCTCCCCCAACACCCCCCACCAGGAGCACATGTGTGGGAGGGGCTGGACAGAGGCTGGGCCCTGGGCTACTGCCCACTGGGGGTTGAGTCCAAAGCCCCATCTGTGAGAGGAGGCAGGCTTGGAGGCCGGGGTCCCGGGGCACTCCCTTGCCTGATGGGGAGGGGTGTGTGCCAGGGGCCGTAGGCCGTGGGGAGGGGTCCATTTTGTGTCCAGACCCCTCATGGCCCTAGTAGTAGTTCTTCTCGCTGTGGACGTCCAGCTGGGATGGCCACGCTCTGGCGGTGGGGGACCATGCTCCCCAGGCCCACAGGTGCCCCATCCTGACACATTCTGGGGTCCTGTCCTTGGAGGGGAGCCACTCTTAAGGGAACCCTCAAGCTGCAAGACGGGAGCCTCCTGACGCCTCCTGGCTGAGGCGCCCAAATCAGAACTTTGAGTGGGCACAAGAAGCCTTCCGCTGACTCAGGCCAGGACCACTCCAAGGCTGGCACGGCGCTGGGGACTGCAGAGGCAGCGGCGGCCTGCCCGAGGAATAGGTAAGTAGGGTGCCCCCCTTAGGCTGAGCGAGGGGCCTCAGGGGTGCTCCAAGAGGAGCCGGCAGGGGTGCTATGGGCCCAGCCTCAGGAGGGCTGAGAGGATGGAGGCCGCTTGACCTCCAGCCCTGCTGTCCTTTTGCAGGACCAGGTCGTGGGGCCTGGCGGGTGAGTCAGAGGTCCTGGAGCATCGCCTGCCCCCCACCTCTCTGGGGCTGCTGAACATCCCCACCCCCTCTTCTGTGAAATGGGGTCGAGGGGAGCCCCCCAGCTGGGTGGTTGGTCACGGGTGCCCCCAGCTCAGCACCCGTGCAGCGCAGGCACGGTGGTTCCAGAGGCATCCCTGTCCTCTGGGAGCCAGCTGCTGGGGCTAGGGGCACAGCGGGCGGGCCGGGGGCTCTGCAGCGCAGCGAAGGCTATTTAAATGCTCCATTGGAGAGGGATTAAAGTTTACGCAAGGTCACCGAGGATGTGATAATTATAATCACAGGTTTTGGCTCCACAATGACAGCCATTTGTTATTTCCGCTCGGGCGGCTCCCGCGCCCTGAGCTGGTGACAGGCGTGGACTGATTTAGTGGCCCGAGCCTGTGCCCCTCCCCTCCTGCTGCAGTCCCCAGGGGACCAAGTGAGGCTTATTATGGGATGGGGGAGTGGTGGGTGGCAACAGAGAGAGATGGTTGTGGAGGCGGGGAGGGGTGGGAGCAGGGCTGGGGGGAGGAACTGTCGATGCACAGGATGCCTGCCCCAGTGTAAGCCCGCTCAGCCCTGGCCTCACTTTCTCTACCTGTAGAGTGGGCCATGCACCGCTGAGCCCTGAGGCTCCTGGCTCCACCCCTGGCCAATTCCCAGCCTTGTCTTTACTGGCTGCGTCAGTAAGTCAGTAGCAGCCAACGGCCGGACAGGAAGGGCTCTGTTCACTCCACGCCGTCTCTGATAGCAACTCATGCTCTGGATTTCAACGTTTCCCTGGAACTGGGTCCATTTCTCCTGGTGAGAGTCTGTCCTGGGTCCAGCACAGATATGCCTTGGTTTCCCCATCCCTAACATGGAGGCCATGGGTCCTGGGGCCCTGGGAAGGACAGCCAGGACCAGCCCTCTTCTTGAGTGGAGTCAGTGGCTCCCCTGCACCTGGGGGTCCCTAAACCCCACACCACCTGTGTCTGTGTCTAGACAGTCCCAGCAGGCCGAACAGGGCAGCTGTGATGGGTTCCCAAGGTTCAGATCCACCCCGAGGGGTGTGCCAGGGCACCAGTGTCTTCCTGAACACTTGCTGGCCACAGGCCAATCCCTCTGTGCCTCAGTTTCCTCCTCCATACTGGGGTTGACCTCATTGGGGGACCGGAGTGGGAGGGGGTGGCGTGCCCATGGGGTGTGCCAGCCACATGCTGGGGAGGCCTGGGCCAAAGGAGGGGGCTGTCCCCACGCCTGGACCCTCCACGAGGATCCGTGAGCCTGTGCCCTGACAGGGAAGCAAAGGGCCGTTGGGCGACCCCAACACCCGGTCTGCGCTCCACCTGCCTCCTGCCTGTTGCAGCCCCGTGATTGATGCAGCTTTTTTTGTTTGTTTTCGCAATCAGAGGTGAGAGCGCTTTAATATATATTAAATGGTGATAAATAGGGGGTCCGGGCAGCCGGCCTGACGCGGCATTTGTCTTTGAGGGAGCGGAGATTGATAACTCGTGGGCGGCATAAAAAAATCTCCCAAAGCCGCTGTGGAAAGCCCGTCCTCCGGAGCGTTTCTCTTGGGCAGTGCCTTGGGCGGCCACTGGGCTGCATCCCGGCTCTGCCAGGCTGGGGGCCTGCGTGGACGGCCACCGTC
The DNA here is from genome assembly GCF_000956105.1 of Propithecus coquereli. NCBI lineage: Eukaryota > Metazoa > Chordata > Mammalia > Primates > Indriidae > Propithecus > Propithecus coquereli. The sequence continues at coordinate 836,345 of NW_012154408.1, forward strand.
CCCGCCCACCCACAACCCAGCCCACTCCCCTGCAGTCGATCGTGGCCAGCCCTGCACTCCAGACCCCTCGTCCTTCGCCCAGGTCCCAGGAGCGGGCGACCCCGGAAGCCTAGTTGCCTGGACCTGGTCTGTGGGCCTCGCTCTACCGAGCTCCGACCTGGCCACTCCAGGGTGGTCCCATCCTGCATCTGATTGGGCCGCCCAGGTCACGTGCATGCCCCAGCCAATCCCACAGCCGGAGCGGTGCACTTGGGCCAATCAGAGCTCAATTCCAGTGCGATGGGTGAGGCAGAGACTTCACAGCTCCGAGAATGGGAGGAGCTTCGCCCGGAGTCCACATAGACCTCTGCCGGTCATCTGACCTCGGGTGAACACATGGTGACAGCCAGGGACTGTGCCCAGGGGGCAGTAAAGGGGGACCGGGCCAGCTCAGTGACTCGTGGCCTGGGCCGGCCTCAAGCTAAAGACCTGGATGACCTGGGGGAGGACTGGGTGGGAGCTCTGAGGGCCCTGAGGAGTGGGGCTCCTGGGGACCCTGGGGTGGGGACCTGTGGGAGGCCCTAGGGGGTCCTGGGGCCTTGGGGAGAGTTCTGGGGGCCCTGGGGTAGAGGGCCCTGGGGTGGGCAGGGTGCTCCTCAAGGTGAAGGTACAGGCACAAGGTGATCAGAGCAGGTCCATGGGCCCCCGGCTTTGCCCCTGCTGTCATGGCCCACGTATCCTGTCCCCTCTAGATGCAGCAGCGGGACACAGGGGCCAGACCTGATGGGGCCTTTGAGTGGACCCCTCCCTGGGGGACTGGAGATGCGGTAGAGACAACATCCCCAAGTACAGTAGGACAGAAGCCAGGCCCCACCCATCAGGTCAGCTCGGGCCTGGGTGGGCAAATGCAGAGGAGGGGCTGTGGCTGGGCCCGGGGAGAGGGGATCCAAACATATTTTCATATTTAAGACAATCCGGCTGGCTGCTGTGGGAAGATGTAGGGGACAGTTTTCGTTCCATTTTTCCAACCTGGGCCCCAGGTGAGGCTTTTTGGGTACTGGTTGAACTCCCAGATTCAGCCATTGCAAGAAGAAATGCCCCCTGCTCCTGGCCCGTTACTGACCTGGCAGTGGAGCTCCCCTCCGCCCTCTCTCCCTGCACAGCCCTGGCCTGGTAAGTGTCAGAAAATCTGTAAATGCCACGTGCTTCTGTTATCAAAATGATGAACCTCTTCCACTGCCTCCCAAGAAAAATGCCACTTCTGGGCAGTAATGGATGTATTCCAGGTGCCCTCCATGGTGGCGCTCACTGCCCCATCCTGGCAAAGTTGATGGACACCCAGGGAGGTGCCGAGGCTCCCTTCACTCAGTTAATCAAATAAAGTGCATTTTATTTAAGACACTTGCAGAGCTTAGGAAGACAGCGCTGCAGAAGTCCACCTGCAGGAGTAGGGCTGGCTTTGGGGGCAGAGGCAGCTCTCTGAAGCAGAGCCCAAGGGACTCTTTCCTCCCTGGAAGGCTGGTGGGACAGGCCGTCCCACTCCCTGGCACATCCTCAGCTACAGAGGCTGATGTCCCCAGAATTCTGCCCCTGCCCTGAGGCCCCGGGGAGCATTGGCTGTGCAGGGAGCGTAGGAGCCTTGACAGTCATGTGCCTGGTGATGCCTTGGGACTGATACGACAGGGCTTGGGAAGTGTCCGTGCCAGCCTCCCCTGCTCACAGACTAACCATTCTGGCTTCACACTCACCACAGCGCCAAGAGAACAGAGGAGGCCTCGGCAGGGGCCAAAGACTGGGAGAGGTGGGGGTCCCAAGTATGGCAGGAGGCTGGGGGCAAGAGGAGTGAGCCATCATGACACTGAGCCTGCCCTGGCTACCACAGCAGGCCTGGGGCCCAGCGGGAGACGGCGCTGCCTCTCTGCCCTCCTGGCCTTTGCTCATTTTCTATTATAATATGTTGCCAATCTTTTTCTTTCTTCTTTTTAGGAGCTTTTAAAGGATATTGGCCTTTCATTCTTCTACATGTTACATTCCCCCCCACCCCCATTTGTCTTTTTTTGGGAGGGGGCAATTTTTGCCATTTAGAAGTGCTTGATTTTATGTAGTCAAATTTATCAATCTTCTTTTATGGCATCTGTGTTTTGTGTTGCTTAGAGAAGTTTGTCTCCTCTGAAATGATGTGCAGTGGTCAGGCCCCAGGTTGGATCCCAGCCTGGCTGTCATCTGCAGAGCTGGGGCTCGAGCTGGCCCCGTCCTGAGTGCCGTGACTGTGAGGTGCTGATCCACACACCCGTCTCTGCAGGCTGATGGGGCAGAGGGGGCGTGTCCCACAGTGCTCCCAGCCAGCCAGGAGTCAGGAAAGGGGAGGTGGCCACTGAGCTTTGTCCTGAAACACAGGGCACGGGCCCCCCACAGAGGCAGAGGCCTCACCTTGCCAGCGACCAGATCCTGGGACATTGTCATGGCTGCAGCTGAGGCTGCTGGGGAGGACGGGGCAGAGTGGTCACCCACATGATCTGTGCAGAACGAACTCATGAGGCCCCTTGTTTAAAAGTATTAAGAATTTAAGACACAGAGCATTAAACTAAGTGCGGGGCCCCTGCGACTCTCTCGTCCCAGGGTGGGCTGTTTTTCACATTTGCGTGTCCCTCAGTGGAACTCGGGAGCTTCCTTTGTGCGGGCTCACATCTTTCTTGCTAAGTTTTATCTTAAGCATTTTGTCTTTTTTGTTTTCTTTCTTCTGGGTGTTGGTTTGGGCCTATTCATTTTGTCTTCGGCCTCCCTACAGAAGTGCATTTTTGTTAGAGGTGATTTCAGTTGATTCTTCCAGGGATGTGGCCACATCATCTGTAAAAAAATGGTCATTTCTTCTCCGCTTTCCAGCACTGACATCTGTGTCAGCTCAGGCTGCCATAACAAAACACCGAAGACATCGGTCTTCTCACAGTCTGGGGGCTAAAGTCCAAGATCAAGGTACCAGCAGATGTGACCCCTCCAGGCCACTCTCCTTGGCTTGCAGATGACATCCTCTCACTGTGTGCTCACGTCCCTGGTGTCACTCTCTCTCTTCTTGTAGGGCACCCATCACGTTGGGTTAGGGTCCCACCTGTATGGCCTCAACTAGCCTTGATTACCTCCTCAGAGGCCCCGTCTCCGAGTTCAGTCCATACAGGCCTCTGTGCTTCCTCTGGCCCCATGGTCCATGCATGGTGTGGTGAGCAGGGCGCTCGAGGGAGTCAGTCCCTGACCTAAAGAAAAGTCCTCTGGGTTCCCCACCAGCCCCAATACCAGCTCCGGCTGGAGCTTCCCATGTGTCCCTCAGAGTGTGTGAGGGATGTGAGGTCGTGGGGGCAAGAAGAGGCAAGAGGTGGACACTCTCTAGGGAGGCTTGTCGTCTGGGGAGGCCACAAGAGGGTCAGCAGGGCAGGGCTGACCCAGAGGGAGGCCTGGCTGGAAGGATGGAGGACCCTGTACTGCAGGCAGAGGGCTCACCAGGGAAGGCGGGTGGCCTGGGGGAACCGCGTGGGGTCGCACCTGCCACCAGCCGGGCTCTGCCCACCCTGGGGCCTGCCATGCTCATGGTGGAGCCTCCTGGGGCCCTGGCGGGTGGGCCTGTGTCGTGCTGGGCATTACGTGGTGCCGGGTCGGGCCGTGGCCCTGGCCCAGCCTGGTGAATGCACTATATAAATGTAAATTTCCCTGCCAGCACTCGCTCACTCCTTCAACAAGCTATCAGTGCAGCGCTGTCAGTCCAATTTTTCACACTTTGTGTCTCTGTTCTCTGTCTGGAGCAATCCTGTTTCCCTGGGCTGTGTTGGGTTGGCAGCTGGAAAAGTTCAGCCTTGCAGATGCAGACAGGACCACCCAATGGGCCTGCCAGTGAGGGGTGGGGCATGGCCACAGGCAAGCTGATCCAGGCAGGATGCCCCAGCGTGCTCTCAGAGCCAGGCTTGGGGATCAGTGTGGCCACCTGGGATGGAAAAGCAGGTTGGCCCATGTTCTCCTGGAGGGTGGGCTCAGGCGGAGCAAGATGCATGCTCTGTCTTCCCCTGGCAGATGGGGGCGAGGGCGGGGAGGGCGTGGTGCTCCGTTTAGGGCTCCTGTCCCTCTCCCACTACCCCTCAGGGAGTACCCAGGTACCTGGGCCTCAGGACCTCCTTCTGCGCTCTGCTTGGGGGGAACAGCAGGGCAGGGTGTCCTGGGGAGCACCGTGGGGTTCCATTTTACAGGCAGGGAGGGAGGGGTGCACTCACACAGGGCAGGCAGCAGAGCTGAGGCTCAAAGCCAGTCCTGGGCTGGATCCCTGGCACCTGGAGGAGGGGACAGCAAGCAGTGCAGGCTCCAGGGGCCTGATGGGTAGGGAGTGGAAGACTGTGACCTTGCTCAGGGCTGGGGCCACTGTGCACTCCTGTTGGCCCCTCCTCCTCTACTAAGCCTCCGAGGTATTCGGTGCCCGTGCCCACTGGGCAGGGATTCATTCATCCATCTGCTCACCCCAGCTTCTAGGACCCAAGGGAGGCCCTGCTTCCATGCAAGGAAGGAGCAGGAGCAGCCAGCTGTCTGTGGCTGCGGGGCCTCCAGCCAGAGGCCACAGAAGGTTGGGACTAACACCTGCCAGCCCCACTTAGGGACACAGGCAGCTGACCAGGGAGAGCAGCACAGCCCCAGGGATGGGCTCACTTTTCTAAAACAGCTTTATCAAAGTATCATTGACATACAGCAAACAGCACACATTTAAAGTGTGCCATTTGATGGGTTTTGACGCACGTCCGCGCCAGTGAGAAGAGCGCCACAGTCCCAGTGGTGACCATTTCTGTCATTCCCAGAAGTTGGCTCTGCCCCTTCTTAAACCCTCCCCTCTGAGCCCCTCCTCAGACCCCACCCTGTCCCCAAGAACCACAGATCTTTTTGTCACTGTGAATTAATTTTCTCTTTCTAGAGTTTTATACAAATGTACTTTTTTCCTTCTGGCTTCTCTCACTGGACACGATCACGCTGAGGTTCATTTCTGTTACTGCTAGTAACTGTAGTTTGTTCTGTTTACTGCTGCGTTCTTCTCACTGCACAAGTATAACACAGCCGGCCTGACAATTCACCTGTTGATGAATATTTGAGAGTTTCCAGTCTGGGGCTTTTACAGATAAAGCCGCAGTGACCTTCATGTTCAAATCTCTGTGTGGACACATGCTTTCGTTTCCCGGTAAATATCTAGCAGTGAAATGGCTGGATTGTATGGTAAGTAGATGTGTATTTAGCTTTTTAAGAAACTGCCGAGCTGTTTTCTAAACTGGCTGTACCACTTTAAATTCCCGCGAGCAGCGTATGCACGCTCCCCCAAACCCCTCCTCGCGTGTGGCGTGGCCTCTGCCTGTGGTATTAACTTGCATTGCCCTAGCGATTAATGACGTTGAACAACTTTTCATGGGTTTGTTTGCTATCCATGTATCTTCTTTGGTAAAAATGTTCAAATATTTTGCCTGTTTTTAACTGGTTTTCTCAGTATTAAGTCGTAAAATATTTTTTCTCTCTGCTTTTTGAAATTGAAATATAATTAACATAATGAGATTAAGTGTTTTAAAGTGTACAATTCTCTGATTTTTAGTGTATTTACAAGGTGTGCAGCCATCACCACTACCTAATTCCAGAACATTTTCATCACCCTGTGAAAGCTGATGATATGAATGGAGTCATTCTTGTCATACCCAACCAAATCAGAGTCGAGGGGCAGGGGAAAAAGCACGCAGGACACAGAACATTGCTCTAGAAACGTGAATCTCTGGGAATCCAGCTGCTGACACTGCCCGTTGTAACCAGAGACCCGTTTAGTCTACAGCCGCGAGGGGACTTCTGCAACTCTAAGACTGACCTTGCCCGACGGCAGGGGCCTGCCAGCTCCAGAGCTTTCCTAATCCCAATGGACCTTCTCTCAGGACCACACGAACATTCCTTTTACAAAACTTCCAACCTTCTCTTTGTTCTTTGGACATACTGAAGGCCACGCAGTCTGGCGGACGTCCCAAATGGCAATTCTTTCTTTCCAAAGAAAATGTAAAATTTGCAGATGCATCTCTATATTTTTATTTTGCCTGTGACTGCCCCAGAAGGAAATCCTGTTCCCACCTAAGCAGTCACCCCACTCCCTGTCCCAAGGCTCTGGCAGCCAAGAAGCTGAGTCTGCTGTGTCCCTACGGACGGGGCCCACTAGACACCCCCTGCCCAGGAACCGCTGGGCCTCTCGCTGGGCCTAACGTTTTCTAGGTCCTCAGTGCTGGTTCCTGTCTGCAGATGGCCCACCTCTGGGGGGACACAAGCCTTCCAGCGCTCGGGGAGGGTGTCCATACCTCAGGTGGGGGGCTGCCCGGCTGCCCCCTGTGTCTAGACCAGGCCTAGCCCTGCTGCCCACGCCTCCCTCAGGCTCCCAGACCCTGGCTCTCCAGCCTACTGGGACACCTGGGAATCTTCCATCAGGGTAGCTTGGGTGGTTCTGTCCCCCAGTCCCCATGAGGGACTTTATGTGGCCATACTGTCCACACAACAGTGACCCCACTTGGCCATGAGGGGAGGGCACATGGCCAGGGCCACCCAATCATCGTGCCCCATCTCTGCCTCAGACCACAGTGATTGGTCCAGGGGTGGGCACATGGCCAGGCTATCCAATCACATCTCTATAGGGAGAAGGGGAGGGGTGGGGGGAGCATATGAGGGGAAGGGGGAGGAAAGAGGAGGGGAGTGGGGCGGGGGAAGGGAGGGGAGAGGTGGAAGGAGTGAGGTGCATGTCTCACAGGTCTCTGATGGTTTCACAGGTGGGTATCCCAGATTGGTCTGCCACAGTCCAGCGGCACCTGCCAAAGCAGCCCTTTGCCCCCTTTGGCCTGATCTATAAGTTGTCTTGCTCCGGGTCACTTGCTTTCTCCAAAGGCCGCAGAAATCTAGTTGCTGTTTGAAGAGAAAAAAGCCCTGAGCAGGGCAGTTAATGGCTTCCTAGCTCCTCCTCGGTGAGCCTCTGCCTGGCCTCATCCTCCTCCCTGTGTGCTCTCCTCAGGCATCACCAGCAGGGGCAGCCTAGAGGCCTGGGAGCCCACCCAGCTGTGCAGATTACCTGACTATGCAGATTACCTAGGTGTGAGGCCTACCTGGACAGCCCCAACTCCTCCCAGTCCCTGCCTAGCCTCTTCTCCCATGGTGGTGCCATTACTCTGTCTCTCTGGGCACCGAATGTCATTTTAAATAAACTGGGACACTGTGATGGGTGGTTCGGCCCCCCACACCCAGGCTGCCCCTGGGCACTACTGCTGACTAAGGGCCCTGGCTCCCAGGCCTCCTCATAGGAGACCAGGATGTAGAGGGGAATGAGGACTAGGGGGCTGCCTGAGCAAGGTCTCAGGGAAGCAGCCCTTAAGGGCTCAAGGCCAAGGCTGGGCAGGAAGCCCTCCCCTAACAAATCCACCCCTCCTACCTCTTTCTGCTGGGCCTGGCTAGGTGGCCATATCCTTCCACCCAGGGCTAAAGGGTGCCCAGGAAAGACGGGCCGGCAGACCCACCTGTTCTGGCTTTGGAGAGGGGTTCAATTTGCAGCTGGAGCTGGACGGACTTGGCCCTAGCCTGGCTTATTTCATCTGTCAGCTAGGTGGCCCTGAGCAAATTGCTCCACCTCTCCGAGTCTGTTTCCTTATCTTGCAGGGCTGTTCTGATTATTAAGAGAGCAGGTGTGAAAGTGCTGCGGACCAGGAAGGAACGAAGATGGTGGTGATGATAATGGTGGTGGTGATGATGGTGGTGATGGTGATGGTGATGGTGATGGTGGTGGTGATGATGGTGGTGATGGTGGTGATCATGATGATGGTGGTGATGGTGGTGGTGATGATGATGATGATGGTGAAGATGACGGTGGTGATGGTGGTGGTGGTGGTGATGATGATGATGATGGTGATGATGATGATGGTGATGGTGGTGGTGTGATGATGGTGGTGGTGGTGGTGATGATGGTGGTGATGATGGTGGTGATGGTGATGGTGGTGGTGATGGTGATGATGATGGTGATGGTGGTGATGATGATGATGGTGATGATGATGGTGATGGTGGTGATGATGGTGGTGATGGGGTGATGATGGTGATGATGATGGTGATGGTGGTGACGATGATGATGATGATGGTGATGGTGATGGTGGTGGTGATGATGGTGGTGATGGTGATGATGATGATAGTGATGGTGATGGTGGTGATGGTGGTGCTGATGATGATGATGGTGGTAGTGATGGTGGTGATGATGATGAAGATGATGGTGATGGTAGTGGTGATGATGATGATGATGGTGATGGTGGTGGTGATGATGATGGTGATGGTGGTAATGGTCGTGACGGTGGTGGTGGTGGTGATGGTGGTGCTGATGATGATGATGGTGGTAGTGATGGTGGTGATGACGATGATGATGATGGTGATGGTAGTGGTGATGATGATGATGATGGTGATGGTGGTGATGATGGTGATGGTGATGGTGGTGGTGGTGATGATGATGATGGTGGTAGTGATGGTTGTGATGATGATGATGATGGTGATGGTAGTGGTGATGATGATGATGATGGCGATGGTGGTGGTGATGATGATGGTGATGGTGGTAATGGTCATGACGGTGGTGGTGGTGGTGATGATGGTGGTGGTGATGGTGGTGATGATGGTGATGGCTTTGAGGGTGATGTGATGGGGACAATGATGGTGGTGATGATGGTGATGACTATGGTGCTTGGTTGTATTAGTTATCTATTGCTGTGTAACAAATTACCTGAAAACATAATGGCTGAAAAAGACAAACATTTATGATCCCACACAGTCTCTGAGGGACCCTCAGGAATCTGAGAGTGGGTGACCTGGGTAGTACGGGCTCAGGGTCTCTCATGAAACTGCAGTGAAATTGTCAGCCATGGTTGTAGGCACCTCAAAGCTTGATTGGTAGCGAATCCGCTTCTAAGAACACTCACAGGCTGTTAGCAGGCCATAGATGTTCACTGACTGTCCACCAGAGACATCAGTCCCTCACCTCTTTCAGCTTCTCCAGAGGCCAAGTGGACACGCCCCACAATGTGACAGAAAAGGAGTGGCAGGGTGGGATGACGAGGGGAGGGAGGAGAGAAAACTGAGCCAGCACCCGAGACAGAAGGCATGGCCTCCCTTATAACCTACTCCTGCAGTGAGCCCACGTTCCTCCTGCATATCACTTAGCTGCAGCCTCCAGGGGAGGGGATTCCTGCAGTGCCAGCGAGGAAAAGGAGGATGAAGGCGAGTGGAGGGGAGGGGGAGGCAAGAGACCCCACGTGGTCTCTGTGGACTCCAGGTCTCACACCTTCCTTAGAAAGGAAAGATTCTCAGGCCATGCACCTGCTTCTTGTGGCTTCTTCTCACTGCTTGGACCCATGTCCCTCTGAAATGTCCAGTGAGCCGTGGGCTGTATTCCCTTCTCCCCTTTGGCTGGCTCCTGGGGCCATGTCCCTGAGCACAGGCCCCCTGCCAGCGTCCTGCAGTATGTGCATTTCCTGCGCGGGGAGGGGGTGGGTGGGGGTGTTCCTCGCTGAGCTCCTCCACTGAGCACTGGGAGGGGCCTGCAGGGACCCTGCACCTGGCCCCTTGGAAAGGACCCGGAACCCGATGGAGCCCGTCCGCTCCCCACCGGGCCCAGGCCCCTCCCTGGCTCTGCTGGAATAAATCCTCCCCTAACAACTCCCGCTGCTGTCCAGGCCTCTGAGCAATGAACACAGCTCCCCATAATTTTCCAGGCGCTACCCGATGGGACAGTTTGTAATAAAATTGCTTCTAAAAACATATTTGCAAGTCACCACTGCATTTTTTAAGCAGAACAATCTCCCACAGTGGCTCTTTGTCTCCGTGATTAAGTAGCCGACTTTCTTACATATATTTTGTTATATGTGTCTGTAACCAGGCTGAGGAAACGCTGTCTCTTCCATGGCCTCCTTTAAAAAGTGTTTCGATGTGTGACTTACCAGGTTATCTGATGCATCCCCTCCCTGGGATGGGTTCACAGGTGAGAGATGGGGATGCCCTCGGGCACGTCTGTGAGCCCTGCCTGCTGGAAGGGCTGCGGGGCTGGGAGGGAATTGGCCTGGGTCACCTAAGGGGGGGGGTGGGGGACTGGGATTCCCCTTCTTCCAGGCCCCTGCCTGGGCCCTCAGCTACCCACCATGCGGAGGAGGCCAGGGACGGCACAACCACTCTGCACCTAGCTGTGTGTAAGACCACCACAGGCCTCAGGTGACGATGCTGGTCCTGCCCAGGAGCCAGGCTGGGGAGGGTCGGCACCCCTCCCTACCCAGGGAAGTCACTGGCTCAGAAGCCAGAACATGGGGCTGAATCAGGGTGAAGAAATTCACTCTTCTCATGCTGGACACCTCGGCCATGCAGAGGGTTGTCCCGGGCATCTCAGCAGAGCCCCCCTTGGCACACCCTGGGAGTGACTGACCCCCAGTGGACCACTGGGGTCTGATCCAGTGGCCCCAAGACCCTGCCCCACCCTGTGCCAAGGCCACTCCCACAGAGGTCCAGCCGGGGTCTCGGGCCACTTGCTGTCTGTCACTGAGTCATTGATTTTTTGTGCCTGTGAAGTGGCCATACTGGCGGATCGTAATGAAACTTTTGTTTTCCCACCCTGTCTACATGAAACCTTCTCAGAACTCCCACTCCTCCTGCGGAACAAAACCCACCCCTTAAAAATGACCCCCACGGCCTGGCTAATTGTTAGGACTGATCTCGGAGATCAGGGTTTTAGGGAATGTCATGACCGCGTGGCCTTGTTCACCCCCGAGGGATGTGAATGGTCTATCTGAATCCATCCAGGCCACTTGGTGTGCAGATTATATACCCACCTCCGGCTTACCTGTCATGGGGAAGATCAGGTGAGGGTCCCCAGGTGACACCAGCCAGTAGCCAGGCGGATCTTTGTGAAGTTGAACCGATGACCTTTCCAGGGTCGCTGCACCAGGGATGCTGAGCGGGATAGGCCCAACCCTGCCCAGGCCACTTGGCTGCCACTCAGCACTGCCTGATTGCTGGGGCCTGTGTGCAGCAGGCCAGCCTCCCAGGGCAGGGCCCGGCACCGTCGGCACTGGGCCCACTAGCTCGGGAAGCCCTGAGGGCCCGAGAGTGAGGCCCTCTGTGCTCTGGCAGCTCCGGCCTGGCACTCAGCCCTTTCCAGCTCCCTACGCACGGGTGTGCCTCTGCACACGCATGCACGTGTCTGCACAGGTGCCAGCGTGTGCACGCATCTATGAGTGTGTCCACCTTGATGCCAACAGAAGTCAGGGCTGTCCTGATAGCTGCAGAGGCACGGTGCCTCCATCCCCTGGGTCTGAGTCACCAGGCCCCCAGTGCCTGGTCCTGGTCCAGCTCTGCAATCGAGCTCGTGGTGGCTGGAGCTGGCCCTCGGGCCCCTCCCTGCTCACCAGCTCTGTGGGAGCCTGTGCTTGCACTGGCCACACACACAGGCCTCCACCGAGTGCGGGGCCCAGTCGGGGCAGGAGGGAGCAGGCAGGCCCGGACACCTGTGCACCTTGAGGAGGCCGCACAGGCAGAGAACGGGGCTAGATAAGAACTGCAGCAGGACAAGCCCTGCCCTCCTGCCAGGGGCTGTCCCTGGCCCTGCTCTGGTTGTGGCTGTGCTCCCAGGCTCCCGAGCAGCCCCCTGCAGATGCTGTCGCTGCCCCCACCACACAGGTGGGTCTGCAGGAGCATGTGGCCTCAGAGGTGGCCCTGAATGGAACTCGGCCCAGCCTCACCTCCCCAGGCGGCAGCTCCAGGAGGAGGCAGGGCAGCTGGGCCTGGGGGCAGCCAGAGTCGGGGCCTGCCTCGTGCCTCAGGTGAGGGGCCTGCCTGCTGGAAAGGGGCATGGCCCCCACTCGGGGGGCTCTGTGTGCTGGGAGGTGGCAGCCCATCTCCTATGGCAGAGGCCCTCCGGGACCCCAGACAACACAAGGGCCCCAGAGGTGGAAGTGGCGGGCACCCTGCCCATTCCCTCTCTCCCTGGGGAAGTGCTTAGAGATATATCAATTATATTTCTCCCCCTTAATGGGCTGTTTACCTTACGATGTGGGGACACAAAAGTAAATTTTAAAATCAATTATACAATTACATATGTAGTAATAACAGAGTACACAGCTAATCTCCACTGGGTCAGGACTGCAACCTTCCAATAATGCAGGTTTCATTAGGGCAAGGGCTGTTATTGCCAAGAATTACAGAAATAATGGGAGTGGGTGTATTCAGCGGGAAGTAACAAATGAGGCCGCTCTTGAGATAAGACGCAGAGCCGGCTGCTCAGCGAGAGCCCGCGCCGGCCGAGTACATCAGGGGGTCACCCGCTGCCTCGGGAACAAGAATTAATTTTAGACGCTTCCTGGGGCCTGGCGGTGGGGGCTTCTGCTGAGGAAACTGCAGGCCCTGCCTGGCGGGTGGGGGTGCAGGACAGGAGCAGAGTGAGGGTCCCTCAGCCTCCTTCGTCCCCACTGCCCCACCTCTGGCTGGTCCAGAGGCTTTTTTTTTTTTTGAGACAGAGTCTCACTGTGTTGCCCGGGCTAGAGTGCTGTGGCATCATCCTAGCTCACAGCAACCTCAAACTCCTGGGCTCAAGCGATCCTCCTGCCTCAGCCTCCTGAGTGGCTGGGACTACAGGCACACGCCACCATGCCCGGCTAATTTTTTTCTATATATTTTTAGCTGTCCGATTAATTTCTTTCTATTTTTGGTAGAGACGGGGTCTCGCTCTTGCTCAGGCTGGTCTCGAACTCCTGAGCTCAAATGATCCGCCCACCTCGGCCTCCCAGAGTGCTAGTGATCCAGAGGCTTTGATTCTCCCCACCCTGCCCCCCCACCATTCTCCTGCCCTGCAGCCACACCCCCACGCTGCTGGCCACAGGGACCTCGCTGGGGACCATCTCATGGGGAACGTGACTGCCCAGGGGCCATGCTAGCTTTGGTGGGCTGGAGGTGCGGATGCCCAGGCTGGACACGTGCACAGAGCCCGAGTGTGTGGCTCACAGCCAGGCCCTGAGTTCAGTGCTGGTGCTGGGCCACAGGGACTGTTTCTCGGGGTTAGGTCTGCACTGGCATCCAAAGTCTGCTGAGTCAGGAAGGGAGTCCTGCCGGAAAAGCACAAAGCCAGCATGGGGAGTCGGAAAGGCAGCTGGGGGCAGCAGCTTCTCTGCGCCCCAGGGGGACCAAGGTCACGCCATGCAGGGGACCCGGACTGGGCCCCCACAGTCAGCCAGACCAGCCTGCTCCTCCGGTTCAGAATTACTGGCCCCGGTGTCCAGGTCCCCAGCCAGGGACAGGTGTGCAGTTCCAGAAAGGTTTCCCGGACTGTGGAGGGCTCCCCAGAGCTCCGACCTGCAGAGCCCGGAGCCGACGCCCTCCAGGGGTGGGGGCCTGGGGGGTCCCACTGGGGGCACCTCCTCATCCTCCACCAGCCAAGCCCAAGTGCGAGTGAACCCCACAGGTACTACCTGAGCCGCCAGGTTACCGCGCATGTAAATGAGGGGAGACAGCCAATGGATCAGTCTTTTCTTTCCGTGGTGCCGGCGAATAGACTCTGATAAGGGGATCTTTGTAATTACATGGAGCTACACTGGTCAATTCTGACTTTTAAATACCGCAGGGCCTGAGGAAGGGGAAGAAAGCGCAAACACATGTTCTCCTGGCAATAGCAGCGGCTCCTTTTGAATCCGCCGTCTCGCCCGGCCCGGCCAGCCGCGGCCGCCTCCTTTGTGAGCGCTATCGCTCCATCACGGCGCGAGATCATTTCCAAATTAAATTTTATGGTCCATTACTTACCGCTCCAACACTGGTCTAATGGAATCTTAAATGGAACTGACTTGATCTGCGTGGGGCTGGCCTCTCAGTTAAGATGTTATTTAGTTCTAATTATCAGATAATGAACTCAGGAAATTTAATTTTTAATATTTGTATGTCAAAAGTCCATTGTGTTTTGGTTAGAGACTTTAAATTAAAAGTTAACGCAGGCCGAGCGCAAGTCCTCGGACATCCTCTCGAGGGCTGAGGCCACGCAAAGCTCCTGCCTATTTGCAGGGGCAGAACCAAAATGACCCCAAGGAGTCTGGACGACGGAAGACCTGGGCCCAGAGCTCAGGCTGCCCTGCTGCAGGGCCACGGGGCGCGAGGATGGACCTGGAGGGAGCTAGCAGACCTGGGACTCCACCCGGGACCGCCCGGCTGAGCCCTGCAGGAGTGCGCCAGCAACCCCAAGTACTCCAGGAGCAGCCCCCTCCCTGGCCCACGGCCATCATGGTCCTCGGGCCCAGAACACCTTCCCCTGCCTCCCCCAGCTGTCCCCAAGATCCCCAGGGGCCACCGAACAGAGAAAATGTAAAAGCATCGGCTCCAGACTCCCTGGCAGAGACCTCGAGTTCCCACAAGCCTACCCCTGGTTTCACAGATGAGGCACAGTGTCTTTGTCCCTTGGCAAAAAGGAAGCTTCCTATTTCGCCCCATTAAGTGGCAGGAGTGTTTCCTCAGCAAGAAGGAGCAGAGGCAGCGGCCAGGGAGAGCTGGCTCCGCACCCTGTCCTCTGTGTGCCCCGTGGGCAGCCCCTGCCCCACCACATCTCACCTGCGAGGCCAGCACCCCGCTGAGGCCCACTGACCCCCACCCCTTGGTGTGGACACCCGAGGCCCACCTGCCCCAACCCCGTCATTGCTGAGGACAGGTCTGGAACTGGGCCCACTGGGTCTGGGGACATCGAGGCCAAGCAAGGCCCCTACCCAAATACTTTTGTTTCCGGGGGAAGCCAGGCTCTGTGCCCCCGCCCCACCCTGGCGTGTGCCTGGACCCGAGGCTGGAACTAGCTCCCGCACTCAGCCCCAAGGTCAGGGCTCACTCGTGCTTCTAATGAGCCAGTCTCAGCCAAGCACACAGGCGCTTCCTCCCTGCCCTGGACGTTGTGCGGCTGAGAGGGAGGAGTAAAAGCAGGGCCACAGGAGACCACCAGGAGGGCTTCCTGGAGGGGAGCCACCACAGGGGACCTAGAGGGTGGGTAGCACTTGGCTGAAGACAGAATCATGGGCAGGGAACAGGGTAGGGGTGTGGAGACAAGATGGGACAAGGGGTGGGGACAGGCAGGGCCTTCTAGGGGCAGCAGGCTGGCTGGGGGTGCAGGAGGGGGCTGAGGGGCTGGACCTGGCACTTCCCTACCCAGTCTGTCAGCTGGCCCAGCTGGAAGTGCCTCTCCTCTGACCACAAGGTCTCCTGAGTCCAGGAAAGTCAGTGCTGGCAGGGCGGGGCCGCTCCACGGTGATGACTGGCCAGCAGCTCTCCTGTGGGACCCGGCTGTCCCCCGCCTTGGTCTGCAGCAAGGAGCGACCAGCGGGCCCCTGCTCATCACTGGAACAGTTGGTGCCCAGCGGTGGCTCTGAGTCACCCGTCAGGTTTGAATTGTTGTTCCCCCAACAGTCTCACAGCATCACAGTCACAGGGGCCCATCTGGGTGCCCTGGGAGGACTGGCAGGCCCTGCCCCCGCCTGGGAGGACCCCCTGGCTGTATCAAGGGGTCCACGCTGTGCCCCCCAAGGGATGATGCCATCAGTCCTGGGGCCCCAGCATGGAGCTGGGCTTCCCCAGTGGCCACAGGGCCTACACACAAGCAAGGCCACCCACAGACTGCAAGCTAGCAAGAGGGGGAGCCCTGGGGTGTCTTCCCTGGGGTCCCCAAAGTTGAGGCTGAGGCTGCCTATTTATTGTCACTTGCTGCATAATCAACCACCGGTGTCTTAAAACCATGACGCGTCTATTTTGTCCACGCATCTGCACTTTGGGCAAAGCCTGGTGGGGACACCTGGTCTCTGCTCCCCTTGATGTCACTGGGCTGGAGTCGGCTGGAGGCCTCCTCACTCACTGTCAGGTGGTTCACGCTGGCTGGGCTGGGCCCTCAGCGTCCTGAGAGAGTGGCAGCGGGGTGAAGGCAAGTTGGCTCTTCTGATCTGGCCTGGGAAGTCACCCAGCCTCAGTCCTTCCCTATTTGTTCTTCTGGTTTGAAGCTTGTCACTAGGGTCAGCTGATATTCGTGGAGGGTGGAGGGAGTTAGACTTTCGATGACTTGGTTGTATGGGCTGCCTGTGGTTGAGTCAAATGCAAACGCTCCTTTCTAGGTGCCTCCATCACTTTGAGCTGGGGTGCCTGCCTTCCTCCCAGCAGGGGAAGCCTGCACCCCCAGTCTCTTCCTGCTGTGCCTCCCACCCCTCCCATGCTACAGGGAGTGGCCCCCACTTCCCCGACCAGCCCTCCCTCCTGCCTTCCCAGGGAGGGAGCTCGGTTCTCGGACAGGCTGGGGGTTCTCTGAGAGTGGCGCAGGGGCATCTCTGTCCCCCCACCTGCCTTTCCACCTGCTGTTTCCTAAACATCCCCCAAGGCAGGGTGCAGGTGGCTTCTGCTCTCAGCAGCTCTGCTGCGGCTTCTGCCATCTCCTCTTGCCCTTCCCTATTTGCGCTCCTCAGACAGCTCTGCTATCTGCCCCTGGACTCACGTTGAGCACTTTTAAATTGCCTTCAGTGAGTTGGAAGAAGGACACCCTCACATTTTGTTTTGTTTTGTTTTTTTGAAATAGGGTCTCACTCTGCCCAGGCTGGAGTGCAGTGGTGTCATCATCTCACTGCAGCCTCAAACTCCTGGACCCTGGCTCAAAAGATCTTCCTGCCTCAGCCTTCTAGCTGAGACTACAGGCACCACAACCATGCCCGGATAATTTTTTTTTTTTGTAGAGATGAGGTCTTGCTATGTTGCTCAGGCTGATCTTGAACTCCTGGCCTCAAGTGATCCTCCCATCTTGGCCTCCCAAAGTGCTGAGATTACAGGTGTGAGCCACTGCACCCAGCCTTATACCCTCACTTTTAATTTTTTGTTTTATTCAACTTTACTAAATTACATTTTGACATAGAACTCTCTGATTATCAAAGCCAAGAGCAAAGGAGTAGCTTTTACCCTTCTCAGGTAAGGAGCAGGTGCCGTTGGTGAGACAACAGGGTTGGCTGGGGTGTGTCCAAACAGGTTACATGACCACGGTGAGGATCGTTAATAGCAGTGCAGATCTTCCCAAGGCTTGCTCTAGTTTGCATTTCATTTTGTAGTATCCACACCACACATGTGTTGCTGATCCCAAGGCTCCAGGGGTCTGGCTGCAGCTTCCTTGTGGTCACGTCAGGGATGGCTGGCTTGGTTCATTCAGGACCGTGTCTGCTCTGGGGCTGACTCCTGGCTCCAACGCTTGCTCTGCAACCCTGGGCAAGTCACTTAACTTCCGTCTGTGTCTGTCTCATCTATGGGGACAGTAACAGGACCTAGCACAGAAGGCTGTCATGAGAACCGTGCGGACTGGAGCATTCAGGATCCTGGGGAGCACAGGGGAGGCTGCACAGTTCTCACACGCATTCCCTCATCCTCGTCCTCCCTTATCCTCGGGGGACAGCTCCAAGGCCCCCGGCAGATGCCTGAAACCACGGATAGCACCGAAGCTGACATACCATGTTGTTTGATCTGATAACCAAGGTGTCTACAAAGTAGAGCATAGCGCGTGGACCTGCCGGACAAACGATGAGGCTCATCCAGGGCAGGACAGAGCGGGACAGCGAGAGAGCTCAGCACACTACTCAGAACGGAGAGCGGTTTAAAATTTGTGGGTTACTTATTTCTGGAATTTTCCATTTAATATTTTTGGACTATGGTTGACTGCAGGTAACTGAAACTGTGGATGGGGGCGCTGTCGTACTCAAAACAGAACGTTGCTCACACCCTCTGTGCCACAGCCATGACTCAGCACCTAGAATGGGACCAACAAACGCATGCGGCTGCATCTGAGAATGTCATTCTGCTGACTTTTGATGGGAACAGTAATGCGTGTGACATATTCTTGTAACACCTTCCCCTCAAACGTCCGTGTGTGCTGCTCGTGGTCTTTGGATGTTTGGAACGCTGAGGAGACATCCCCGCCAGCGCAGCATGGGTTTGTAGGTAACGTGCACCTCTTGTTCTTCCCTGCCTGGCTGGCAGGAAGATCTTCCCCTCTCAGGGTAGCAGCAGTGTCCAAGTGTCCTGCCTGCCCTTGCGCTGGCTTCTCTGTGGCCTTGCACTCCTTCCCTCCAAATCTGTCCTTCCTGGGGACACTCCCTCACCAGCGGTCAGAGTCCCTTTCTGTCTTCTGTTACTCTCTCACTAATATCAGTAATTCTTCACATTAAACTGCCCCTGTTTGACTCTCTGTGGTTTCTGTCTCCTGATTGGACTCAGACTGAAACAGCCTCTTCATGATCTTCTGTTCATCTTTTTTTTATTGTGGTAAAATATATACAACATAAAATTTACCATTTCAACCCTTTTTGAGTGTACAGTTCAGTGGCATTGAGTACATTCACATTGTTGTGCAGCCATCACCACCATCCATCTCCAGAACACTTTTCATCTCTCACAACACTGAAACTTCAAATGCATTAAGTCTTCCAATCCATGAACATGGGATGTCTTTCCATGTATTTACGTCTTCTTTAATTCCTTTCAGCAATGTTTTGTCATTTTCAATGTACAAGTCTTTTACTTCCTTCATTAAGTTTATTCCAAAGTATTTTATTCCTTCTTATACTATGCAAATAGAATTGTTTTCTTAATTTTATTTTTGGATTGTTCATTGTTAGTTTATAGAAATTGTCATGATTTTTTAAAACCTTTTAGAATTTAGTCATAATGTGCATACAGAAAAGTGCATAAAATATTAATGTAGGACTCAATTCATTATGCCATGAAGACGTTTTCTCTGTGGGGTCAAATTTTTGCTTTATTCTATACGGATACCAGTCAATCCAGCACCACCTATTGAAAATATCATCAAAAAAGATAGTTTTAAGCCAGGGACACCATGGCTCACACCTGTAATCAATACCAGCAATTTGGGAGGCCAAGGCAGGAGGATCACTTGAGGCCAGGAGCTCGAGACCATCCTGGGCAACATAGCAAGACCCCGTCTCTACAAAAATAAAATTAAAAAATTAGCCAGGTGTGGTGATTCATGCCTGTAGTCCCAGCTACTTGGGAGGCTAAGGCAGGAGGATGGCTTGAGCCTAAGAGTTCAAGGCTGCATTGAGCTAATATCATGCCATTGCACTCCAGCCTGGGTGACAGAGCAAGACCCTGTCTCTAAAAAAAAATAAAATCAACTGTGACAATTTGAGTATTTTATTACCAATTTCACACAAAGAGCCCTTTCAATCTTAGCATTTTCCCTCCTTTCCTGGGGATGAGAGTTCATTACTTATCTTTTCACTTTGTTAATGAATTACGTCAGACTTACAGGTAAGTTGCGAAAATAGTACAAAGAATTCCCATGTACCTTTCAGCCAGATCTCCCAGGTGCCAGCATCTACCACACTTGCTTTCTCTCCCCTCCTCCCTCCCTCCCGCTCATTGAGCATATTTTGGAGCCATTTGAGAGAAAGCTGCAGACATGATGTTCTTCTGAACACAGCACGCTTCCTATAAGCAAGGACATTCTCTTTCATAACCATACCATGACCATCAAAATCAGAAAATTAACATTAATAAAATACTATTATCTAATCTATAAACATTCAGATTTTGTCACCTGTCCCACAAATGTCCTTTATACGTGTGTGAGTTTGTACACACACACCCCCTCCTGGCGCTGTCCACTGAGGGCCCAAACCACGACACCCCAGCAGCGGTAGGCACATCTGCTCAGACTCTGGCTCCCAAATACCCTCCAGGAGCCGGAGAAGTGGCTGCGTCCAGGGCTGGCGGGGAAATCGGGACACCATGGAGGAGCAGAACGAGCACAGGCGTGAGAATGCTGGAGATGAGCTGGGCTCACAGTTTGGTCAGTAGTCGAAATCTTAGCTTTTCTTTACGCAAATTTTAAAATCTTAATTTTGAAGTAGTCGATGTTTACGTGAGATTGTGAATTGCAATAAAAAGTTGGAAAGCCCCTGCTCTCGGTGGTTTCCTGGGTCCTTTGGGCATGTGCCGCCCACTTCCCACCCTGGCCCCAAACTGTCCCATGTTTGTCCCCTGTTTTTCCCACTGAAGGTGGCATAGGAGCTCCGATCACGTGTGCCCACACCGCCATGTCTCCACGTTGCTGCCAGGTGGCGTGCAGCAGTCCGACCGCTGACCAGGAAGCCTCTTCCCTCGTGCCCACTCACTCACGTGTCCTCCCGAGAGAAGCCCGTTTGTACCTTTGCCGGTTTTTATACTGAATTGTCTGTCTGGTTCACTCTAGAAACTCTTTGTGTGTTCTGGATACTGACCCGTTACTCATTACATGCATAAAAAATATCTTCTCCCCGTGTGTGGTGTGTCCTCTGACAAAGAAAAGTTCTGGAAGGGCTCTGCTTCGGTTGGTGCTGTTGGAAGCTCATTTAGGCCGCAAAGATGACCTCCTGTAAGCTTTTCCTTAATTCACCTGAAAATGGCTTTTGTGTGCATATGATCCTGCTCTGTGGCAGTCCGGAGGGGGTTGGCAGCAAGGGACAGAAAACCTCAAACAATAGAG
Organism: Propithecus coquereli; assembly: GCF_000956105.1. Lineage (NCBI taxonomy): Eukaryota > Metazoa > Chordata > Mammalia > Primates > Indriidae > Propithecus > Propithecus coquereli. The sequence continues at coordinate 856,887 of NW_012154408.1, forward strand.
GCTTAGGTTAGATTTTGTTTAAGAAAGGAATGAGTTCGTTTCTCCCTGGTATGGACAGCGGCTGTCTGCCAGGAACACTGCCCTCCCGCCATGGGCAAGGCGCAGCTCCCACACAGGCGCTGCAGGTGAGGCACCCTTGTGGGCAGGCTTGGCCTGGGTAAAGCCCATTTTCTCTGAAAGAAGTGGGGAATGAATACTGGGGCTCTCTGTCCTTGTGGGGACACCCTTCTCCATGCAGGAAGGGAGCAATGGGTCCTTCCCCACTCTGGGCACAGGCAGCTGCACCTCCTGGGGGCAGGCCCAAATGCCAGCAAGAGAGACCCTCACAGTGGCCTGAGGCCTTCCTGCATCTGTCCTAGGGGTGTCCGTGTCCAGGCCAGCCCTCGCCTCTGCCACATTTAGTGTTTCTGATCCTCCGAGAGAGCTCCGAGACGGGGGATCGCAGGATGGCAGAGGAGGCTGCAGCCTGGTGAGACACCGAGGCTTCTGCAAGGGGTCTGGAGTGGAGGTAAGGTGGGGGGGCCTTGCTGTTTGTTCCACCTGCGCGGGACAGTCCCGGCTGCCTCGCAACTCCTTGAGGGGGAGGAGAGAACTGGCCCTTGGACACTGAAGCATCAGAGGTCCTTGTGGGGGCAGCTGGGGGCACAGGGGCCATAGTGCTGAGGGAGGGCGGGGCGTCAGCAGGAGTCAGGGCTGGAGGAGCAGGGGCCCAAGGGCCATGGATGCACTGGGCAGAGCCGGCTTCACCTCTTTGGAGTTGGCCTTTGCCTGAGCCCAGTGATGGGCGTCTCAGCACCCGGGCAGCCAGGGGGGTTGGCTCTGGCCACTCGTCCTTGACACCCCAGGGCCCAGGACTTTGCCCTATCCTCTCCTGCTTCCATCCCCACTGGGGTCTCAAGGTAGGGGTGCTCACAACCAGCCTGCATCCCTGACAGGACCCTGCACTGAGGGACCCCAGCTGGGTTCCAGGGCAGCCTTGCTCCAGGCCCCCGCCCACCTCCACAATGGGGACCTCGGACACTTGCGTCTGAGTGCCCAAGGAGGGGAAAGGGACGGCCTGTGCCCTGGCCCTGGGGCAGATACCACGGCCTGGCTCATGGGAAATGCTCTCAAAGGGAGCGGGGGTGACAGGCATCATGGGCAGCTCACCTGTCCACCTCCCATGCTGACTGACACCAGCCCCCGAGAACCCTGTAGCCCCCCATGGCAAGGGTCACTCCGTGCCTTGCCCTCTCAGATCAAGCCACAGCTCCCTTGCTGACTCCAGGACCCGTGCTGGTTCCGCTTTGTCCCCTGAGGTGCCATTCCCATCGCACCCCTATGTCCTCCCTGCCCACCAGCCTGGCTTTGGCTCCTGTGGTCCAGGCTCTGCCCCACCTGGACAGGCATGGTAGGGGGCGCAGAAGAGCCCAGTGCCCCCAAGGGTGGTCAAGGTTCCGGAGAACCCCGAGAACCCTGGACAAGGCTCTCACCCGCCAAAGGTGCTCACTCCTCCCACCGGTGAGGGTGGGAGCTGGAGCCAGAAGGCCTGGGCAGTGGGGTCCTGGCCCCCACTCCATGACGGGAACCCTGAGCCCTTCAGCATGGGCAAGCGGCAGGGTCTGGGGGGCGCAGCCAGAGGCCCGTCAGGAATATTTGTTCACGGGCGTCTATTTCAAGTGCACACGGGTGGTGCTGAGTTTACAAACTAAATCCGCTTGGATGCAAATGCACCAGGCAGCCCTGCTGTCCGGGAGTTTTGTCATGCCTGGGCGTGGGGCAGGAGGAAGGGGCTCGAGAGCCACTGCTCCAGGCTGGGCACCCAGAGCGGACTCCCCGTGCCACGTGCCCGCCCTGAGGCCCTTATCTTCTGGCTCATATTCAAGCTCTTAATTACAGTCAATACCCAGAGAAGCTATTCCCCTCCGGTGTCCTCTCATCTCCAATGGGACAGCCATGCAGATGTGGCGGCGGGGCAGCTGGCCCGAATTCTCATCAGCCACTCTGTCGATTAACCTCCTAAATGACACCACCCCCCGCCCGGCGTAAATCACATTCTTATTGCCACCGCGGCCCGGCAATGCCTGTCCGCTAAGAGCAGTGCTACTGTCTCCTAAATCCAGAAGCCAGTGATTGATGCCTCCTGCCCGGCACACGTGGAAGCCACCATCTGCTTACAGGGAAACATAAACTTTGAGTAAGCGCGTCCTGCTGATTTTAACTGGGCTAATTTATTGCTCACAAGCAGCGGAGCTGAGTTCCCCGAGAGTTTCTCCAGCCACCCAGGAGCCCGTGGACTGGCCCTTGCTCTGCAACTATAGCTTGATAAGGTCCTTGTCAGCCACCGCAGGACACCGCGCCAGCCTCCAGTCCCAAGCACGGGGACAAGAGCCCCTCGAAGGGCCTCCTGTAGGGGATTTATTTCCAAATTAAACACTCTCAGCCCAGCGGAAACCTGTTCATTTCACAATCAGCTTCTTCCCCGTTGTAAACAGGCTGTTTCTGAAACTTCTGCATGATTTTAATTACAGATAAGTTTCTCTTTAAAGGCCGGGGCATTCATGCCTGGGTTGCTAAGCTGAATTCGATACATCTCTGTTAACGGTGTCCAGCAGCCACGCACGCCGGGGCCCAGGCAGCCCCAGTTCTGGGCACTCCTTGGCCTGGAGGCACTAGGAACCCACCAGCTCCCCTGCCTCCTCGAAGCGCCGTGTCCCCTGAGGTCACAGACAGGTAGGGAAAGCCGTGCAGTGTTGACCCAGACCCACACGAACATGCCACCTGCACACCTCAGAGGCCCCAGGGTCAGGGAGTAGCTGTGCTTCTGCAGAGGATCAGGCAGTGGGCAGCAGGTGGGTGGTGCAGGACAGGGCCAGCAGGAGCCAGGCCCCTGCTGCCAGGTCTTGGCCACCTCCTCCAAAAGCCCCATCCCTACCTTCCCCCTTCCCTTATCCCCTCCAACCTCCTCCCCAAGGCATTTCCACTGCCTGTGGCCTCTGGGCCTTCCCTTCCCCCATGTGGAGAGCTTCTGGAAGCTGAGAAGCTTCCAGAAGCTCACAGCATTCACATCCCCAGGCCAGGCAAAGACGGCTGCAAAGCCACGCCTACCCCCAACACCTGAGCAAAAGCCCCGGAGAGCCATACGTGCTTCCTCATGATTCCTGGGGTGGGGGGGGTCTCAATGCCACAGCCAGAGAGGTGCAGAGGCCCTGTCTCCCGTCTCCTGAGGGCCCCTAGCAGTGGGCACTGGGCAAGGTGCGCAGTGGAGGATGGCTCTGGGCAAAGAGGTGGACTGTCCCCCCAGCGTTTGTTGTGTGCTCACTCGGTGGTGCAGAGGGACGCCCAGGGTGCTGGGAAGGACTCGCAAAACCTCCTCCAGGGAGCGTCAGAGCCTCCCTCCATGGACGGAGGGGGACCCGGGCCCACCCCCCTTCCATGCTCGTCATTTCTGGAAATTCAGAGACCTGCCCAGCAAGTGCGACACTCTAGGTATGAGCCGGGTACATGAGTCTGTCTGCAGCACAGATACCCTGAATTCTCACGGAGCCGGGGAAGGAGGGCCCCCCGTCCTGGGGCACCCGGATGGGCAGAGCTCAGGCAGCAGGTGTGTGGGTGCGCACCTGTAAGCAGGCAAGGGGGCTGTGTGCACATTTATGAGTGTGCGTGCACCAATGCACAGGTGTGTGTTGTGTGCACATACGTGTGAGCACATGGCCAGCTACATACACGCATGTACGTGTGTGAGTGTGGAGGGACCACCATAAGCCGGGGGCTGCCCCACAGACATGGTTGGCTTTGCCATGGGTTTTGAACTCCCCGGGTTTGAAAAAACATCCTTTTATTCATAGGAAAAAAGAGACAATAAAAGTTGAGCCACACACAATTTCCGTTCAGCTCTCAGACAAATGGAGGCCCCAGGCTGGCTGAGCCTCTTCTTCAGGGCGGTCTTTGCAGAGTCCCCATGGCCGTGTGATTTTTCAGTGGTGAATGAAACTGCCAAGACCTCGATCCGTGTTACTTGGCTTCACCCGTCATAACTTTAAATCCCATTATGTCCCCTCATTTTACAACATGCTTTGGCCTCGGGATCAATATATCAAGAGAGCCCAGTGCCAGTTACGATCTGGCCAAGAGCTGAGGCAGCAGCAGCTCCCCGTGGGGCCCAGGCCTTCCCTACCCTGCCAGGTCATGCCTGCCCTGGGGCTGGGGGCTTGCCTGGGGCAGCAAAAGTCAGGAACTGCACAGGAGCCAGTGAGGCCCTGGTGGCCAAGGCCCGGAGAGTCACCGCATGGTGCCAGGACTGCCTTTTAGCATCCAAGGGAGAGGGGATGCCAGCGAGCCCCTCAGCCTCCGCCACGCCCAGGTGACTCCCTCGAGGTGTCTAACAGACAAGCACACTCCCAGAGAGCCTGGTCCTGCCCCGCACCCCAGCCTCTCATGTCCCAGGACTGAAGGGTCCCTGGTCTCCTGCACATGCCCCAGGGGGCACATCCCCACGTCCAGGTAGGCAGCAGGCCTGGACCCAGCTCTTGCTTGGACAGGTGAGAGATGTCGACAGAGGCCAGGCAGGTTCCCAGCACCAGGTCAGTGGCTGCAGGTGCCAGGGAGACAGGGCAGGGGGCACCATCACTGGCTCTTGCTAGGGGCCCCTCCATGGCTCAGGGCCCAGAACCCCCTGGTGGCTCACAGTGTGGTGGAGGGCCAAGTGGAGGTAGCAAAGAGATAGTTCAGCTTTTGCTGAAAATGTTATGAAATGGCTATTTTCTCCCATTTCTGAGGCTGGGGGCCTCATCCGTGCACAGAGACACCAGGAGTCGTGGCCTCTGGGGCACAGACCCCCAATGGCCCTGACCCCCACACCACATAGGTGGCTGCCACTGCTAGGGGGCCACCACCCGCCCAGCTGGAGGCATCTTGGGGCCCCGGGGACTGCTGTAAAATCAATCAGTGGTGTTGGCCCCGCCAATTTCCAGGAGCATGAAGCCATTTTTTTGCCCCAGCAGGAAGTTAATGTCCAATGCAGCTGAAGGCAAAAAGAGGTCACACCTGCCCCTCAGGGGTCCTCATGCTCCCCAAACAGCACAGGGACCTCAGCTATCACCTCAGTCATTCTGTACACACCTTGCTCTCGAGGGCAGCTACGAAAGGCACAGCACACACATGTGCGCACGCAGATTCATGGCTACACCCCACACCCGTGCCCGTGCACACCTTCCTGCACACACCTGCACGGGGCACCCTCTTTTCAGCCCTGCGAGACACTGGCTGGGAAGCAGGGCCTCCGGCTGAAGGCTCTGGGCACCATGCATCCTGGGCTGCTCGGGGGAGGAGTGCAGAGCAGTGGTGCGGCGGCTCTGGGGCTTTGGTCCACACACTGCCCAAAGACTGATGGCTCCCCCTCGGCCTCCTGGGACTCAATATGGGTCTGCAGTCTTTTGTGAGACCCAGACCAGCCCAACCCAGCTCAGGAAAGACCCCTGCCTGCCCCTTACAGATGGGGAAACTGAGGCCCAGGGATGTGTGACGAGTGGCCAGATCACACTGGGGTAGTGGCTACCTGCTGGGGTCCCCCTTGGCCCTGACACACAGGGTGCAGCCCCTGGCACTGTAGATGGGAGGTTTCTGACCAGATATTTGGACCCTTTGTGCCCCGCAGAGCGGCGTCTGGGCCCACCCAGGGCCATGGGCAGCATTAGGCTGGCCGTGTGCTCTGGCTGGTGCAGAGGGACTGCCTGTCTTCAGAGGCAGTGAAGGCCGGAGGTAGGCCCCGAGCTGGGACACGCACGTCTAGGGCAGCTCTGGGGCAGGGGAGAGGCCTGGATAGAGGAGGGGCTGCCCTGCCGTGGGCTGTCAGGGGCAGTCTGTGCTGGGGGAGGGGGAGGCCAGATGACTGCCCACTGGGCTTGGCCCCAGAGAGCCCCTCAGTGTGGCTATGCCCTCTTGGGCCCTAGAAGGTGCCTCAAATTTCACACATGTCTGGACACCATTTCTAGGCCTGTGACCTGGGGCTTGCTGGGCCAGGGGCACTAGGGGAAGGGCCAGAACGGGGAGGGTCCAGCTCCCACAGCCCAGCCTGGACCCTGGCCTCGGCTCTCAGGCTGGAGCTGGTTAGGAGTTCTCCCCTGACCAGAAACCCCAGAAACATCCACCCCGGCCTCTCCCAGCCTCCCCTGTGTCAGGAAAGGTATGGGGCAGGAAGGTGGATGAGTGGAAGTGTCCACAGGTGCCTGGGCTGGAGAGTGGGCACAGGTGTGCCATGGGGATGTAGCAGGAGGGGCATAGGTGTACCATGGGGATGTGGCAGAAGGGACACAGGTGTGCCATGGGGGGTGTGGCAGGAGGGGCACAGGTATGGAGCAGGAGGGCTTGGACCATCCTCCTTGAAGTTGCCAGTCAGCCTCTGAGATCAGCCTCAGGGGCAGGAGCCACAGGGATGCAGGAGTGTGGAAGGGCAGCAGTGGGCATGAGGCTGGCCCCCATTGGCCAAGGTGTCCAGGGCCCTCAGAGAGGCCAGGACTGGCTGGCAGGAGCCGCACACAGACCCAAGGGCCCAGGCCCCAGCTGCCTGGCCTGGAGAAGTGCCAGCCGGGCCCAGGAGAACCAGGCGCCGGGTGGGCCCGCCCGCCCGGCCCCGCCTCAGCTCCGGGCGGATGCACTGCCCAGGATGGGGCCGGAGGGCCCCCACCTGCCGTCCGCGGTGATTTGGAAGTGTAGAAAATGGGATTACCCAGGAACAGATGTGCACAAAGGGGGTGAAATGGAAAGTGTTGCGTGGCGCCTGCCTTTGATTACCTCTGACTGCCACGCTGTCCACGCCCCCCCAGCAGGCAACTAAATTCAGCGAGCCCCGCGAGCTGGCACCTCATTGAAATTGAATTGATACTTTGTGAACTTCATTTGTGAATAATGTGATCTGACAGGGACAAATGTGACGGGGAATTGTTTTCAAACCTCCTCCAAATGAAACTTATTATTGGGTAAATACGGATCCCTTTGTCTCCGGGCCTCTCCCTTCCACTCTGGCATCAGTGGCCTCAATGTGCATCAGCCCTTGAGGTAATTGAATTGATGGTGGGGGTGGGGCGGTGCCCCCCAGGCCACAGGTCAGAGTGGTGGCTGCGTGGTGGCCGGGTGGCCGGGGAGGCTGCCAGCCCAGCCCGCTGCACCCGCGGCCGCATCAGGCCTCAGATGTCTTACATATTAATTTCCCTTTGCAGAACATTTGCCGAGCGCAGCTCAAACCCAGTTAGCTGGATTGATGAAGGCGGCAAAAGGATACGACGCACGCTGATTCCACCTTTTCAGCTTCGATTAGCTCAGCCTGGGAGTTATTCCCCGTCAGAACTCCATTACACGGAGGCCAGTGGGCGGACCCGGGTCGGGAAGGCTTCCGTGCAGGGCCATTATCCTAACAGGCTGGTCCCCACAGGCAGGCGGGGCCCAGGGGCACTGTGGCTGCCACCACAGAGGGCCGGGGCTTGGACCTGACGGGTTCCTTCATCTGAGCTCTGCACACTCAGTCCTCACTCCTCACCCATCCCCGGCCCTGCACAGCCTCTGCCAGCACCTTCTGGAAGATCGGGGCACGTCCCTCACCCTGCTGCGGGGAGCTTCTTGGCTCAGACTGGGCCTGGCACCCTGACGTTCTGCCATGGGACATCTGCACATCAGGGTGATAAAAAGCACTTACGTGGGCCCCGTGTGGCTTCACGTGCTGCCTCGTTTAACTGTCGAAACAACAGCCTGAGAAAGGACCACAACGATCTGCCTTTCCAGACAAGCACAGTCCCGTGTGAGGAGGCGCTGGCTGGTGGAGGGCAACACGCATCGCGCCCCCAAACCCTCCTCCCCCTCACCAGCCTCTCTCAGGACGTGTGGCTGAGCAGAGGGTAGAGAAAGGCCCAGGAACATCTGCCCTCAGCAGCACGCCCTGGAATGAGGGAGCCAACACTGTCCCTGGGACAACAGGAGGAGGAAACAGACCTGGGCACAGGATAATCCCTTGGGACCCTGCTCCATGGTGGCTTCAGGGGCTTCCCCAGGGCCCCAAAAGGTCTTTCTGTTCCAACAGCCCTAAAAACGCCATTGATCTCTGGCCCTTCCTGTGGATTTCCGGTGAATGCGGTACCTCTGGGGTCTGCCTCGCCAAGTCATCTGTGCTCTCTGAAATGCTGAGGGTTCAGCCCCTGGGACCCTGGGGGTCTCTGGGCTCACGCTTCAGGGACCACAAATTCCCGGGAGGCCCATTTATGGCCCCTGTCCCTGCAAATCCTGGCCCAAACAAGGCCCAGCACCCTCCAAGAGGCCTTGGGGCACCCTCCCCCGTGCATGCCCCCCTCACTCCGGTAACTCCAGTCGATTTGTTCACTTTGTTTTATTTTTTAATTGAAAAGTTCACGTGACCTAAAATAGCCATTTGAAGCTGTAAATTTCAGTGGCATTTAGTATATTCACCACGTTGTGGCAGCATCACCATTAGCATTGTCACTTTCGCCCCAAGGAGAAGCCCCCACCCCAGCGGCCACGTCCCGGCCCCAGCCCAGGCACCCTCTCTCCTGCTCGCCACAGATTTGCCTGCTCTGGATGTTTCGTGGGAGTGGGGTCATGCAGCGCGTGGCCTCCGTGTCTGGCTCATTTCACTCGCCTGCCATCCTCAAGGCTCGCCACGTTGTAGCATGTATCAGGGCTTCCCCTCCCTTTAAGGCTGAGTGATGTCCTGGTGCATGGACAGGCCACACGTTCTTATCTGTCCCCTTTGGTGGACGATGGCTGTTTCCATTTCGGGCTTAGCACCATCGCCGGGGCAGTCATAGGCCATTGCTGAGCACTGTTCTCGGGCCCAGCTTTCTTCTCAGGGCCAACTGCAGTCCAGCCTCCCCGGCCACTTCCCATGTGACTGAGGGGGAAGCTGGACATGGGAGCCCGGGCGGCAGCCCAGCCTCGGCAGTGGCCGAAGGCCCCAGGGCCTGCCAGGGCCAGAACATCCGATGAAACAAGGGTGTCTGGGTGGCGCCACCTGACCGCTTACCTCCAGGGCAGCTGGAGGGTCCAGTGTGGGGGACCTAGGGCCCCAGGGTGACCAAGGAAGCCTCCAAACCCTCCACCTGCCCCCAAGAAGGAGCATTCTCCATCCTGGTGCTTTCCAATGCTGTGGGTTTGTTTTATCTTATAAATGTGAGAGCCAATGACTTAGGAAATTGCCAGGATAATAAAAGATTTTTTACGTGGCCTTTGAGCCAGAACTTCAGGCTCTGCACACAGACCCTTGGTGGGAAGGCAGAGACAGACTCCCATGGGGGTCGCCAGGGACAGCTGGGCTTCCTGAACCCAGCACCTTGCCTCTGACGAGCTGATGTCAGCAAGGCCAGTCTCTGGCCAGCAAGAGGATATGGCAACAATGACCCTAAAATTGGACTTCTGTTTGTTACCCCCTGTTCTGCTGGGGTTGTAAAATCTATCCTGGGCCGTGAGCTGCCTACAAACCTCCCTGACAGTCCTGCCTGTAGTCCAGCCGGATGTGGGCACAGGTCTGGGGCCGGTCAGGCTGGGGGAAGGGTGGGCTTTGGTCGGGGGGGGCGGCTCCTGGAGTGCTTCAGGCTCAATTTGATTGGGGTGCTGTCCCTGCAGATTTAGAAGAGGAGGAAGGAATTTGGATAGTCGGGGGAGCTGCTGAGGGTCTGTGGCAGCTCCAACCTGGGGCAGCCCCTCCGAGGGGAGCCGTGCTGAGAGGCCCAGGAGGCAGGGCTCCCAGGCACTCCCTGGGCTGTGTTCCCAGCACACAGTGGAAAGTAAGCAGGCAGGCAGCGCATGCAGGAGCCCTTGGGTCTGCTTCCCAAGGCCAGCTCCTGACTGACTGCTGTCCTGACACTGCAGTGTCCTGGGGATTTTAGACTGAGACAACAGCCTGGTGTCCTAGCCACAGTGCTGGGCGTGATGCCGCACACCCGAGGTCAATGGTCCGTCCAACCCCTCTCCAGCCTAAACAGAGTTCAGGGAGCAGAACCTGCCAGAGGTCCAGGAAGCAAAAGCAGTGCCATCCCCCCAGGGAGCTCACAACCCCACCCACGATGAAGGAGGACAGGAACTCAGGACCCCATGGGGTCCAGACTGGGGTGGTCGATGGGACACTTGGAGACATACTGGGTCCCATGGGGCCAGCTGCAGATGTGGCATCCTTCCATCTCTTTCTGCAGAAAGAAGTCTGAGTTGGGGACGGGAGGGGCTGGCCCGACCCAACCAGGGCTGCTCCGCCAGACTGGGTGCCTTGGTGCCCCCACCGCTGCCTGCAAGTCTCCATCCTGGCTCTAGGCCCAAGTGTAGAGCCCAAATCGCAGCCCCAGTCACCGTCTCCACGGGACTCTGGGCTCCAGGCTCAGCCCCCACAGTCTGGAAGGCGCAGATGGCGCCAGGGTGTGCCTGGCCGAGGAAGGTGGTGAAACGGGAGCTCGGCCAGGTGAGCCAGGCAGGGTTCAGGCAGACCTGGCAGCCATAGCAGAGGCCTGGCCCCTTAAGTGTTGTGACAGGACCCCTAGCCCTGGCAGGCAGGGGCAGGGGTCCAGTGGAGGTGACAGAGCCGGCAGGTGGGGCTGTGGAGAGAAAAGCTGCAACCTCAGAGGCTCCGGAGAGGAAACTGGAGCCTGGTGACCATGGCCTGTGGGTGCTGGGTGGACACCCCAAGTCTGGGCAGCGAGGAGAGAACATGGTTAGGGGACATGGGGCTGAGTGGGAGGGGCCAGGGCTGGGCTCAAGACCCCCACTGCCAAGGCTGGGGGGCTTCTTTCTGGGAGGCCCAGCTGGGACTGGACCCTTAGGAGGCAGGAGGTTTGTCTGCAGGGCCCTGTGACCTGGGGGTCCAGGTGTGTCTGTGGGGCTAGGAGCACCTAAGCGAGGCTTGGGGTAGTCTCTTGGCCAAAGCTGTGCTCCTCAACGCAGGCATGAACAGAGGGTCACTTGGTTCAGCTGGAGCCATTGGACAGGATTAGGCAATGGTGGTAATGTCCAGCCTGCTGCCAGAGGCTGGGTTTTCCTGGGAAGGACTTATCCAGAATGTTCTTCTGGCCAGGGCTGGCGGGGAGGAGACCCAGGTCTCAGGGATCCCAGGGTAGGCCCGCAGGTGTCAGCTGGCCTTCAGCGGGGAGAAAGGGATTTCCTCCGGGTCAGAGTGAGGAGCTGGGAGCTAGCAAGATGGGAGGGGGCAGAGCCAGGGGCACCAAGGGTCAGGGCCAGGGATGGGGGGCCCAGGGGAGTCTTGCCTGCTCCCTGTGCCCCTCCTGCCCCATCCTCCTCCTCCCCATCCTGCTCCCCATACTCCTTCTCCCCCTCTTCCCTGTCCTCCTCCTCCCCCATCTACCTCCTCCCCATCCTCTTCCTCCCCATCCTCCTCCTCCTCTCCTTCCTTCCCATTCCCCTCTTCCCACATCCCCCTCCTTCCCATCCCTTCCTGCATTAGTTGTCCAGGGTGCAGAGGTGGTGGAGACTTCCCCCTTGCCCAGGCCTGTCCTGGTTGCCTTGGGGTTTGGGATGAGGTTCTGACTGGGGCCTGCCACCTGCCTCTGCCCACTCCTCCCATGCCCAGGCCCCCCAGAATGTCCCATGCCCTCTCAGGCTATGCCCTCACATGTCTCCTCTTCCCCAGCTGCCTTTCTCCTTTCTCCCCAGTTGGCAACATTCATCTCTGAGACCCAGCTTACATGTACCATCCTCCACAAAACCTTTTCTACTTTTGCTTTATGCAAGACTTTGGTGACAAGTGACATACATCAAATTGGGACATGTCCACAAACACACTTGCACTTGTATTAGGCAAGCGACCCTCAGTTCATGCCTGTGTTGAATGGCACACTATCTGGGCTCCCACCCACCAGGGACAGCCCCTGTGTCTGTACATTCCAGCCAGAGAGAAACATCAGATGAGGGGAAAGAGGGGTGTGGGGGTGGGTGGGCAGGCAGGTAAAGGGATGGGTGGAGGATGGGTGGTGGGTGGAAGGCAGATGGTAGGTTGTGGTGGATGATGAGTGGTGGGTGGGTAGTGGGGTGGGTGGTAGGTGGAGGGTGGAGGGTGGTGAGTGGTGTCGGTGTGTGGATGATGGGTGTATGGTGGAGAGTGAGTGGAGGGAGGGTAGGTGGGTCAATAAATGGTGGGTGGATAGTGGGTGGGTGGAGGGAG